>NC_134365.1:121398242-121701695 GCF_035582795.1 Mycteria americana
CAATGTAATTAAAATTGGTATCTACATGATTCTTAGTTTCTGCCCATTTTCCTGGTGTTATGCTCACCCCTCCACTGCTCCTCTGGGTACTAAAGTCAGCAGGTCCATTGCTGTAGCAGCGGGGCTAGAGAGGTGTCAGCGTGCGGAGTCCTTCTGTGGGAGGAAGGTGATGTTCATGCTGATGGTTTCTTCTTCCTCACTCTGGGATCCACTCGGGGTCACTTTTGTGTTTGCTAACATGCTATTACACTTTTGTCTTTGTTGGTCTGCAGCTCCATGTTACATCTGAGGTTACTATACATGGCACTTTCAATGAGTGTTACTTTTTCTTTGTTCCTCTTAAAGTTATGTTTGTCCAGTTCTGGCATGTCATTAACTGACCGTTGGTGAATTGTTTATAACCATGGAGCCTCCAGTGCTAAGCTTGTCATCTCTTGTCATCTCGTACCTGTACTCCTTTATGTTGCATCCTGTGTCTCCACTTCTCAAGGCCCCTGCTGTCATATCAGGCTTGTACTTCTTTATGGTACATCATCGTTTTGGAGTCATAAACACCTCTATTCTGTAGAAGTAGCAGTAACAAGCAGTTCTTCCATCTAAATCTATGGTTGTACCACACGAAGATAAACAAAAGTAGAACTAATCAGCTACAGGTCAATTAGAGAAATTGCTGTCACAGTTAAACCAAGTAAAAGAAAACTGCAGGCAGGTCAAGCTGTAGTTCAGGCTGAGCAAGACTGAGAAGCCTCAGTCCTGAGGCTTTGCAAAATCATTACAGGGCTCATGGCCTGCTATTGGCGGTGGCAATACTGTATTAAGGGACTGTGCAGTTACATAGTGTTCTCCAGATCATCTGGAGAGTTCCTGCAGCTCTGCCTTGTGTCATGATGTTTTGAGAGTGCTTTGGGGCAACTTCCCTAGCACTGCACCAGGCTGTCAAAAGGTGGCACTGGAGGAAGGACTGGGTGGGTGAAAACAAAGCATAACAGCACACACTAGAGAATGAGTGCTTCAGTTTTTTCTAATCTTTTCAACTGCTTTTATAATATCTTAGTATCCTGAGGTTCTGTACCCCACTATCTATCTTCTACTCAAACATTTTTTCCTTGTGTTTGCTTCCTTTGTGATATGAATATGGTGCAATTTCTCCCATTCTAATCACTAGTTCTGTTGTGGGGTTTTTTCATTGCTAATTTCTTTAAATGTACTGCCACATCTCTAAATTCTGCAATTACTACCTGGGGTTTCTCTGATTTGGGGGGCAGATTTTTTTTTTTTTGTTCTAACTTGCTTTCATTTCACTGAATTAATTCTTCTGAAATCTGAAGAATTTTGTTGTGTAAAACATGCTTCTTGTCTTGAATTTATTGTCTTTTTCAGGCTTTTCTTTAGTATCCAGCTTTCGTTACCACAGAGCATCTTATTCTTCTCCTTCAGATCCCTCCATACAAGCTGTTCTGCTATAATGGTTACAAAAACACAGTGGTAGTGACTAGGCAATTTATGAATGCTTTCAAGTGAAACAAGATTTATTTATTTATTTATTTATTCCTATATTCTTTCCCTTTGTGGAGGTAAAATAGTTAATGCCTCATAGGCCCTTGCAGGCCTCTCAAGTTAGGTCTTGCTGCAGACATTTTCTAAAGGCCTCACTGAGTCAGCATGACCCAGCTATCAAAGGAATTGAGTTATTTGTAAGCTTCCTCATCTGAAGTAATCCATAGGTGACCACTCTTTGTTGTAATTTATGACATCCTGACATATAGCTGTAGTTCAGTGAAGAATGAGGGATATATCCCAAAGGTATATAAACTCTGTAACTGCCTGCTTTGGGCAGCATTTGTTTCAGCAGAGGCTGTCGCTGCTGCTCTGTGTTCTCTCTTGTAGCCGTAGAGGTAGTCTGCTTCTTTTCTGACCTAACCAAAATTGTAATTCTGGTTATTCCATGACACCTTGATATGAAAAGTCAGTCGGGCGTGTTCTTCAGGCGTCAGTTTTTGGGAGGTTTGGAGCTTACTGTCTTTCAGTGCTCAGCAGTTAATACTTGTACCTTCAAATCTCTGGGTATTATTACGTCACTACTCTCTAATGTGATTTTTGTCAGAATATTTAGGTTTGATAGTCAGGCTTTTTTATTAAGGCGTTGCTTTTTAAAGGAACATTTTGTTAGAACCCAGTTAAGGGGTAGGTACATATGCAGAAATGCTAGGAAACCTAGTAGGTAGGGGGAGGGGATAAATATCTGATGGGTGAAATAGTTGAGACTGTAACATTTGAACCCAGGTAAGTTTCAGCTGAGAACTGTGGTCTGACCATGCTTTTACATAGGTGAATGAACTGTTCTTTTATTCACTTTGTATTTTTGTAGTGCCTTGTACATCTGGTCTGTAGATTTTTCTGAAGTATAAATAATGAATACCTCTTCTTTTTCTCTCCCTTCTCTAAGGAGAGCCCTTGCTGATGGAAAAAGAGCCACTATTTTGAAGCCTAATTGGCCAAAGGTTAGTTTCATATACATTTCAAAATTGTCTTTGGTTGGTACTGTAAAGCAACGTAAGAACCCAGAGTCTTAATTACAGGTTTGATCCAGGTAGATGTGACATGTTCTCATCTGCGTTTAGCGCTAACGACAGTAGAATGAACACAGCACCTTGTGGACTGAGAATTCTGCTTCAGTCAGACAAGTACATAGTTTGCTGATATTTTTATATTACAAATGTTATTTTGACATGCTTGTAAAGTGTTGTTACATGGTGTTTTGCATCTGTAAAGACAGATGAAAACATTTATTACATTGTTGTGTGTAGCTATGTTATCACAGTGCTTTAAAAAGAATATATGTAGTCCTTACAATAAAAAAATCCTGATTAATGACCAACCTGTATTTCCCAATATTCTTGGCCTAAAAAAAAGTAAATAAGGGATAGTTACAAAATTGCAAAGTAGTAGGTGAGGTTAGGGGAAAAAGCAAACTTGCTGTTTTCCAAAGCCAGAGCAGCTAGGTGCTACTCCCAGTGAATTATCATTCTGTTTCAGTGTGCTGAGTAGTTGAAAACTTTGATTATTCATCATTTTATCTGAAACAGGTGGAGTAGATAACTTTTTAGTATGTTAAATTTTACTTTGTATTGTCTACTGCAGCTGTTTGGATATAAATTGTTTTCTTATTTGTGTGAATGAACACTTGAAATTCAAACTTATGTCCATGTAGGGTCACTACCACTTCTGTAAGGCATTATCATTACTGGGGGAACATGAACTCGCTTTGGAAGCTAATGAGAGAGCTCAGGAGCTATGCAAGAATATTCTTGATGGACTTAAGGATCTTATTCAACAAAATGACAAGTTAAAGAAGACATTAGAAGAAATCAATGGTAACCTTTTCGTATTTGAAGATCTACCTTGAACATAGCAAAATTCCTTCATTGGTAACTTTCTTTTGAAACTAGCTAATTCCTTTTTTTCCCTCCCCGTATAATTTTCTATAGGTACTAAACAACATAAACAGAAACCAAAGAAGTCGCTTCTTGAAAAAAAGTAAGCCAGTGTCAAGTTTGCCTTTTTTTTTTTTTAAATTAGCAATGCTTAGTATAAGATTTAAGTAATACATAGCATAGATATTGCTTAAATTTTATTATCTATCAGTAAATAAAAATGGAAGGAATAAACTTATCAGAACTGCAACCGGAGTGCAGCCTAGGAGTAAAGTGGACTTTTAGGAACTAAATAAGCTATCTTCAAATGTGTTCCACTTCCAAGCAGTTTCCTTCAGCCTTAAGTTTTACCCATGTTGGAAATAACAGGAAACAGTTACATTTTCATGTGTTTTTGTCCTCCCAACTTGAAGTACTTCACTGTTGAGAAAATTTGGTGCCTGAAAATGTCAGTGCAATCACACCCACTTTTTTGTGTTAACTTTGCTATATAAAGTTTGCTAGGAGATTAAGCTGATTGGAGGAACTGAATGCTAGCAAATGCATTTTGGCAATGGTAAAAATGAATGTGTATCCTAATTTGTAGGAACTTCATTTTGCCACATCTATTCTGTGCTTTTGCCTTGCCCGCAGAGAGTAAGAGAGATTCCATATTCACAGATTCAGCTAAGTTACAATATATGCTGTAACTTTTGTTTTAAACATTTTTCTGAAAGGTCTTTTTGACTTTTATTGGTCTACTTGTAGTGATGTGCTATCTGTCATTCAAAAACAGTACAGTAAGTAAACTACTAAACAACTTTTTGTAAACCTGAAAATTCTGGAGAAACTTAAATTTGTTTCCCTTCTATATTGCACCAATAAAATGTGGCCTTGGGCAAGATTTTTTAAATTACTTACCATTATTATTTGTTTGTTTGTTTAAAAAATTTTTTAAAAGTGCAGTAATTCAGTTCCTGTCCCTTTTATAGAAAACGGTACTTTTTTTTGTTATATTTTTGCATAGCCTTGGACTGTGCAATTTGAAGGTATAAAAAAATCGCTGCTTGATCAAATCCTTTAAATATGCTTACACCATTGCACTTCTATGAGGGGTAGACTTCTTGTATTGGTCTTTGGTTTTTTTCATGATACGTGTATGGTATGTGTCTTAAATACGGGGAAAAGACATCAACATTGGAAGAACTAGGGTTCTCTCTTTTTTTTTGTATCAGAGACTACAGTTCTTCAGAATCTCATGTAATAATCTCTCAAGAACAAAAAGAAATAGATAAAGACAGAAAGAGAACACAGTCTGATCCTAAAGATCATAATTGTCATCAAAAACATGATACCAGGGTAAGTAATGCCAGCTGTAGCTTAACAAGACTAACAGTGTGTTGTTTTTCATCGTCCTGGAATGTGTGGTTTAATAGTGTGGCTGAAATTTTGCAGCCACCATGTTTTAATAATTGTGTGCTTTCTCAGCCAAGTGCACTTTTCCTGTAATATTTAACTACCAAATCTATGTTCAGAACTTTGGATTTGAAAAGGAGGTGGGACGTGGTTGCTTGAATGTGGAGGTTGTATGTTATGAGGAGGATAGAGGTTTCTTCGGGCTTATTGAAACTGAGACTGAAGTCACGTCTGATTTAATCAACTGTCCAGCCCTGCCTGTCAATGTGCATCCAGATGTGGTCTTCCCTTTGGCTTTAGGAGAGGATTCAGTTGGCCCGTACTGGTTTAATGGAGTTCTGTGGAAGATGCTTTAGCCAAAGTTAATTAATATACAGGGCTTTTGCTATATTGGAGCATCATTTTGCACTGATATTGTGATGTTAAGGTATTTGCATGGTTATAGATCATGATTTTCATGCCCTGCAAACAGATTTCTTTCGTATGGGAAAAACATTGGTTAAATAGTATGCTTAACTAGATTGTAGTTAAAACTAGGGTTTTGTGGTTCTCAAATAGCTGTTTGGCTTATGTGTTTAAAACAAGTGTAGTATAGTGCTAAAATGCAAGATGGACTTTTCTTATTTTAGTAGCCCTTTGTAATTCTCTAGATTCATTCTTTCAATTTAAAAGACAGTTTACAAATGCATATATTCCACTAGATTACTTCTAATAACTGTTTTGGTGAGGAAGGCTTAAAAGAGAAAGTAAAGCTGTCGCAGGGGAGATTTAGACTGCTTAAAGAACCACTGCCAAAGGTAGCAGCAAAAGTGGTTTTATTGAAGTAAGATATTGTAAAAGTGAGGCTTAACAAAGTCCGATAGCAAGGTTCAATCTATTACTCTACTGCACAGAGGATATAATAATGATCCAAAGTTACCAATACAAGATCTTAATGCCCTGTGATGCAAGGTTATGTGCAATGTTGGTCATTTACCGAAGATCTGCAGTTGGTAAGGGGTCTCTCAACCTTGAGGAGTAACCTTGAGAGGTGTCCCAACTCAAGGGGAGATCACTGCCATACTGCCAGCTACTTAGGGGGGAGAGCTCAAAAAAAGCTCTCTCAGGCTGTCATATTTACAGAATAAAGTGGTTGGCTCGTAGTCAAATTTCGTGCGATGGAAAAGGTAAGCATGAGACTCCTTGTACCCACAACTTCCTTTGTCCCTTGACCAAATTAGTTTTGGAAGAACCATCTGCTATTTATGTGTTAATCGCATGATCGATGTTCTGGTTTCCAAGTTCATATACATCAAAGCTCACCATGTCACCCTGTTCCTGTGTGGGTTTTCAAAGAACAGGTTGGAACTAGAGAAGTTCATGGTCTGGTCACAGCCTAGGCCTTTACCTCCTTTGGAGTCTGAACCAAACTGCCACTAGTTTGGTCAAGGAGTCGAATGCATCCATCACAGAAACTTAATAGACTAAACTTTGTTCTCTGTTCATGGTTGATTTTTGTTCCTGAAAATAATTAAATGAAGGATACATGTTAGTGAAGGGTCACCAAAGAAATCCATCAACAAAAGCCTCTAATTCTGCCTTTTAGAAGGTTATTTAACTGTTGAAAGTGCAATGGTATACTGTGTTGTTGTGGTTTAACCCTGGTAGGCAGCTCAGCCTCATGCAGCTGCTTGCCCATTCCCCTCAGCAGGATGGGGGGGAAAATCATAAGGGTAAAAGTGAGAAAACTCGTGGGTTGAAATAAAGACAGTTTAACAGGCAAAGCAGAAGCTGTACACATGAGCAAAGCAAAACAAAGAATTCATTCACTACTTCCAGGCAGATGTTTAGCCGTTGCCAGGAAAGCAGAGCTTCATCACTCATAATGGTTACTTGGGAAGACAGATGGTGTAACTCAGAACTTGCCCCTTTCTCCTTCCCCCAGCTTATATTGCAGCACATGTCATATGGTCTGGGATATCCCTTTGGTCAGTTGGGGTCAGCTGTCCTGGCTGTGTCCCCTCCCAGCTTCTGGTGCACCCCAACCTACTCGCTGGTGGAGCAGCATGTGAAACAGAAAAGGCCTTGACTCTGTGTAAGCACTGCTCAGGAATAGCTAAAACATCCCTGTGTTATCAACGCTCTTTTAATAACAAATCCAAAATGCAGCACCATACGAGCTGCTATGAAGAAAATTAACTTTATCCCAGCCAAAACCAGTACATATCTGTTTATTCCTTAAAAACAAACACACACCCCCAAAAAAGTGGAAAATTGGGGGATTTTCTTGATGCTTACCTTGTTTTAGGGGGGTTTCAGTGGATGTCAGTGGAATTTCCCAGCTGTTGCTGTCTTGGTGCCTATCTCATGTCCAGTATCATGGGGAGCCTGTAAACCATTCCTGTGCATAAATTTTCCTGAGTGGTTTGCTTTGCTAGACACATGCAGACTGTGACAGTCCTGCTATGACAGCATGGAATTAAAAATTTAATAATCAACCTCCAGTTTGCTTACAGACAGTTCTTCTCTTTTTCACTAATTATTAATTGAAAAGAAACATTTGCACCTCTTTCAGATCATCTTTACCATCATTATTGTAAGCTAGTTAATAAATTGTTTATTATAATTTAGCCTATAAAGTGTGTTATGAATAAGCTATGTGATATAGGAAAGAAGAGGATAAATCATGTGAATTACTAGCAAGGGCAAAACAATTTAGCATGCACATGTGAAAAAAACCCTTTCAGGTTTCACAGGAGGGCGGAGCAGCAAAAAAAGAAATGACTCGTTAGCAGGGAAAATGAAACCAATGTACGAGGGCAAAGGCGAGGAAACGAAACTTAGAACTTGCTGAAAAAGAAAATGATCTATAGAACACACAAGAAGATCTTAAAGATTTTTGACTGTCTTACAAAAACTCGTCTGCTTTTATGATATGAAAATCTTCATAATGTAGGTCTGTGTAAATTTAATCTTCCTTTGGGATGAATATTACTGCAAAAAAGGCTCGTATTTGGCAGACTAGTAAGTAATTTATATGAATTTGGGGGAAAAAAGTATAAGTGTACAAATACACTTTGATTAATGAAATTATTTTTCTTTACCTCTTGGGGACATAATATACCATATTATCATTGTGATTTCTTTGTTTAAATTTTAGTGGTTTAGGTTCTTTTTTTTTTGTTTAAATTTAGTGAGTAGTATCTATTTGGTTTTTGTTATCTGTGTAAAACCAAACTAACATATTTGTCATTAGGTAACTGACATCCAAAGAACAGAAAGCAAAGGTTGGTCTCTGGAGTTTCAACCAAGTGAGTTCGTTTTTGCTATTTATCAAGTCCGAGTCGGTTCTTCCCTTGCTGTTGCCGTTATTAATAAGCAAAAGTGTATCTAGTGTTATTTTCACAACAGTAAGCGATCATGTTTCACTTGTTTTCCTGTTAGTGTGCAGTTACTTAGATACATCTTCTGTTCTGTTTTTCTGTCTTATTTCCTTCATGCCTTTGTAGGATTGTAAATCTACTTTACATGTAGATTTGTAAATCTACTTTACATGTATGTATTCAGAATTGAAACTGGAACTAAAAAGTAGGATACTGAGTCACAGGATCTAAATTTGAGAAGCATGTGGGTGGTTTCAATATTCATAATTCATTTGTGATTACTAAAAGCTCTATGTAGATCCTTAAGAAAATAATCCTGCAGTTAGAGAGGAAGGAGGCCACAAAATATTTGTCAGAGTGGATCTTTAGCTCCAAACTTTACGAGGTATAAGTTGGTATGATTTATTGTTCATGTTTGGTGGTATTTTTTTTTTAAATGAATAAAAAAAAAAAAACCCAACCCATTTATAGAGAGAACTCCCACCCCCCAAAACTCCCACAGTGCCAGAGTTACTTTTCTGTGGTGAAAGTGAAGTGCAAGCAGTTCTGATCTTCGAAGTGAAATCTTTTCCTGAATTTTGCTTGTTTTTTTAATCACCTGCTAAACCTGCTGTAACCAAGACAGCGTAAGATATTTCCTTGACATTCAGAAATTGTTCTTATTTATAATGTTTGTATGGAATACTGCTACTGGACCTGGACCAGCTGCATGCTCATGCTGTATTCTAACATTGTGACCTCCAAGGCAGTGGGTCCTTCTAGTCCTGACCATGCAACAACCGTCTGAAGTCCTTGGTGCCCAGCAGTACAGTTCTTTGGACTTCACATAAATACTTAGCTGAATAGCTGCCAAAGTGCAGAGCACTTCAAAATTTGATTTTAGGAAGCCAGTGAAGATGTATTACAAAATATTATTTTAAAATAAGCAGTAGTAGTGATCCTGTGCTTGTGGACTTTGGAGATATGTGAACATCTTGAAGAATTAAAGGATGTATTGGGAGATGTAAAATGTGGGAAAGGTAGCAAAAGAAGAGTCAAGACGAGTTTGTTGAAAAGAGGTTATGTGGTAGGATAATAAAAAAGAAAAGGAGAAACTATAAAGTGTTGAAATAACTTATTGCAGAAAGTATAAGTCAAGGAAGAGTTTTAGAAAGGGTAGGTCAAGCTCTGGAATACACATCAGTTTTGAGGAACTATATGTAGATGGTATGAAGGGGCAAAATAAGAAATGCACGGAGGCCATAGGGAATTTTGAATGAGTTTGAAGCAAGTGACAACTAAGTGAATCCAGACATCTTCCTGAGTGAGAAGGTGAGGTCTGAATAGTAATGGAATCTGACGACACGTTATAAAACAAAGCTTTATTGAAGCAGCAGAAAAGATCAGCAACTATGTGCCCATACAGTGACCTGCCCGATCACCAATAGCAGACATGGGATTATAAGTGATGCCCTGGCTCCAGTGGACTGCCAGGGACGCTTGGTATCCAGGTCATCTGGCAGCAAGACGAAATCATGCAGATGCCTTCTGAATGCGGGTAAGAGTTGCACTGCCCCTTGGCTCCACCAACAGTAGTGGGATTTGAGAGAATCGTACTTTACATGAATAATGTGGGCAGCGACCCATGTTGGTCAGAGGGCAGGGTGTTGGCAGTCCGTCTATGCTGCTGATACTGGTCAAGGGCAGGGTGTCTGCAGTCTGTCTACACTGCTGATGCTGGTGAAGGGGCAGGGTGTCAGAAGGATAGCTGATTTTTAGAGAGGTTGAGGAGGGAAGAGGGATAATGAAAGACTGAATGGTGGGAGAGAACTGAAAATTCTTCTAGGCTAAAGAGATCATAGGACTATGAAATGCGTTGAATGTATTAATTTAAAAAAAAAACCCTGTGCTAATTCCGTGGTGGTTTGGTTTTTGTTTTGTTTTGTTTTTTCTTTTCTTCCTTCCTCCTCCTCCTCTCCCCCTCATACTTATTATGTCAGTACTGAAGTAGAAGGAAATATTTGATTTGGCTTTGATTTGAAAGGAGGAGTTACACTCTGAATGACTAGCTGATACAGGTTTACTCTCGGTGGGGAAGAATAGCTTTCTTTTTTTTAGGCTTTGTTCACTTAAAGGCTTAAGACTTGCAGGAGATTTAATGTAAAGGAACTTTATGCCACTGTATCTTATCTTAAAGTTACTGTCCTTTTTAATTTCAGTTTTTGTCTGCATGTACTATTTTTTTGAGCATGTGTACATTTCTGTTAAATATCTTTGTTTGCTCCTAATGGGAATGTCTAGCAAAAGCAATACTACTTCTACTAATGTTTTAAAATGTTTGTGGGGTAAGTGAATCATGTTTGCCGTTCAATTAATATATCTCCTAAAGTATTTTAACTGTAATTCAGCAGGATTTGCTTGTCACTTTTATTTAAAGGTATTTTTTAAAAATCTGAAAGTAGTGTCTTTTTAAGTTGGGTGGTATATGGGAGTAATAGTTTCTGTAGGAAACTTTTCTGAAATAATTTTTGTTGAATGGCTTTTAAAATTAGATCATTCAATGAAAAAATACTGCTGGTTAATTCTTTATTTTGATGGTGAGAGGGAAGGCTTGTATTTCTTTAAGATTTTGTTTGGAATGATAGATCCTTCCCCTTAAGGGAAAGGAACCTATATAATGAAGAAAAGGTAGTATATCTCTATCTTTAAATGTTTAAATGATGATATGCTTGAAGTGTTTTATGGCTTTCAAAAGGATTACTGTTTTCCATTATTTAAATGTCTCTGTTATGAGGAATTTGTGGTGATTATTAGTGTAGCTTTGGAGTTTTTAATGCGTATGAACTGTTTCAACAGACACGTATTCAGACAATTTCAAGAAATGGTTTATAAAATAATTCTGGATGTGTTCTGTCTTCATGATGTTTGATTTTTGTTCTGATTAATTTAAATTTTATGTCATAAGTAGTTTTTAATGAAAAATTACTTGTGGCACAAGGCATGAAGCGTGTATGCATACGATTTAACTTGAGAAATTAGTACATGAGACATCCTCCTGGCTTGAGTGAGCTTACTCAAGTGGGTAGATTTGTATTTTTCCACAAGCAGTGTCTTTCAGTATTTTGTATATAATCATATAAAGTACTTCTCTGAGTATCATGAAATAAACATTTTTAAGCATAGATAGTTACTGAAACTTTATATATAAAATTAATAACTCTCTTTTTCAAATTTGATTTTATGGTAGTTCAGCATAAGTGTAATAATAAATCACGCAATATTTAATAATTTAGGTAGCTGTACCTTATGTTTGGGTTCCAGTGCTCAAATAGGTTGAATCCAGGTGCTAGACTGTATGTTGTCTGTATGAGTGTGTGCAATATTAGGAAGCCACAGTTGCCTTCTAAACTGCTTCTGAAAGATTATAGCTGGAACTATCCCCTCATGGAACAGGTACCTGAGGCAGAAAGTGGCATTGCTGTATGCCATGTAAAATCCATTAGGTTTAACTAGCAAAAAAATCTGCTGCTCCGCACCCCTTCAATTTACCATGTGTAATAAGGAACACCTGCAACATGTGATGCTCAGCAGTTCTGCAACTGAATTCATCACCTGCTTGTTAGTTCCTTACCAGTCCAGAAATGCTATTTTTTGCCTTGCTTGTCTAATCGTATGGTTACTAGAAGGCAGCTCTCCCATAAGTGGATTTTGTCGCTGTTGCTGTTGAGTCATTAATGCCCTGTAAAGTTCTAACTTAAAATTCTTGAAAATTAAAAACTTCTTGACTTAATCATGAGTATGCACATGCACATTCCGATGCCTAATGTTATGTTTTAATTCCACAGAAAACGGTTGAGAGATTATTTTGCAGTTAATGGCATGGCTTCCTGGTTTTGACCAATTACAATAAAGTCTTAAAATGTGTTTTCTTCTTCCTTGTTACTAATGAATTGTTTACTTGGCTTGTAGAGCCCTGTAACTAATCAATGACAGTGTTAGATCCCTGAAGTTGTAAAGTGTATTAGTAAAGTTTTGTGTTAAGTCTTTGACATTAAGTTTCAGAGATAGAAATGAATCGGTATCACATGATAGGTTCTTTCTTGTCTTTGTGATCCAGTATTGCCACATCGTCAAACACTTTTATTTTGTAATCACGGACACTTATCTTGATCCACTCGTATGTTTACATTTCTAAGATTAATGCGAGTTGAACTTAACTCCTTTAGCAATGTATTTTTGAAGTAGCAGACTCTTTCTGTAAAATTTCTGTAGTCAAACTGGAACATCCATAGTGATCTATTATTCCCTTTAAAAATTCTAGTTATCAACTAATAGTGAATAATATAAACTGTGGTTTTGTATAACATACTGATTTCTTTAGGTTGGAGTCCACTTTAATAATTGTTACAATATTGTAGAGTCAGATCGTATCTCACAGAATTTTAAGATTCTTCTGTTTATTTGAAGTATCTTTTCCCCTTTAAGAGGGTTAATAAAATCCTGTACTAGTGAATAAAAATAATATCAAATTCATACTGTAACACTCGGAAGTGAGTTTTTGAAAAACTTCTCAGTTGTGTTAGTTTTCGATATTGTAAACGTTTAAGATCTATTATTTATAAAGAAAACTATGAGTTCTCAGTGCATTTTTTTCCTTTGTTTTAGGTGATGATCATTTTGTTTGAAATACTTTTTCTCATTACAGGCCAAAGTCATCAAAACAAAGGAAGGCCAAAAACCAAACCTGGTGACTCTGAAAAGACGAGGTAAAGAATTGTATTTATTTTTTAATTTATTACTATTTTGTGTTATTTTATGTAGCACTTAAAGGAGTTAATGCAACTTTGACTTGCTGCTTGCTCTTTGCTTTGTTTACATTGGTTTACATACTCTTCAGTATATAGTTTGTGTTAAGATAGCTGATTAAAAGTCACAAAATTCCAGTTTTCACGAAGAGCCTGGGTTATTACTTGAAAACTAAATATTTTCCAAAGCTCAGTTGAATTTTAGTAAATGAAGGCATAATTTTAATAACTGCTGTTTAAAAACTGTTGGCCAAAAGCAAGTCACACAGTATAGCCGTAATAAAAAATGTGCTTCCTTTAAAGCAAAAGATAATTGGAATCTTGTTCCAGTTGTTACAAACTTCCACCACAACATAACTCAAGCTCTATCTTATTTTCAAGGCCTCTTTGTACTAGTTCTACTCTGTTTACCAAATAATTTTAAAACTTCTCTGACACTTCATGTGCTTACTAAGAAAAAGAGATTTGACTGTGAGGAAAGCATTGTAAGTCAGTCTCAAAATTGAATACTAGAAAAGAACTTTTACTTAAAGCATCCTTTAGTTGTTTGTAGACTTGAATCTTCTCTTAAAGCATATAAATGTCTAATTTTAACTACGTGAATACTCCCAGTAGAACATGCTGAATGTAAATGAGTATGTTTGATGCTTTGGGGCCAAAATTAAATTAGTTGAGGTAATAAGCACTATAGATTTTATGGACAAAACTTATGCTTCCATCTGGTACAACATTTAAAACAAGGTTCAACAAAAGAAATAATTATTTCCAGTGATACTGGGCCCATCGTGCTCTAAACAGGTTTGAGGAAATTGCTGCATTTATAGGTGATTCCATTTGCCAACATATTTCCTCATTTAATAGATAGTTAAGGAGTAAAGAACTGTTACAGCTGACTTATTTCTAAGATGACTGAGGCAAATGATGACTTACTACTTAAGGCCATGCAGAATGGAAGCTTTCAGTGGTTTAACCTGAGCTGTGAAATTAGACAAATTAAGCTCTGACTGTACTTTCTTGCTTGTATGCTTCTTCAGCTAGTGTTCTTCAGTTGTGTTTAGGATGATTAAAAACAGATGAGGGCTACAGCAAAATAAGCTGTTTATATTGAAATAGAAAGGTTTCCATTAAGTGATAATTTTTAAAGGCAGATTTTTCATGTAGAGGAGTCCAAGCCTTTAGGAAATCTGGGAGCTGAACCTGATTATCCCCAGTCCTAATTGAAGTGTGACCACAAAGCCTACCATCTTTTAATCTATATTTATTACAGTACAGTCCTTTTGTTTTTCCATAACTCTTTTTGAATACCGCTGTAGCTAGGACAATTGAAACTTTGTCACAGGAGAGGTCATTTATGTTATTTAACTGGGTTGCCACTGACTTCTTTCTCCTTTCACTTTAAGGGGGGGGGAACATTAGAATTCACTATGGGAACAAATCCTCTTTGAAGTTACTGAACCATCTGCAAAATTGCTTCTCTTACAGGGAAGTTTATTAGACCTATAAAAAAAATGCAGTATTTCTCAACAAGTGAGGTGCATGGTCAGTTACAATCTTATCTCCATTTCTGTAATTAGGAAGTTGCTTGGCTTCCAAAAATCTAGGGAATGCCCTTGACACAGTAAAGAATTTTATCTCGGATGATGAGTGTTTGATGCCTTCGAATGTGCGCCAGAACCGCATGTATGTTAGCACAGGCAATATAGTAGCATTAAGGATTGAGTAACAATCTTAGCATTGAGGATTTAGTTTAGAGTATCAAGCAATACTTTGCCTCTTCATTATACTTCCTCCATTCTCTAGTTGTGTGTGGCATTTCTGCTGCAGTAGTGGAAAGGAAGAGCTGGGAAGAACAACTCTATTACTCTCGTCTCCGTTCTCCCGGCCCCCACCATGTACAGCTGCTACATGTATTTGATTTTAAGCAGCAGTTGTGCTAGGATAAAGGATCTTGTACTTAAGAACAGTAGAGAAGGGGAAAGAGGCCTAAGCACCTTCTTATACTGCTGCCTTTGGTGTAGGGAAGTTCTGTAGTCACCTATCCCACCCCTTCATAAGACCAACTCAGCTGAGAATAAGGTGGAGAAGATAAAAGAAAACAAATAAAATGATGAAGACTCCTGCTTCCCTGAAGCCCTAGTGATTCCTGAGCCAGAGTATATGAACTATAGGAATAGTATCATAATCCTTGATAGTGTTACAGTACTTGTTATCGCAATTGTGAAAGTGTGCCATAATAATCTCTAGCTTGTAGGCAAATGTCATGTGGTTGATAAAAGCGCAGAAATTTCTGTTTCTTGAAAATAAGATTACATATAAAGTACATGTATAAACTCATGATGCCATTGTCCCGTTATTTGCAGAGATCACCCTGATTTGAAGATAGAGTCTAAAGCCATCCAAGATAAACTCTTCTGTACTGTGCAACAGGTAACTGGGAATTGATTAGCATATGACCTTCAGCTTAAATGATTTGTCACCTTTTAGTAACACTGTCCAAAATCTTGATTCATTCAAAAATTTACCACTTCATGCTTAGCCTGACTTTTATAAGGAGACAAAAATTGTGTGATTACACTGATTTATACTGTCTTGTTGCTTTTAGTCTTCTTTTTGGTTCTCCTCCTTCCCCTCCTGTAAGACTTCACACTGGAAATTAGTGTAACAAAACTCAGTGTAGTCATTAGAATAACTTAGCTGGAAACATGAGTTAGTAATATAGCTCCCTTGTATCTTAATTTGTAATAAAAACTACAAAAATCGCTGGGAATCATTCAGGGATTTATAATACCCTTCCCAAATTTCTGACTAAATATGTTTTCCCGTGTTTGATACATACATTTGGAAATAATCATAGAACATTTTGTTGAATGGCTGTTTAAAATGCTATAAAATTCATAAATTGAAAGTTCTCCTTCTCATGTCTTATCAGTAATGAATGATGAGCATCCCAAAGCTCTTGAATGAAATCATGGGGACATACATAATTAGTAATTTCCTCTCTGTTCATTTGGGGAAGTAGATACCAGAAACCTCTATTCTGATTAATTACCTCATAAGAGAAAACTGGATTCAGGAGAAGGTGCAGGTTCTGCCTGCACTAAGATGCCTTAATTCCTTTAAAATACTATTTTTGTAAGGCTGATGCATTAATAGTATCGAAAGTAACGTTTTTAGTTGGCTTAATCAGTTTCATATGTCATGTAGCTTAAAATTAAACTAATATAATTTGTTCTGTTCTATAACTATATGCTCTGACAGCATTACCTTGTATCAATAGTTCTAGGAAATTAAAGTAAGTCTGAATCATTTTTTCATTAACTCATTTCTGCATTTTGGTCTTTCCTGTATCTATTTGTAGTTTCCACTGTCTCTGCCACTTTTGTTTATAACTGTCATTAGATCATGGGTATTTTCTTATGTTTGTCCTTTTTCGTCAGTTGACAGGATGAAAACAAAGTAAGATCAAAATTCATAGATGTTCAGGAAAATACATTCAGGACATGCATTAAATGTAGTATGTCAAAAGCCTAATTCAGTTCACAGGAATACAATTATAAGTACACCATTAGAATAATGTTAAAAAAAAAATCGGGCAACTCAGAAGTTACTATGTTCCATTCTTCCCGAATCTTCCCATTCTTTCAATTTCTCCCTGCCCCCAACCCTGTCTTCAGAATCCCAGGTTCAAATTTTAACATATTGGGAGGGGGGCGGGGGAGGGAGAGCGAAGGGCAGTTAATGAAAAGCTTGTAAAGCAGGATTACTTCATACTGAAGATTAATTCATACTGAAATGAGGAGTGGCCTAAAATACACAGGTGGGCCTCCTTTTTCTTTGCTTTTTGCTTGTGATTGCAGGAATAGATGTTAGAGGAGCTTTTTAAATAGCTGAATTACTTCTACCCTGGCACAATGATCTGCTTCCCAAAGCTAGTTTTATTTTAGTGTTTCAACAGATCAAGAGAATAGAAGTTCCTCATTCTACAACTGCTTGTCTTGATTTACAGGCTTACTGCTGGAAATTCCCACAGACTTCAGGAAGTATCTGTAGTGAAAGGCTAATGACATAATGCATTCTGAAACCTTCTAGCATTAAATATTAACCTAGATGGAGAGAAAGTGTAGGCAGAATTAAATAGTTCTCAGGTTTTTCAGAAATGTTTGTACACAAAATGGAGTGTACAAGCGGGAAAAGCATAAGTCTGGGGGTTTTTTTAATATGTAAGAAGTATTAAAATGATGCTTGAACTAAATTTGAAACTTTCTGGAGAGGAAAGGATCTAAACTTAGAACAAAAACTAGGTTTTTAAGAGATTAGCAGCAGTAGGTCCATTAAAATATTAAGTTTTTAGAAGTTGAATTTAAAACAGAGTTTTATAAAAATGTACCTGATTTGCTGCTTTAAAAGTGGAATTGTGATAAAACTGTAGGAAGTACAGAATTTTAACAGTTGTCTGTTGGATAAGTATTTTAGCAAATAGCTTGCTTGCTTAAAAAAAAAAGACTATTTTCTTTTGGACTTACTGTTTTCCTAAATATTTTAGGTGGATTTAACTATGTTGCCAGAAGCAGTTAAATCCCTTGTTCGTGATGGTTATACAGCCTTGATGGACCAGCGGTGTCACAGTGCTGAACAAGCCTTTTCACAATTGTTGAGCATTCTAAATCCTTCAGAATTAAAGGTAAACTGAGAGGAATAACTTGGTTTATTAGGGTAATTGAAGTTTATGCTTTCAATATCACGTTTCATTCTTTCCTTCCACCAAAATAGTCATTATTATTGAATTGTTGCTTGTGATGTTGACTGCAATGCCAAGTATTTCACTGATATGTATGCAAAGAAGCTTACAAATGAGAACAGGATAGTAGCATAGGATGTATTTTTGTAGTGTTCAGCATACATGTACATTTCTAGATGCAATCTAAAAAATACTTACCAAAATAATATTCTTATAAAGAATAATATAAGATACTCTTATCAAATATCTTATTTGATAAGCTGACAATGGACAGTTGTTTCTTAACCTTTATTCATAATAATGTAGGGTAAAAAGAATTTATATTCTTCAGGTCAGATAACTCTTTGATGGCAAATACTGTGAAATTTTGCGTATATGTATCTAGCCAATCAGCCATCGACCCATTTGTCATCCTAGATTTCTTTTAAATTATTGTACTGTAGTATTAAGTTTTGTCTGACAATGTGTGTGCACATGCGTTGCTGTGTTTCAAGCTCCCATTTTAGTAAGGGCTGATGCAGTGCCAACAACAAGTCTGTCCAAGCAAGTAATGCACCAATCCATCTGGAATTGTGACCTAGTTTATTAGGAAGAAAAAGGATTTTTTTGTGGTGATTTTTTTTTTTTAATAATCTGCTCAATGCTGAACATAAAATACAGCAAAGACACACTGTGCTGCATGAAGTCAACATAGTAAGGCCTGTAGTTATAACATTTCTAAAAGCAGATGTTTCA
Organism: Mycteria americana; assembly: GCF_035582795.1. Taxonomy (NCBI): domain Eukaryota; kingdom Metazoa; phylum Chordata; class Aves; order Ciconiiformes; family Ciconiidae; genus Mycteria; species Mycteria americana. The sequence goes on from NC_134365.1 coordinate 121,416,691, forward strand.
GGATGTATCACTTTGAAATATGTAGGGGTGCCAAATGATCAGCAGTAAAGGTGTAGTTAACCTTCACTTTTTATGCTAATTGTAACATAAATCTGGGTAGAGGCTATGATAAGAAGGGTGAGAGAAGGGTTTCCTATCTCTGTTGTAGTGAACATCTTCAGTTCACAGTAGACAGTAATGTTCTAGTTACCAGCAAAGTGTTTTTGTGTGTGCTACTACTATAATTTGACTCTATTTGCAGCAAGTGAATCTTCGTATTATTAATTATGTTGTAATCATCTATGGACATGCCACTGCTCTTCTTGGAATAGGACAGCCTGAGGTATGATATTAAGCCACTATATTGCTTTTATTCAAAATGCTAGTTCAGGTAGTTGGTCATCCATTTTTGTCTCTTCTTAACAGACGTAAAATGAGTGGGGAAGGAAAGCTTTTGTCACATTTTAGAAAATCATATGTTTTAATATCTGAGACTAGATCTTTAGTGGTTTTGGATAAATTAAGCTACCAAATTTCTTTTTAAGCTTTCAAATGAGATTCTTAAATATTAATGAAGTATAGTCAACTATTTTCCTTCTACTTCGTTGTAATGTGGTTATGCAGTAGTCTTTCCAACACAAACATTCTGCTTCTAAAACAAAGAAAATGCATTTGGTTCTGGAAAACACCAAAACAGATGTGTGGGTTGTTTAGGGTTTCTTTGGGTTGGGTTTTTTTTTTCCCGTGCAGTGTTTAAAAATATTCAGTGTCTTACAATGAATTTTAAAATGTCTGGGTGTTTGTAGCTCAGTGAGCTCCATCATTTAATTTCAATATTTCAGAGGGAACCCATGTTTACAGAATAAGTTTCTTTTTTTAAAAAAGGGAAGGCTTTGTGTGTGATCATAAGGTTGCTCAATTCCCTTTACTGTTTGTCAGACTGATCAAAGAATAGGGCACACTGACCCACTCTTCCTCTGCTTTTTTTTCTCCAGTAAAGTGAAAAGCTTCTGGCAAAGTGTCACATATTTTTGTCTTAAATTTGTTTTGAAGGCATTGACAAAGGCTGAAGACCAGTTTAAGAAAATAATTGAACAGTACCAGGAAGAAAGATTTGGTTGTTTGGCATACTATGGAATTGGAAAAGTATACCTCAGACAAAACAGGTTGGTATAATATAAAGCTTCAATATTTGATACAAAAAATATTTTCATTTGAGAAACCATGTGTGTGGGGTTTTTAAACTATTCTTTGTTAACCACTAAATTCATACGTCAGACTGATTTATTACAACTTTTAGTGTAATGGAAGCCGCTGACTCAAGTGGAGTCGGGGGCACAGGGATATGACCGACCAGCACACCCCTGCAGTGGAGGAGAGCTCATAGGAGAAGGACAAAAAACTATGATCTCAGGGAAAAATGTATCATAAAGAAAGCTTAACTTATCTCAACACCAGGGAGACTGGAGGGTAACCTTGGTTTTAGATAAGGCAGCTGCACAAGTGAGTCATCGGGTTCCCTGAGACAGATAAAGGAGTGATGTCTTCCTGAGCTAGCCAGACCAACATGGGGAGAGGGGGGGAGTGCATACGTGGCTCAGTAGAACATAAAGTGCAGAAACTGGACAACTAATCAACTTGAGAGCAAAGGGCTTGAGCTGGCTTCAACCCACGTATTCCTGGCGGTATTGCTTCCCAGCGTCCTGACGGTAAGCATATAGAGACCAGTAACGGGAATCATGTTTGTATTGATTCAGCTGTGTATTGCAATTGCTATGTTATGCTTGTGTTGTGATTTCAGTATATCACTGTATTGCTCTACTTAATCAAAATCCCCGGTAACGCCTGTGGTGGGTTGATCTTGGCTGGCTGCCAGACCCCTACCCAGCTGCGCTCCCACTCCCCCTCCTCAACAGGAGAGGGGGAGAAAATAACATGAAAAAGCCCAGGGGTTGAGATAAAGACAGGGCAATCACTTGCTAAATTACAGTTACAGGTAAAACAGACTCAACTTGAGGAAAAATAATTGAATTTATTGTCTGTTAAATAGAATTGGATGGTGGGAAACGAAGTAAAAAAACTAAAATCACCTTCCCCCCACCCCCCTTTATCCCAGGCTCGACTTCACTCCCTCATTCCTGACTCGTCTACCTCCTCTTCCCCACAGTGGTACAGGGGCATGGGGAGCGGGGGTTGTGGTCAGTCCATAACAGCTCCTCTCTACCGCTCCTTCCTCCACACACTCCTCCCCTGCTGCAGCCTGGGGCCTCTCCACTGGCCGCAGTTCCTTCGGGGCGCATCCACCTGCTCTGGCAGGGGTCCTCCATGGCTGCAGTGTGGATACCTGCTCCAGCGGGATGCTCTCCAGGGGCTGCAGGGGAATCTCTGCTCAGTGCCTGGAGCCCCCTCCTTCTTACCTTGGTGCTTTAAGGGCTGTTTCTCACACTTTTTTTTCCTTACTCCTCACAGCCGTGCAGTATGTTTTGTCCTTTCTTACCCATGCATTCCCTGAGGTGCCACCATCTTGCCCGAGGGGCTTAGCTGTGCCCTGTGGTGGGTTCATTGGATCCAGCTGGAACTGGCTGTGTCCAGAACGGGGCAGCCCCGGCCTCTCCTCACAGAGGCCACCCCTGCAGCACTGGCCCCCACCCTCCCGCCCAACCTTGCTGCATAAACCCAATACAATGCCAAATAAATAAGTTTGATATTAAACATTAAACCCTCCTCATGTGGAATATCTAAAAGCACCTGGTCAGAGAGTGTTGGATGCTGAGAGGGAATTCGTCCTTCCCACTGCCACAGCATAGCCAGATGCAGTCTGAGACCCAGGAGGTATCTGTGTCCCAGTCCCACGGATGTGGCTGTTGTTTCCCTTGGCAGTTTTGACCCATAGTGAGGCTGTGTGTGTGTCCCAAAGAGGTGTGTACACACACACACACGCACACACGACAACACAGCTGGCCACCCAGACTACCCCAGGCGGAGCAGCTCCCATGTATAGCACTACCTGAACTCATGTAAAATACAAGTACGGGTAGCAGTGTCCTGTGCCTCCTCCCTGGCTGGTCAGGGTTGAAGGTCACTAGTGAACATACGTGTGCCCTCACTCTCTGGATTGACAAGCACACCCATGTTCATGGCTCCCTTGAATATCAGTGCAGGCTCTCATATCTGTGCCTGGACTCTGGGCCCCTTACCCAGGCTGGCTTACTGACTCTCACACCTTGAGTCTTTTATGCTGAAGAGTCCTTAAACAGATAACTTACTGAACCAGGTGCTCTCTCATTCCACTTACAGTTACCATTTTTTTTCCTTGGACCATAAATGAATCATGAAAGTATTACAGGCCATGTAGAAGCTATTCATATATGATCTGAACATGTACCTGTTTCAAACTTCAGATTTTCAGATGCGCTCGATCAGTTCATGAAATCACAAACAATGGTTAACCACAAGATTGTGCCTGGAGTATTAACTTGGCCTACAACATCTCAGGTCATTGAAGAGACACGAACAGAGAATTTACAGGTATGTTTAAAAAAAAAAAAAAAAAAAAAAGGCATAAAACCCTGCTCTGTCAAATGGCCTTTCCAAAAAAAAAAAAAGTTGTCATCCTCCTCCCTGTCTCCTCATTGTCAAGGCCAAAGAAAGATGGGGGGCGAAGGGGAGGTTTGAGCCTGGAGCAGCCAGTGCAACTGCTGCTGCTCATTTTCTAGAGTATTGTCAGCCCCAAGGCCTGGTCTTTGTAGAGCAGAACTCTTCTTGCAATGACAAATTTGAACACCTGGGAAGCATACTATTTACAGCACAAGGCTCTATGCTTGGGTATTTCTATGTAATAATATGGTTCTAATCTCCAAGTGCTTCATAGTGTGTCAACTTATTAGTTGCATGTTACCAAACTTTAAGTAGATGTGAATACTATACACAACGTAATGCTAGAGAGAACCAGTTAAAAATTTGAATTAGCAAAAACATGAAGTTGAAAATTGCAGCAGTGGTGCTATGTTTAAAACCAAATAGGAGAGTTTGACCGTGTAGTTCTTGGTCGATGCAGTGGGACTGGCATGGTAAAATTCCCTGTTTGACTTGAAAAATCTAACTTGTGGTTCTGACACTACAAACTGCTTTCTCACACTGAACAGCTTTTTTTAAATTACTATTGTTATTGTTTTTAAACTATAATTGAGTCACTGTTATTTGTGAAGGGTTTCTGGATAAACCATGCCATGAGAGGCAAGACGCATGAGCTCCTCTGCATGGAGGCAGTTTGACACAGTAGAACATGCTAGGTTATTCAGTGTATGAACTTGGCTATACTATAGTGACCTGTTTTGTTTCTGGTAGAAGCAGCAGTACTGTTGTTTCCTAAACAAAAACTGACCTAAAGATTTCTCATAGACCCCCCGCTGACACCACAGTAGTCTGGCCACAGTAATACATCAGTGGTCTGGGACTTCTGGAGAGCAAAATGCAAATATCTGAAAGGCTGTAACTTGATGGTCTCTTTGTTTCTAATAATGTTTTATTAATCTGGGCTCAATGCCAACCCTGTGGGACTTGAACTGACTTTACATAAAGCCACTGAAATGTCTTTACCTCAGACACTGTTCTTGGAGATCTCACTGGCTGTAGTGCAGGGCCAGGTCTGAGCTGTCCCTGTGAATGTACTTGATCCTGTAATGCAGATCCCAGGTGAGGCACTCCTGAAATGCTGCGAAATGATGGAAATGAGCAGGCGCCCCATTTTCATCATGTTACCTGAGTAATCTGGCTCATCATTTTGGCAATGGAAAACTTACTGTATTCTCATGTGTTTGGAATTGGTCAGCATGTAAAACCTTTGTTCAAGATAAACCTGCACGCAGGGAAGCTATGAATACTGAGCAGTTCAGAGGAGCTTTTGAATATTTTTGTCACAAAAGGACAATCTTTGATAGCTTTCACTAGAAAAGAGTTGTTCTTTTGGTATTACTTGTCTGCTGTTCAAAAAGAGATGTGTGGCTCACTGCAGAGTTCCCTAGAAGTTTGTGAGTAGATACTGAATCTTTTCCTGGTTTCTGTGCAATTTGTCTTATATCATTTTGTGTTTCTTAGTTGATTTTAAAGAATTGTATTGAGGAATGCAAGTTCCCTCCAGAACCAGATGCAATTTGTCGATACCAGCAATGCTATGGCCACTCCAAAATCCAAATATATTTTACAGACCCAGACTTTAAGGTAAATTTTTAGTTTAAAAGGGTTTGGGAAATAAAAGTTCATGTTTACCTGTTTTCTGCTGCCTTTCATGTTAAAGTGCTATCTGGAACACACCATCATATCCTATCTACTGTTAAGTTGTGCATTGTTTTCTGGTTTTTTTTGTGGTCTGTTTTTTTTTTTTTTTTTTAAAGATGTTAAATTCATATTATTTCTCAATGTTAGGGTTTTATACGTATTGCTTGCTGTCAGCAATGTAGAGTGGAGTTTCATATCAGCTGTTGGAAAAAGTTGAAAACAACAAACTACAGTGATAAAAGTGATAAGGTAAGAGCTGTGTCAGACAATAAGCATTTTATTTTTTCGTTTTTTAGTCAAGATTATAGCATTCCTTTGTTTTATGGTAAGTGCAGTGCTACAGCTTGATGTTTCACCCGAATGACAATGGCAAGAGGAGAGACAGGAAAGAGGAGTCTCTTGCTAAATTGTCTGACATGCAAGTGTGGGTAAAGCTTGCTGTTGTCTACAGAAGAAAGGCCTCTCTGTGTGAAGGCTTAGTATGCTTAGCCTATTTATCTTGCATCATTTATGTCCTCCCATATGGAAGTCTTATCCCTTCTACAGTCCTGCTGTTGAAGCAACAGTTCAACATTGAGTAATGTATCAGCAGGAAGTATAAAATGAAGGGAAATCCAGGCAGAGTATGAACTCATAAAAGAATATTGTTAAAGTTGACTGTTGAATGTGAAGATGGAGGAGGAGGGGCTTTGCTACAGGGAATAACAGGTATATGCCACAGATCTAGGATCCTTTTGATTTGCAGTCCTTGCCAAGTCAGCTGTCACTTGCTTTCCTCGTCCAGTAATTTAGGACTGTGTTAGCTTTAATTACCTTGGTCACCTCAAATTAAGAAACTGTAATCTGCATAAGAACATAGATTTTGTATGAATTTAAATGTCTTTGTTGTGTGTATCATCTTCTCCTACAGGATTTTCTTCAAGAATTGTGTTTCACTCCTGATTGTACAGGCCTTATTTCAAAAATAGTTATTTTCAGTTCTTCTGGTCTGGTAAAATGTGAAGTAAGTAAATGTTCATACAAAATATGGAAATAATCTTTAAAATATTTACTCTGGTAAAGGAGATAAAGTGAAGATGAGAATATAAGTGCAAACGCATAAGAAATATGCTGTTTTAACTACAGAATCTGAGCATTATTTAGGAATATTAATTACCTGTTGTCTTACTGGTTCTTTTGATGGAGTGGGCATTACATTATGGTATTGGTTAGAATTGTCATGGATGGGAACTGGAGCTTTGTTTTATATTTAGCTTGTGCAAGATGAAAGGAACTGTTAGTTTAACTTGGAGCTAATCTTGCTAAATGAAATAGTTGTATGGGAAGGGTGCTCTTAGCTTCTACAGAGTCGCAGGAAGATGGATACTTCTTCCCCGAGCAGTATTGGTCTGTGAGAAGCAAAAAAAAAAAAAAGATTGTAAAGTTTGCTTCCTGCCCGCTGGTAAAGCAAAACAGCTTCCACTTCTTCCTGACTCTGTGTTACCTTTCAACATGTCTTTTCTGCGGATAAAGAAGTATCACTATATACCAAGTTATAGCAGTACAAGATAATTTTTAGGTGGACCTTCATGAGGCTTATGTAGGCTGCATTATCTCTTTTGTAGTATTACTTTTACTGCTTTCCAAAGCATCAAATGTTCCTGGGTTTTGAATACAGCAATGTTGCATTGTAACCCAAATTTAATTGATATGGTGTTACTTATTTTGATAGTTTGAACAAAAAATCACAAAAACCAAGGAACCACCAAGAGCCAGTATTAAACAGAAATGTTCAAGGTAAGCTCTCTACTGTTTAAAACTAAGTTGAATCAATTTGAGAACAAAACATTTTTCTCTAGGATTGGTTTTCATGCCTTTTTAAGAACTGCTAAAATACCACAAATACTTTGGAAAGCTATTCTTGCCCTTTGCCTCCGATAAACTGAAAAGTCTGGTAAAAGATGTTATGATCCAATTTTAAAAGCATTTAAATTAACTTGTAAAAGAAGATACAGAGATACAGATTTATAATGAGCACAGGAGGCATTTACTGGTATTGCTGAATAAATTATTGGTAGCTCTCTAGTGGTCATACAGTTCTCTAAAAACAACATTTTCAGTTTGGCCGCAGGAAACTGTTTTCAGATATACAGGATATGAGTTGATGCAAATCTGATTTCCCACACCTCTGTATCGAGGGATAAATTGTCCATTGCACCATTGACTTCCCAGTGATTTGAACCAATAGTTTTTGAATATAAATTGCTGCAGTCATCTTGAAGTCTTTATACCTGAAACCTAATTTCATTGTGAAACCTGTGGGTAGGGAAGTAACGTGTCGTTTGGGGAAAGTGTGATTTGGACGCTTTGTGCAGAACTTGAGGACTGTTTCTTTACTTTTGCTCTCCATACATGTCTTTCATTTGTGCTAAGATACTTAACAATTGGAATGCTGAAAGAATGGATGTCTGTTTATTCTTCTTAATGGATTGAGTTTCTTAATTACACTTGACTTTCACTGCATATGTATCTAGATTAGAATACCACCTCTATTTTCAGTCTGAGATTGCAAGCATCATTCTATTCCTTCCCTTTGCTAGAGGGAAGAAACTCAGCAAGATTTTTAGCTGGATGCGAGAGGTATCACTGTGTGGCATAAGTTCAACACCACTGTTCCACAGAATTTACTATCTAACCAACTTTGTGTGAATGTTTAGAAAGTGTAAATAAAAACTGTATATAATGGTGCTACTTCTGTTGTTGATGCATGTTCCTTTGGCATAACTGAGCTTACGCTTTTTGGTCAAGTAAGGTTATAAATAATGAGGAATCATACTGTGAGAATGAACAAAATTGATTTTTAAAAGTTAAGGAAATCAAATGTTAATATTTGGTTCAAAATGCTGAGTTATAAGTTAAGCAAAATCTGATAATATTTAAGTTAATCCTAATTCAGACATCATTAATGGAAGTAAAAATTATTGCATCTTGCGTATATTGTTACACTTGATCTTTATGAAATTTTTATGAAATTTTGTAGTCTCTTAACTTCTAAATTAAAACTAGCTTTATTATATTTGTAGTTTTCAGCATAATATTTTATAGTAGAATGAAGCTTATAGCTATTGTAAGACATGAAAAATAACTGAGATGTGCCTAACTCCTTTTGCAACTTAACTAACATTAGGCTCGCTGCTTAATTGCTTTTTTCAGTCTTAGGAAGTTAAAAATGAAACAAGAAAAAAAATTACGAAGAAAATGTGCACGAGAAGAGGCACAGAATTCTGCTAAAAAGAAAATAGAAGAAAGTCAGATGGGAAACAAACCATTTCAATACAGTGATCACAGTGGTATGTGGAAGTATAGATTATTGTTCTAAGTTATCATGAGGTAGCATAATTAGCATTCTGAATGTCCTAAGTCAAATTATAGCAGAATACTAATATTGAACATAATCCCCCCCTTAAAGACTTGCATTTTTACTTAAGATTACTTTTATTTCAGTTCTGTGTTTAATTTCTAAAGAACTGTAAGATGTTAGTGTATGGTTAAGTTCCTTGTAGATAAACCTTTATGCTTGCTTCATTGGTTCATGAAGAAGTAGCCTGAAGAGGGCACAGGCTCAAATTGCAAGTTAATCTATTTAAAAGGGGTTTCAGAAAAAGCTTTATGCCCAACAAGTTAGGACACTGCTACAGGAAAAAAAAAAAAAACCAAACCAACTGCATCTCAGACAAAGAATGAACAATATCCTAACTGCAGAAACTGCAGTGACTTGAAAAGTATATTTTGGAGGATTGGGGAAAATAAAATACTTCAACCCGTAAGTATGTAGTCAGTTAATGCTTCAGCTTTTGTGTTCCAGTTACGTTGGTCTGCAGCATTCTGTATTTCGGAGGTGTGAACTTCCACTGCATTTTGTATTAGGGCAAGCTACAGTCCAAAGAAAAATGGGTGATTTTTTTTTTTTCTTTTTAAATTTTTATCTGTATTATTAACTTTAAAATAATGCTCATGTTAATTTCCTTGTAGAATTTCATATTAAATACTTTGAGGGCACTTTTTTATCCCCTACGTGCCATAGTTAGAGTTCTCCAGAACTCTGTTGCCTGTTCAATGGCATATCCTGGCACTTTCTCTTTAAAAAGCTCTCGGGTGCTAATCTTTTTAGTTTTTTTTTCTTACCCATTTTGTTTGAGATTAGTCCCTTCCATTAGCACCATAGATTACTATTTTTGCTTCCATGTGGCTTTCTAAAATCATGTTCAGTTGACTTTGTGTTGGGTGGGGTTTTTTTGTTTGTTCTTTTTTTAAATCTAGGCTATCTCCTTTCCTATGGCTTCTCTTTAGTTCTGGTCCTTGCATCCACTGCAGGTCACTCAGTTACGTATATGTGACTTGACTGTCCTAAATGCCCTTAAAACTTCTAAGAACTAAAAATGCCTTTGATGTGACAAAAACACTCACCCTGAAGTACTGTGGGTAAAAGTTGGGACACTGATGCAGGAATACGTCAACACCAAGCAATTTAACAAAGTTCTGCAAAAATCTGTGCGTTGGTGTTGGCCAACCTTTTTAATTTGTCCTGAGTTAATTCCGTAATAAAATTGAAGTCTTGCATGTCTTTGGAGACAAGCTATCTGTTACCCTGTTTTTTTGCTTGGGGAAATTTTGTAAGGAAATCTTTCAAAAAACCATCTAATTTAATCTCCCAAGCTGTCTGAGAGGTTGAGAGGCCAATTTCAGGGAAGAGCTAGATCACGAAGGGTTTTTTATTTTGTTTTTAGCAGCCATAGCTACCTTTAAATAAGAACAAATATGCTTGTAAATTGGAGAGGAGTGCAAGTGAGAGGAGCACTTGTTTGTATGCACACTTGTAAGATACAGAGGTTTTTAAATGTAGACTCCTGCAGGATAAACTTAGGTATGGCTTATACCTGTAGAGTTCATTAAATCTGTTAGTATGCTTGGAACTGTTTGTGTTACAATTCTTAATTATTCTAGGTGTAATATGTAGTGCTTTGTTTTTAAAAAATTCTTTTCAGATCTACATCTTTTGACTATAGTTACTGTCAGTTAAGGTCTGAAAGTGGCATTCTATAAATGTGTGGTCTTGAAGAATAATGAAAGCCTGAAGGCTGGTATGAGCCAGTAATCTTTTTCACCATTGTTCCACAAAGAACCAGTGGCAGCGTCAGGGTAAAGGTTTGCTACTAGGTGTATGCTTGAGCATTCAGAAGAGTGCCTTTGCTCTGGGAACTGATGCTTGGGGGAGTTCTGTCTCTGCATCAGGCCTGGCATGCAGCCCACACAGATAAATCTGTATAAACAATTGCTTGAAGCTACTATTACTGGCAGGTACTTTTTTTTTTTTTTTTTTTTTTTTTTTCCTTTCTTAATGCTAAGGCTAGGTTATATGGAAAGTTATATATTCTGTAATTTTCAGTGTTGTGATAAAGCAAATAATTAAAAACACCACTTAGTCCAAATTATCTGTACTTGAAAGTTGATTTTTTAATTGTGGTAAACAGACATGAAATCTTGTTTTGTTTGGTTTTTTTAAATCCCATTATAGGTTATGTTCAGGACTTATATGCTGGTGATCGAGTCCTGCAGCATATCAGTCGAAATGCTGAGCAAATAAAAACAGCCGTTCGCGATGCTTCCAAGCTATTAAAGGAATTACTTTCATGGTTTGTAATCAGTGAGGAGGATTACACATCGTATTCCAAAACTAGCAGCATGTCACATGAAGTGATGGAGCAGCTCATCAATTACTTAATTCAGAAAAAAAACAGAGTAAAAACAAGGGGTTTTATCCATGTGCTGAGTGAGCTGGAAGAAGTGGATCCCAAATTACACAAGTGGCTGAAACATCTTAACAACTTGGGTAGGCTATATGTTTGTGTAATAGCAGAAGACCTTACCCTGTCATAATTGTTCAGTTTACAGATGAAAAGATAACCTCCCTATTTTCCAGTCTTGTTTTCTTAACTTTAAATAGTAAAGTAAAGCCTTCCTCTTTTTCATTTACTTGATTCTTAGCCAGGATTTCTAGAAAAGAAAGTATGACCATTGGCAACACAGGAACAACCTCTCTCATCTCTGCAAGTAAAGCATTCTAATGTGGGCAGGGCTTTGTCTGTGTAGAAAAGAGAAAATTGAACAGTTTTTTTTTTAATGTCTTTAAATTCCAGAATAAGCTTAAATGATAATATTTGTATAAATAATAAGATGCCAAAACCTTGGACAGGATTTGGGTTCTTAATTCTATTCTGTTGCATCCATGTCCTTTAAGGAATTTATATAGATTTATTATGCAAATAGTAATTTGGTGTTGACTAAGAGTAAAATTTATATAAACTCCATTTATCTCTTTTTTTTTTTTTTCATTTTCAAGATACAAAAGGTTTTACATAATCTGTTTCAGCTACTGTATATTTAATTTCTAGAACAAACTGTTCCTCTTTGAAGAGGAATATCACACTGTAAGCACTAAAACTCTGAAGCTGGAAAGAAATGTTGTTTTTTCTTCATTTCTTTTAGGTCTGACAGCTACAAAGAACTTTCTCCTTCAGTATGGACAACTGTTAAAAGAGCTTGATCTTTCTATTTTAACCACACTGTGGAATGAGAAGTATGGTAGTAAATTTGACTATGTGACAACTAGTTCTGAAGACAAAGAAATTCATGATTATTTCTTAAAACCACCCCTAGAGAAAACCCGTTGTTTTATATGGCTGTTAGAAGACAACAGAGAAAATTTTCCATTTCTTCATCAAGCTTTAGATGAATTCTTTGATAAAATGGGTAAGTATGCAAAGGTTGTCATTCTTACAAGCATTGAATTTTGTATGGTTTTACACGACATTTGATGGGCTCTGTAAAAGGCCGAAACCTCAGCAAACTACTAACGGCCTCATATGGGATCTTCTATGTTCAGTGCTTAAAAGGCAATATGGCCTCAAAAGGCAAGCCACCCTTTTTTTAGGTTACATTCTGCTATTTTGATTCATGTGCCACAACCAGCACGTGAGTTTACCTTTATGCATATATGTTGTCCAACCAAAATAAGTATTTATCTTTCAGTTTAAGCATAAAGGTTCTGCAACTACAGTCTTTGAGATGCTTTGGTGGTGTTTGGTAAAGGATTATAATAGTTATTACTATAATTTTATAGCTCACAATTATAAGTTACATAAAATACTACTATTTCTGTTTATGGATGTGACTTTGTTATTGTTTCAATAGATGACCCTACTATTATATTAAAGAAGCAGGGAAATGAAAATATATCGGTAAGTGAACTTAATGTCTGTTTGGTATAAGCTCAGAAACAAGTATGAGTGTGGTGTTTTAAAAATGTGCAAAAGTGGATAGAGACGTTCATCTCTTGGTTTATTTTACATCATTATCCTTCAGACCTGATTAGAGATTTACTCTTTTGTTTTATCTCTTCTCCCTACCCCCACTTTTCTAAAGCATTTGAAGACTGCGTACCATTTTTCTTAAACTTCCGTCAGTAAAATACTTGTTCAGGGTTTTCTCTTTAGCTAAAACACAGACCAACAAGGTAGCTTTTAGATTGTGAGCATTTCAAGGATGCAGATGAGGAAGTTGTAGTGAAAGCAGATGAGGGTACACTGATGTGCCATACCACCTCCTTTGGATAGGAAAAATAAGGCAAATAAGGTGCATAGGAATAGCATTTACCTATTACCTGAGTAATAGGTAACAGCAGTTTGGTGTTAACTTTAAAAAGTCTTTTGAAAAGTATCATTGGGGAATTTAAAAAAAAAAAAAGTGTCTGATTTACAAACAGAGAGACTTTTCGTAACTGCCGTATCTGCATATATACCATGACAACTGAACTTGAAGCGTGATTCTTCCTTGAGCGTGCTTAATGTGAATCTGCATAATTTTGGACACTAATTGTACTGTATATTTTACAGTCCAAAGCAACACATGGGAAGGTAGTGTAACCCAGCTTTACCTTCAGATGTCATTAAATTGTAAGGCCAGGAATTTGATACTTGTTCCGCTAATAAGCAAAGTAAATTTGAAGTGAGTTAGACATACTTTGCGTTTGTTCATTACAATTTGTAGATACTTTTCAGATTCAACCCATAGGTCTTAAACTGTACATAATTCTGAATCACTTTTTGATTAGTATCTTAATTAAAATCCATTCTAATTGGCAGAAGGATATTATGTATTTTTGTTAATTATATGTTTGAGGTACACTCATTGAAAATTATTCTAGCCTGCAGATAAATTTATCTGCACAAAATCAAGATTTACTTTTGATACAGAATAAATCTTGAGAGTTAATTAATTAATATGCATCATAATAACATGTGAAATCCTTTGCCTTTTCATTTCATGAATTGGAAATCCAAGAATGAAATGAAAGCCATTATAATAAAACTACTTCTGTTTCAGTGTTACTTAGATGCTAAAATAAACTGTTAGTAAGTTACTGTGAGTAGAGTTATGTTAATCTACAATCACAGTTATATTAAAAAGTGAAGATGCATTTTAGTTCCTTCGTCATGGCATAGCTTAGAAAATTGAAGTGACCAGAACATTTGACAGTTCTGTTTGCTTCTTGTTCCCCAAATGAAACTGTGTTGTGTCGGATGTCACAGCTGCTTAAATATGCAATTTCAGCAGTAAGTAATGAGTAAGCATCTGAAATACTAAAATGATAGAATATAATTTTTAAAAAATCAATGTCCTGTGTGTTTAAAGAGGAAAATGATGAAAAGGAACAAAATGGATAGAGTCTTGCAAAGCTCTGTTTCTTTTTGTGTTTTCCAGCTGGCGATGGAGTGGAGAGGGGGGAAGATTGCATGCTTAACCTTGTCTGATCAAACCAGAATGAGAATTTGAATATGCAACTTTTTAAAATTTACATACTGGTTTTGGAAATGCATCATAATTTTATTCTAATGAAAACAACAGTGACTTTATTTTTCTGTTTCAGACTAATGGTATCAAAGTTAAAAACAAAAACAGGAAGAAGAACTCAAAAGACTCAAGGGTCAGTAACTTCTTAGCTGCTTACCACAAATAGGTTTTTTAGAACTGCTGGCATTCAGATGTATAGAGGCTGTTTTCCTGAATACTGTGTGCATACTCATTCTTGAAGTAGTTTTTCCTGAAGTAAAATAATGCTGTTAAGACTAAATTAATACAGTCTTGTTTTGTTAAAATATGAATTTGTCAGTATAAAATGTATTTCTAAACTTGAAAAAAAAGTTATTTGTGGATAACTTTGGCTCTGACTGGATACCAATACGTTCAGTCTATCCACTGCCTTCATTCTGAATGACTGCTTTGACCTTAATTTCCCATATGGGAAAATGTAAAAAACACCTGTGAATACAGTACACTGACTGCACTATGTAATTAATACTTTATGCTCCATTTCTTTTTGCACTGATAAATAGCAAAGTTGGAGAAGGACACTTTACCAGTCATTTTGAGAAAGAAAAGTGTATCCTTACACCTCATGAAATAGATCTGAAATTGTCTTTAACTGTCTTTTCTGATAATTTTTACGGGCATGTCAGTGACTGAAGATACAAGTGTTCCATTTATTGCTCAGAAAAATGTTATTAGCTGTTCGGTATTTTATAGATTTTGCTAGGAGTAATATCTTACCTGAAACTTCTACTGTCTTTTGTCCTGCTTTTCTAGGATTTTGCTTTATTGAAAGCTTCAGATACAGTCGTCTTTGTTTCTTCCATGCCCCCACCTTTTCATAATTTTACTAGAATTTCAAGAGTAAACTTGAGATTTTTCCTATTCTCATCAGCTAGGTTTTTCTTTTTCTGGCTTGGATGTATTTATACAAGTCTATGTATTTCTAAAGTTATTGGATAACAAAAATTAAAAGACAACTAAAACATTTGTAATGGTGAACGTAAGAATAACAGGTGTCACATTAAAACCATGTGGAACTAGGGATAACTCAGACTTACTTGTAGTAAAATTATTAAAGCTTGAAGGCTCTCAAATGTAAAGGAAGAGATTCCTAGAAAGTCAGTGGCAAGAAGTTATACAAAAGTCTTAACAAAGTGAAGCTGTAGCATTGTTTGGTTTGTTTTAATTCAAACTCAGTGAAAAATCAGGCACATATAGGATTTTGATGAAATTGGTAAAAAAAGAGGGAGGTTGGGCTGAATATCCCAATTTCTTTTTCCAAAATAAGTTCTGAAGAAGAAATTAATAATTTTAAATTAGGAACTTTCTCGATATGGCTTAGTACTGATAATTATACTTAAAAGTTTTGCAGTTCATAATATGGCATCTGAACGTGATAAAGTTACAGAACAAGGTTCAGTGTAAATAAGTCACTCATAGTTTTTACAGTGGATCATTTTGCATAGACTTTTGTGAGATAAAAAAATAATAATCTGTTTTTAATTAGTCTATTTTAGTATTATCCAGTGGAGTTAGTACAGCACCACGAGAAGAAGAAAAAATATTTATAGAAGAAAATACGTTGTAAGTACCATCATGCATCTTTGCTTTTATTGCCCAAACTTCAAAGTGCTTTGCAGGTACTGCAGAAGAGAGTCTTAGAAACACCAAGTCTGGGTTAACATCTAAGTGGTTTTGATATGTGCTTGTGTAGAGCCTTTACTTCTCTGCTTCCAGGACAAGTGTAAGGGGTATTAGAATTTTAAAGATCTTAACAATGTAGGAAGTAACCAAATGGTTGCCAGGCTGCAGCCCAATACATGTTCTAGGCCAAAAGCTATTCTTCCAAGTAAGATCTTACTTGCTTCGTGTTCCATTTAATGTAGCAAGAAATGAGTTGATAAATTTGTTACATACTCCATCAGTCACAACTGAACTTTGCCATCCGTGTCATATCAAGCAGGTTGTGATGTTGAATTGAGATAATCTGTAGTGCATTGCTCAGAATTTGTGTGTTAATCAGAAGTCAAACTCTTGTATTCACGTCTATATTTGCTCTTGCTTATAGACGAGAAAGCTGCTAGGCAAGAGCTAGGCCTTATTATTATCAGCTGGTGGCAAGTTAGTTAATAAGTTTAATGGTTATGTACTTTGGGGATAGTGTTTATTCTCCTTGTTAGAAAACAGTTTGCTATTGGGGTATATTTTTAGCACTATATAGTTACCACACAGTACGCTGGTTTCAGTATATGTGAAAAATACAATTATTTTCAGAGACAAGAATTATTGTTCATATGCACTATTTATTTCTTTCTTCTCTCTCTCTCTGTCTCTCTCTCTGTCTCTGTCTCTCTCTCTCTCTCTCTCTTAATGCTACAGAGATTTTACAAATTCTTATGAACCATTTGTAATCCCAGAATATCTTCGGGGGCAACTAGAGGAATTTGAAGCTCTCTGTGACGTTTCAAATAGTAACAGTTATCAAAGACTTTTGGATAATAACCCAGATCAAACCTGTGAGAGCTTATATGAGTATGTATACATTTCTCTGCTTAGCAGTTTAAAGGGTTTAATATTACTTCATAATTTTTATAACATATTGTATTAAGTCCAGAATTTGAGTCCTGGTAGTGTGGTATATATAGGTATATACATAAAGGTATGTACTAACGCTTTGAAATAGTTGCATGTTTTCAGTGAGATGTGGACAAGCAAGAGTATTACAGAAAAATTTTATACTTAGCTAGAACACCATCTTCCAAATGATTGCTCTTCACTAGTTCTAGAGGTTCTTTGCTTTTAAGTATTACTGTGAAAATATAATGTGAAATATGATTTTAGAATTGCATGAAAAAATTTTGATTAATACTGACAACTCTTTTTTTCTTTTTTTAAGATATTTCTCTCAAATCTTGGAAGAACATGGCCCTTTGAAAATTAATAATAAATTACTAGTTGGGGAGTATGAACATTTCCCTGAAGAAGCTCGAAAGATTGTAGAAGATGAAGGTGGCCTGAAATCTTTTCTTCTGAAATCCCTTCGTTTCATTATGGTGGATAATCTTATTGGCTTAAGAAAGCATGCAGCTCTTATTAAAGAAAATACAAACAGAAATGAGACTGGAGATAATGAAGAAAACGGTATAGTCTGTGATGTGCAAGAAAATTCTTCCCAGAACAAGCTACAGTTAAATCCAGCTGCTAAGGAATTCAAACCGCTGTCTTATTCTAAGCAACCCCATATATCAACATCTACTGACTTAACAGTAGCAAGTTATGAGACTCCACAATATTTGCCTTGGTCTTTTCCTACTTCATGTAAATTGGTAGGTTCTTTGCGTAGTCAGAATATTGATACGATAGAAAATGAGTCGTCGTTTTCAGACATTTTACTAAAGTGCTTTGATTCTAAAAATCATGGTATATTTTTGCCTCAGACTTCCTGGGCTTATCAATATGAAAGAATATTGCCAGTGCCTTCTCAAACGCCTCCCATTTCAAATGTTGCCGAGCAACCTCTTTATATTTATGCTGATCATGTAGCTCATCGGGATAATGACGAATCAGCAATTTCAGACGGAAAATACATCTTCAGCAGTTTTATACCAACTGAAATACAAACATATGAAGACCCTCAGTGCCAACTGGAGAACTCGGATAACACATTTTATGAAGACAATTTTGCTGTTGCAAATAGTACAAATGAAGCTGAATGTGGTATGCAGGTTATTAAGACAGAAAAAGAAAGCAGAGGTATACCTCTAATGAAAAACAATCCTCATACAAGGATGATAGCTGTTCAGGTAAGAAATTAAAATGGAACAGTTATTTGAGAGCTTTTAAGTCATAAATGACAGTGTTGAGCACTGGGAAGTGCAACTCCTTTTTGAATGATTTCTTTATGACTTCCCAAAGGGTCAAATGTTGTATAAAGTTTCAAGAGCAAATATTCAAGTAATACTTCCAGCCACCCAAATGTAAGGGATCTTAAAAGTAGTATTTAGCATTCTGTAGTACTTACCTCCCAAAAAAAGGCCATGAGTTGCAAGATACTAAGGTGTTTATCAGACAGGGAATTTCCTTAGAACTTGCAGTTTAAGTTGCTGACACTTTCTACAACTACTCATGTTTTTCATTTGTAATTCTTGAAAGAGATAGTCACTGAATTTTGTTCTGCCTAAAATTTTCACAGATCTTTTGACCCAGGGTCAAAGGAGGGAACTGGTGCACATCAGTTTAAACTTCATTTTAGAGGTCAAGGAAAGTCCGTCTGTGTCATCATCTTTCTTTTCTGTAATTAGTTCAGTGATTTGTTTTAACTTCACAATAATTGAGGATTTAGATAGTTTGTACACTCTAACAATTGCTGGCTGATGCTTCCCTCGTGGTCTTACAGCGGCAGGCCAGCTGTAGGGTGAGTTCAGGGGGCAAACTCCCTCGCCTTTCCTTTTCCCTCCTGGAGTAAAAAAAACGGAAAGTTTTGTCCAATAGACAGAGAAAGCATTGCTGAACACCCAGAAGGAGGCAGGGCATGCAGCTGAAAAGAGGAAGGTCTGGAGCATCACTCTGTAATGGTACCCCAGAGTTAGATCAGCATACACCACTCATGAAAACACACTTCAAGTAACAGAGGGAGACAATGGTCACATCCAGATTGGTTACAGAAAACATTCTGCATTAAGATGCTGGGTTTCAGAGTTATGGATATGGCAGTTTCACGCATCCATTTATGAGAGATTATCCAGTGTGCTAGAGGGACTGCTGGGGAGGAGTTCCTCATCTTCATTTGTTTCTTGTCATTAAGGGAGGAGTAGCTGTTTGTAGCTGTAAGATAAATAGCTGTCTTTTTATTATTGCTTTTTAGATTAGGAAAATGTTAACATGTTTTTCTTCAAACTTGTTTTGTGTACAAAACTTTTCTTCACTTTAAATCTTTCCTGAGCAGTTGCTGAAAGTTGGTTTCCCATCAGTCTTGGGACATGAATTTCGTCACTTGGCTGACTGGTCTTTTAAGATGGGATTTCTGTTTGGTTCTTGAACACATGCAACAAAGAGATAACAGAAGAGGCAACAGTTTTCAGTTTAGTGAATTCTGGTTAGCAGAGATCAAAAGAGTGCTAGGCAACAGATATGTTTCTGTTTGCAAAAGTGTGCTAGAGCAAGGCATTTAACGTTATGTGACTGATTTTTAATAGCCTATTAGAATGGCAACATCATCAACTGGATCTTTAATATGTTGCATCATTAGATTTTAAACTTCTTCAGTTCTTTCAGTAAGTCCTTGATGAGTGGTATTAGAGGAAAACAAGCAGGGACTCTGAAGGTCATTGAGTCTAGTCCCTTCTAAGTAGAGGCACTTATGTAGTAGATCTTTAGTTTAGGAGGAGCCACAAAACACAGCTCCTCAGTGAGCTGTCAGACGCTGCTTTTGCAAGTCTTAAGTTTTCAGATGTTTAGAGCACAGCTGTATTTAGAGACTCTGAGAACTGTTCTTAATGTAAATGCTTCATGGTCAATTAAACTAGGCAAAGATCACGACAAAAACCAGTTCATTAAAGACTGAAGTCCATTTCAGAAACACTTGCATAATGCCTTTCTACATTCTAGATAGACCTACTTCATAATGTAGTTGGATTTGTAAAATTGTAGGTTAGGTACTAAAGCTCCAAGATAGAGCTGGCCTACTAGTTGCATGTATAATCTGGAAAGCTTTTTAATCAATTAACAATTCTTTGTATTCTAGGTAAATCATGAAGTAGCTGATAGGGAAACTAATACTTTGCCTTTTCATCCGTTTGAAATGCAACAAGTAAGTTAACTGCATATTTGTTTATATTTCTCATGAAGAAGGTTAAAGGAATGCCCATTTAGTAGTATTTTGGTTTGTTTGGTTGTGTGTGTGGTTTGTGGTATTTTGTTTTTTTGTTGTTGGGGTTTTTTTTGTTGTTGGGGGTTTTTTTGGAGGAGGTGTGTCCCCCCCTTTCATGTGTGTCATCCCCCCCCTCCAAGCTCCTTGGCAGGAGCTTGCCAAGTCACTCTCCATCATTTATTAGCAGTCCTGGTTAACAGGGGAGGTCCCAGATGACTGGAGGCTTGCCACTGTGGTGCCCATCTACAAGAAGGGCCAGAAGGACGACCCGGGGAACTACAGGCCTGTCAGCTGACCTCGGTGCCAGGGAAAATTATGGAGCTGTTCATCTTGAGTGCACTCAACAGGCATGTGCAGGTCAACCAGGGGATCAGGCCCAACCAGCATGGGTTCATGAAAGGCAGGTCCTGCTTGACCAACCTGATCTCCTTCTATGACAAGGTGACCCGTTTAGTGGATGAGGGAAAGGTTGTAGATGTTATCTACCTGGACTTTAGTAAAGCCTTTGACACTCTCACAGCATTCTCCTGGAGAAGCTGGCGGCTCCTGGCTTAGGTGGGTGTACTCTTCGCTGGGTAAAAAACTGGCTGGATGGCTGAGCCCAGGGAGTTGTGGTGAATGGAGTTTACTCCAGTTGGCAGCCAGTCACAAGTGGTGTTCCCCAGGGCTCAGTATTGGGGCCAGTTCTGTTTAATATCTTTATCAATGATCTGGACAAGGGGATCGAGTGCACCCGCAGTAAGTTTGTAGACAACACCAAGTTGGGCAGGAGTGTTGATCTGCTTGAGGGTAGCAAGGCTCTGCAGAGGGATCTGGACAGGCTGGATCGATGGGCCAAGGCCAATTGTATGAGGTTTAATAAGGCGAAGTACTGGGTCCTGCACTTGGGTCACAACAACCCCATGCAACGCTACAGGCTTGGGGAAGAGTGGCTGGAAAGCTGCCCAGCGGAAAAGGACCTGGGGGTGTTGGTTGACAGCCGCCTGAATATGAGCCAGCAGTGTGCCCAGGTGGCCAAGAAAGCCAATGGCATCCTGGCTTGTATCAGAAATAGTGTGGCCAGCAGGACTAGGGAAGTGATCGTGCCCCTGTACTGGGCACTGGTGAGGCCGCACCTCGAATACTGTGTTCAGTTTTGGGCCCCTCACTACAAGAGAGACATGGAGGTGCTGGAGCGTGTCCAGAGAAGGGCAAGGAAGCTGGTGAAGGGTCTGGAGCAGAAGTCTTATGAGGAGTGGCTGAGGGAACTGGGGTTGTTTAGCCTGGAGAAAAGGAGGCCGAGGGGAGACCTTATCGCTCTCTACAACTACCTGAAAGGAGGTTGTAGCGAGGTGGGGGTCGGTCTCTTCTCCCAGGTAACAAGTGATAGGACAAGAGGAAATGGCCTTAAGTTGCGTCAGGAGGGGTTTAGATTGGGTATTAGGAAAAATTTCTTTAGTGAAAGGGTGGTCAAGCATTGGAACAGGCTGCCCAGGGAAGTGGTGGAGTCACCATCCCTGGAGGAGTTCAAACAATGTGTAGACATGGCACTTCAGGACATGGTTTAGTAGGCATGGAGGTGTTGGGTTGACGGTTGGACTAGATGATCCAAGAGGTATTTTCCAACCTTAATGATTCTGTGATTCTCTGTTGGGCTGTAGTCTGTGATGTTGTTCTTGGAAACTTCTCATAGGCTCACAACAAGGAGGTTTTGGAGCTTTGTTCTGTAGCTATTCAAATGTTGGAGTATGTTTTAGGGAAACTTAGTATTTCGTCTCCAAAAATCTTGAGGCTTAATTTAAATACTCTGTTTAGGCATATAGACAGCTCAGACTGAGGTTAATGGTAGTCTTATGTCTGTGCAAGGAGATAAAAGTGAGAAAACGTGGCCTTTGAACTCATCATATTCCATTCATGGTCAGATATGAATGTTCATTTCCTGAGCTGTATTGAAACTGTTATACAACCTTCTCTTGAACACCTCCCCCTGCCCCCGCAAACCAATAAACAAACAAAAAAAACCCCTCACCCCAACCACGCTCAAGATTTTGAATCTCAACTGACAGCAGACTGTTCCTTTTAGACGTCATGAATGTTTGCTGCCCTGTGGTAACAGATAGTAGATTGGTTTTTATAACTGATTTATTTTCAGGGAGATATTCTACGTATGGAAAAAGAGCATCAGGTATTAAAAGAACAACTCAAAGAAGCAGAGGAAAAATATGAACAGTTAGAAAGCAGAAGCTCGGAGGAAATCAGTGCTTTAAAAGAGCTCCTGAAAAAAAGTGTTGAAGAGACTGAGGTAATGTTTTTATCCATGCAGCAGTGGGACAAACTGCAGTGGTTCACAAGATTGGTTGTAATTGATCAACAGTATTTTTGAAACTTGAATGGTAGTCCTCATTGCTGTGAAGTCCAACTCGGAAAAGCTCACAATCTTTGTCGTCTTCCTTGGAACACACTTAAACACATAGGATATTGGTTGCCTCCATGTAGTGGATAGGTGTGGGTTTTCAGTCAGCCCAAGAACGAAAAAAAACTATGCTGCTGACTCTTTCCTGCTTGATTTGTCGGGTTTGCTAACAGGCTTTATTTCCATGAAGATGTCTGGGAGCAAGAGGAGCAGTCCCCAGACAACACTATCAGCCTATTATCACTTTGACTTGATTACTTTTATAGTTAAAGCTGTAGATGCTGCAGGCTACCCATTTGTCTACATGAAAAGGAACTTTTCAATTTAAAAAAAAAAATAATTCGGGTGAGACCAAAGCCATCTTCTTCCCATGCCCTCTCTTTAATCTTTAGTAAGATGGGGCCTGTCATTCAATCTCAGTTTAATATTTTTTTTTCCTTTCAATGGTGTGTTGGAGTAAACTCATGTACTGTAGCTTGGGAGCTCCTGAGTTCTAGCTTTACCATTGGCTGCGAGTAGCCTGACAAACTTTAATATGAGGATGATGGCATCTCACATCAGTTTCTCTGGATGAATATTTGGTAAAAATGCAAGCTCAAAAAGTTTTGAGCTGAAAGCATGGCTGTATGCAGGGTGGATGAACTCATCCACGGGCATTGTAGGCACTTTTTAAAAAATATTTTTTTTTCTATTTCCCAGTGATGCATTAATGCTACTTTGTTTTTTTAAGCAGTTATGGCAGCCATAAGATTCACTGCTGTCTTGCTCTGTTATGACTTGTAACTTCCCAGTCATTAGTACTGAAACAACAGTATCACGGCTGATTTTGAGTTGGATTTCAGTATGTGTTTGCACGTGACGCTGTGGAACTGGGTTTCTTCTTTTATCTGACTGCAAAACAGAGCTGCAGGTATTCTGAAGCCATGTAAATGAGGTGTGCAGATCATTGCAGGAAAGCATTTATGAGTGTGTTGCCCACGCTAAAACGCCTGAACTAACAGTAAATTAAGCACTAGTAAAACTGTTACTGTAATTTTCGCTGGCTTAGTTTCTGCTCTAATTTGCATTTGAATAAAATAGTATTTTCAGAAAGAATGTTTTCTTATTTTTCTGCTTTTAGGTATCAAAGAATGAACTGGATTGGCTTCATCAAGACTTAGAAACAAAAGTGAAAAAATGGCAACAGGAGAAAAAAGAAAATCAAGAGAACTTAAAAGCACTAAGGAACACAGCTAAAAAGCATACAGATACCAATGATAGGTACTAATCTTATATACAGATTTACATTGCTTTCCTTCACTTGATTTTTTTTTTTTTTAAAAGCAGTATGTAGTTCTTTCTGATAGTCCATGATAAGTTTCAGTATCTACTGATTCCATGATGTATGCAGAGTGAAAACTCAAACTTGTTGCCCTGATTATATCATTCTGAAATGAGTTAAATGCAATTCTTGGATTAAAGCTGCTGTTAGTAGGATCTACATACAACATTATTTAACCTAATTAATACTACTCCTTCACTATTTAACATCTTCCCAC
Organism: Mycteria americana; assembly: GCF_035582795.1. NCBI lineage: Eukaryota > Metazoa > Chordata > Aves > Ciconiiformes > Ciconiidae > Mycteria > Mycteria americana. Next base: position 121,440,653 of record NC_134365.1, read on the forward strand.
GATTTGCAGAATCCTTTAGTTCTGCACTGCTTTTTCACTTATCTCCTTCATGACTTACCATTGCTTTCTCAGAGTGCTCCTCTACTGCATTATGATTAGCTTTAAATCTTCATTTCCATTTTCATTTTCCCTTCTTCTATTGTACAATCCACCCAACTGAACTCCGGTCTGCATCTATTTTTTCTTACACGCTTTTTGTCTGTTCTGCCATGTAGCCTATCTGAGGGTCATCCAAGGATGCAAGTTTCCTTCTTTTCTAGTCCTGTCACTCATTTCTCAGATTCAAGTAAAACTGCAAGAACCACATAACTGCATGTATCTGCTGTGGGGTTTTTTCCACCCATCCTTCACCCTAAAACAGAAATCTGCGGGACTTTCCATGGAACTTAAATCAATAATATTGATGTATGGATCCCGTCATGACCCTGTGTGCAGCAAACCCAGCTGTTCCCCTGGCAATGAGCTCTCCTGGCTATGGAGGCGCAAGAATACAGCTTCAGTCAACTTCTACTGTAGTCAACAAGCATTCATGAGATCGTGTCACTGACATACTGAAAAATAAATTGTGTGTCATTTGATGAAATGTTATCAGTAGCTTTTCCCAAAACATTCTAAACACTTCAGAAACCTTTAAGTAACCTAATCATTGGCTGTGTAACCAACTAGATGTTTTATCAGTCATAGGCTGAAATATGTACGTCTGCTTTCTTACTTTGATTTTTTGCAAGTTACAGGTCAACGTTTAAAATAGCTTCTAGATAACTGATGAAACTGACTTGTGATAATTTTTTCTAATCAGATTTGACAATTCCTACTACTGTATTTTTAATGTTCTCTCTCAGTTTACAGACCTGAGAAGCCTTCTGTTCTTGAATGCTGTTGTATTATCCTTAGGCCAAGTAGTTTGAGCCAAATCTCTCTTGAAACATCATTGGCCTGCTTTTGTATTAGTTACTGCTTAATTAGGAATACATTTAAATGCACTTACAGTATTAAACAGCATATAAAACATAGATTGTCACTGCTGCATGATTGTCACTATGGTTATAGAGGAATGTGTTGTGTATTTGCTTGTGAACATTTTTGAGAACATGCTTAATAAACGTTTGATTACTTTAGGTATTCGAAGACCATTGATGAGAAGGAAAAGCAGTATAATGTCTATTTAAATACGTATCTCGAGACCAGGTAAAACGCTTGTACCTTTCAGCAATATTTACATTTGTCTTCTACTCACTTGTCCTTATTGAGTTGTCTGCTTCACTCTGGGTGAAGGCTTAGAAAAAATAAGCACTTTAACCTCTATCTCTTATTCTCAGTTAGTTTACTTTTACCTATGATAGGTAAATATTATTTTCTTTTAGATATTTTGAATGATAAAAGTCTGGGTGTTCAAAATACTCTCATACATTTCCCTTGATACATGATACTGTGTTCTAGAACACACGTTAGAAGTGTTGGGTATGGTACAGACGTGCTGAACTGTTTTAGGTAGCTTTGGATCTTCACACACTTACAGTCCTAAATGTATATAAGGTTATCTAAACATTTTCTAAAAGGTACTCATTTGCACATAGTGTAAAGTCAAGGTTTCATTTGTAGATACATTCTTCATATATGTGATCAGGCTCAGAAAAATAATACTTGCATGACTGCAGTCGTCAAATTCCTATAAGCTTTTTAGGTTGCACAGTGAAATGTGGTTAAGAAATCCCAAGGTCGTGTCCGTGGAGCCGGCAGTATGGCTACACGAGCATGATACTATTCCTGAAGTCACAAGCTGTACACTGTAAATGGAGATGCGTGGTTCCAAAGAAGAGGGAAGTAATAACTGTAGAAAACCTCTAAAATGCCATAAATCTTAAATACTACTCTGTTGTAAATGTTACTCAAATATTTAACTTCTTTTTATTTCACAGTAATAAACTTGCTAATGAGAAAGTAAAATTGGAAGAGCTTATAAAAAAGAGTCAAGATGACTGCCAAGAGTGTGTGAAAAGAGCTGTTAAAGCAGAGGTACAAACATAAAATCTTGAACCGCTTTTGCTAGAGCTTGGATCATTTGCACTGATAGTAGGTGGGGAAGATGACTGGTGAGGTCTTATCTAACAGTGTACTCTTTAAATAGCATCTAAAACTTTCCATAAGCATATATCAAAAGTGTTAATCAAATATTGACAAGTGCTGTTCATAATGTTATCCTACAAAACTTTGCAGATCATCAAGGCACATTATTATTATTAATAAGCAGTATTAAAAGTGCACAGAATTTGGGGCATATAGTATTGCCCCAAACACAGTTCAACTAGGAATTCAGTCTCATACTTATCCTTGTTATGAATAGGTTGCATTAGTAAGAATTAACAACAGGAACATAAAAAATTCCTTGCTACAAGTAAGTCATGGTTAGTGAATATATAGCTACTTCTTTATCAGGTAGAATCAGAATGCAACAACAGACCTGCGTGTTTCGCTGAAAGGAGGAGAGTACTGATAAGTATAAAGATTTTTTTTTTTTCCAAACCAGTATGTTTTACACTGGAAATGCTTTGAATATCATGAACAATTCTCCCTTCTTAAGAAGGGTTTGAAGGCTGTCTTATCTGCAGTAGGATTTTATAAAAAAGTTAGATTGTTGGTCCACATTAGTCTTCAACCATGCAGTATTTAAAAGGCTGCCTTAATCACTTAAAGTGTGTGTGTACTTACACACTGAAAGTAAGCAAGCAACACACACACACACATATATATGGTAAGTTGCAAATGGAACATTTATGGAAGCTTTCTACTATCAGTTGAAGTGAATGTAGCCTTTTTATTCTCCCAAAGGCCTGCCAGGGCTGTTAATTTCACTTGAAATTCCTCACTGCAGGAAATGTGTGTGTGTGTGTAACTCTGTATCATCAAACTATTGTTTCGGATGCTTATTAAAATCTATTTTGAGGTTTTATTCCTTGTGTTACAGCAGTGCTTTTACTGCACTTTTTTTTTTTTACGCAGTTATGTTTTGTTACAGATATCAGTACTCAAAAACTGGAAAGAAACTGAAGTATGCAAGCTAAATGGCATAGCTGCCAATGCAGAAGCAAATCTCAAGGTCTTGAAGTCATTCAGCAGGTATGGAGAGTTTACACCAGCCATTTCAGTACTATTAGTTGCTAAATACAAGTAACTACTGAATGTTTAATCACGATCACTTAAACTAGACGAGTCAGTTTTGCTCACAGAGGCATGCTAGCCTGAAAGGTGCATAGAAACATAATGTTAAATGCAGCTTTCCTGAAGCTGAATTTCTTCTTAAATTACCAAGATGTGTGATACTTCAACAGGAGCAAGCTTCTTGTCTTATTCTTTCTTAGCTGGGGAAGATCAGGCTACTGAGAACATTCCAGTTATTCCTGCCCAGTATCGCTGGGAAAGGGTTCCAATGTAAATAGAAAAGAGTGCAAACAAAACTGCTGGGCATGCAACAACATTGTTTTCTTCCTTACAAAGAACTAACTTAGCCCTTGGCGTTACCTTTTTTAAAACTTACGCCATGTTCCCTTTCCCTGTCTTTATGTTTCCGTGAAATACTAATTTACATTTGAGGAGTCCACTTCTAGGATTGGATAGGATCCCAGTACCAGTAATTTAACTGGTTTTAACTTAAAATTGCTTGAAGTCTTTAACTGTCATTTAGTTGGTAGGGGAAGGAACTGTTGTACTAAAACCATTGGTCTTAAACAAAAATAATGGGATTGTGGGAGTTTAACTGAAAATCTTGAATACTTCAGCAGCTCAGCTTCAGCAGCACCTAAGTTGAAGTCACAGATTGATTCTTGGGAAATATTTATTTCAAATGTAAAGAAACAACTGGAAAAAGTAGAGGTAAGCCTTAATTTCTCTTCAGCTTTAAGTTGAACTTTGGAAATTAAAACAGAATAAATACCTTAAATAATTTTGCATTCCTGTTTTAAAACACCAGTAGGTTGTCCTCCAAATACTGAACTGCATTTTTTTAATTACAAAAGAAAGATCCAGTTTTAAGTCCAGATTATTTAAGGATAGTTAAGTTCCAATGAATATCTTCAATTTTATAAAGGCAAAAATCTGTCCTTTATACACTTGCTTCAAAATTGGATCACACATTAACAAGTCTCGTCTCTGGGTTCTTCTGTATTTTTGAACTTTAGAAATCCCTGCAACTTCAAAAACAACAGAAAACTCTATGAAAAGTTAAGATGTAAAATGTCTAGGCTGGGTTTTAAGAACTAGAAAGGGTTTCCCAAACCAAACCCTTTCAGGCATCAATGCAAGTACTTAAATACAGATTTATGTTACTATAGCAAATGGTAGCCTTACATCTCCATTTGAAAGGCCTGGGATCTTTGGTGTTTTGCAAAAATGTAGTTGTGTTAATGCTATTTTAAATAAAGAGTGAGCTTTAATTAATGCTAATGTGGCAGATAATTTGTTTTCCTTCTGCAGGCTGAGTATGAAGAAAAAATTAAGATGGTGAAAAATAGTGTACGGAACTGCCTCACTAAAGTGGAAACTGTGGATCTTCCTTCTCCTCCCAGCATCTTAGTATGTATCCTACATTTGGTAGCAGTTTGTTAAGAAGTTCTTTAAGTTTGCGTCAGCACAGCTAGGCATTATAGGACACGTACATAAAGAACTTGAATATATAGCCTTGAATACAAAGTAATCTGGCTCTCCATACATCTAGGTGATTTCAGAAGGAAAAGGTGACTGCAGATTAGCATGATGAAGTCCAGCGAGAAGCACATTCTCAAGTCCTTTGAAAGGCTGAAGCTGTTTAAAGTTAACTTTAAAATGCTTCATGTTCTGTCTGAATTGGGACTAATATTTTTGCATATTGTGACTTTCCTGTAGCACCAAAATCCATAGGGACAAGGCCCCATTACACCAACATATGTAGCTGATTACGAATACCAAAGTCTTCTTCCAGTCATATCTGTTATGAACTAGATGGAGTATAGCCATTTATGGAAATGCATCTGTAATGACTACATCCCAGATAAATACTATTTAAAACCATTTTCTCATGGGCCAACAGTCCACAAATGCTTTGCTCAAATCATGTCAGTTACTTCTGAACCCTGCTATTGTTCCTGGTGCAAGGACGAAGTCAGTGTAAGTCAGTACTCCTTGAACTGTTCATCAGCATGGTGGTGGGGAGACATACGACAGTGATAAAAGGCTTACAGCCAAGCTAGCTGCAGCAGCGGTGCAAACAACCTACGTGCTGCCATTCACTGATGGTAAAATTGAAACCAGGGCCCAGAGCTGATGCCCAGGCCTGATTACAAATAGCATTCAGAAACCACTGGACCTGGGACAGTTTGGAGTAAGGAAAAAAGGGTTCAATCATCTCTCAAAATAGGGGACATAATTGACTCGGTAAGTAAAATGCATTCGTAGTGCATGCACATATGAAATCCCTGAATTCACTGAAGATGCACGCAACTTTCTAATATATATTCTCCGCAGCAAGCCATGGGGTTTTTTTTCTTTTGTTTGTTTTTGGTATAATTTAGATTCAAGGCTCTGTTCTAATACTGTATATTTACTATTGTTACTACAGTTTTTCTGGACTTATACAAGTAATATAGTTACACTTATGCTCTCCTGCATACCTTTTCTTCCCCACTTATTTCTAGGTATCTCCTTTCTACATACTGGCACAGAACTCTTAAGAATATGTAGATAACTTAGTTACTGTCCTTAGGTTACCATCAATTTACAGGCTGGGAAAGAGTGACTTTTGAGCCTCTTCTTCTGCATTTGGTATCTATTTTTACTGTAGTCATACAGGAGTAACCTTTTAGAAGAGAGATCTGTAATTCTTTCAGCTTTGAGAGGACTTTAATAGGCAAATACCGAGTCCAAATGAAAAAGACTTGATGAAAACTTTTTCTCCCCATTTAATTAATTCTGTTAATTAATTAAACACCTTTACAGAGAAAGTAAAATACTGCTTGAAAAAGGTGGTAAACTAAAGAACACAGGACAAGAACCAGCAGGCTTGACTATGAAGAAATGTAGAATTTTAGTTCTGTGTGTTAGAAAGCCACCTTCCTAGAGCAGTCAAGTTCCGAAACAAACAGCAGTCACAGGGTCAAACAACTAAACTTATTTTAAGGAGTTCTTTCCATTTATGGAAGAGAGTTGTTAGTGCAAAAAGAAGTCTTCCTGGATCGTGTCAGCTCCAAGTTTTTCAAGATGATGACTATAGCTGACATGTGTTTCTGTTTAAAAAAATTACACTGGATTATATATAGATTATATAATCCGCTAAAAGCAGTGAATTTTGTATCTTCAAATTGATGGCACTTCTTTTAAAGCAGTTCTGTTTCTACCACCAACTTCAAGCTATACTTCTGTACAACTTACAGCTGTCCAACAGCCACGCGTTCTTTAGCAAAGCAAGGGTAAGTTAAAAGGAACAGTTTGCATATGTGCTGTCCTATTTAATCCTGTTTCAGACAGGTTGTCTACATGTACTACCTATTAAAGAGCACTTTTGTGCAATATTTTTACCTAGGTAAAGCAAGTTAAGATAAATTGATGTGACCTTCCAGTTCCTTAGGATGACCAGATGTGTCATAGTTCATGCTGCAAATGCTTGAGAGTTCTGCTCAATTTATTTTAATCCCTGTTTTTCCTGTGAAATCTGTTTATTTCTAGACAAAACAAGGCAGACCTCCAGTCAGTGATCCAGCCATTGTCATGTATTCCTCTGCATCTGCACATCCTAATTTACTACTTGCATTTTCAAGTTCTGAAGATCAAGGTCCAACACATGCTTCATTTAATACACAGGCCGGAGTTAAGACAGCGTATGCAAATTCTAAGGCTTGCTCTGCAAGTGGTGGATCAGTGAAAACACACTCCAAACCCCTGGAAGGATCATATTCTGATAAAGTTTCGGGAACCTGCCCGTCAGGGAATTCCAGAAGTAATACTCAGAGTGTCCAGTCAAACCAGAACCACCAAGATGACTCAGCTGTACAACCGAGGCCTTCTGGACTTCCAAACAACAAAATGCTTCCAAAAGCATTTGAAAATATTATTGTGCATCTACAGAGTATATTCCCAAACTATAGCAGGTATTTGTTTTAATGAGTCTAATTTTACATTGAGTAACAGAAGTCCTGAACATCCAATGATAAAGTACAAAAGGAATTGATTTCTTAGTAGGTGGCTTCCATTTCACGAGAACAGTCATATGAGTTGTTCCCCTCCCATTCAGTGAGACATTCCTTAAGGGAATAGACCTATGGTGTTGGCTTATGTGGTTTGGGTTTTTTTTCCCCCAATTAGAACCACTAACAAATAGAAGTATTATTATTTTATCCTCTGGCATTTTTTATGAGTAAGGTAGATCCAGGAAGCAGGTACTCACTACAGTTCATCTGAGAAGTTAGTATCTTTTAAAGGCTCTACTGCTGTAATCAAACATGGAAGCTGCAGTGTTCTCTGATACTGTGACTATGATGGCAACAGCCATAGTAATTGCCAGTCAGTCATTACGTCTTTTTTGTCCCTTCAGTTCGGACTTTACCAGCTTCATAAAAGACTTACAAAGAAGAAATGGGAATACATTGTCAGGTTTGAGCTTCAATGAAATTCTAAGCAGAGTGACAGAACTCATTCTGGACCAGCAAAATAAGGTACTGTGGTGTGTGTAGTTGCTGCCTTTTCTCCTGTGCATCTCTGACAGAGGGAACAGTGCAGCTCAGTCCAGAAAAGAAGCAAACTTGCCTTTGCTGTCAAGCTCTGAAATACGAACTTGCTCCAAACTCTTTTCCAATACTTGTCTAGGCACCAGCTTCCACAGGGAGACCTGTGAAGTCGGTATCCTCTGCTTCACCAGCACAGACCAGAACTTGGAGTCAGGAAGTACCTGCAGAAGAAAATGTACCAAGCCCACCCAAGGCAAGACCTGCACATAAAAATGCCTCGAGTAAAAATCCATCTCAGCCAAGTCTCCAGCCCTGGGGAAATGTTGGAGCAACACCTAAATCTAAATGGAAAAAACTAGACTATACAGTAAGTTCTCCACTGTTTCAATGAATGTGAAGCGATTGCCAGGTAGTTCTTATAAGACATGAAGTAATCAAAGTGTTGCTGGAAAAAATAATTAACTTGTTCATTTTGTGTACAAAAGCTTAAATATACTTGCTTAAAATAAGTAACTTCATTAACTTATTAGAATGTGCTGATTAATTGTTGCTAGCTTTCAAATAACTTAACATTTTATGTATAGGCCTCCAGTGATGATCCTTGCACAATATGTCATGATGAGCTAAGCAGAGACTCGTGCGAACTAGAATGTGGGCATCGTTTTCACAGAGAAGTAAGGATTTTTGTTCTTATCACTTAGATGCAAATGTTTACAAACTATTCAGTTATGCTGTTGTTCTGCTTTCTAAACCCTCCCCCCATTACCCTTCAGTGCTTAAAGAACAGCGCACAATTTTCTTTTACATACTTTGTACACCAAGACTTGTTATATATAACATCTTACTGTGTCAGAAAGTTTCCAGTTTTAGATTTTTAACTAAAATGATAATTCAGAGTGAATTTAAGCTTATTCTTCAGAGAATAAATGTGGTAGTCGAGTCAGATTTGTTTGCTGCATACTTACAGAATGGGCTATCACTATAAACCCTGCATTTGCCACCTGATAGCAGCTGCATGTATAACTTCATGTAGTAAGAAAGTCAGGATTATGTTAAATAACTCAGTTTTTCTGTCCGTGACTTTTTCCCGTTACCTTATTTGTTTACTGCTGATTTGTTACTGCAGAATAGGTACAAATGTAAATCGATCGGCATTGTGTCAGAATTGGAGAAAGTTTTCTAACTGCAAATTTTAGTAATGTAGAATATGTTGGAAAAGTGCTTGCCTATTAGTGACGATTATTAACATACTTAAGCTGAACTGTTCATACCAGACTTTGTTCCCTCAACATCTTCCTATTCTTGCAGTGCATTAGAACATGGCTTAAGCAACATTCAAGTACCTGCCCCATCTGCCGCGTTCATGCTCTGTTACCTGAAGACTTTCCTGAGCTTCCTGCACGGAACAAATATGCCTAAACCTTGTTTTATTTGAACACGTTATAATAAGACGCAAAGTGGCTGCAGAATAACCACTGTGGTAAGGAACAGAAACATGATGCCTAGAAGGAGACAGAACCCTGGTTTTATTGAAAATGGTAGTAGAACTCAGGCTGATTCAGTATTTAACACTTAGCATTAAGCTGTAAGACGCTGGTACTGCCACAGCACCTGCAGAATCAAGTTAGCATACTCCAAGATCCAGCACTTTTCCTGGATGCTGCCTAAATGTGTGAAGCGATGCAGTTCAGAGGCCAGCAGCACACAAAACTGGTAGGATTTTTGGCTAAGGGATATTTAAACTACTGTATCTATGTTTCTCAAAAGGATGGTGCATAATTCCTGTAAAGAGGGGGCTTTCCTTCAGAGCTTACACCATGCTGAAAATAAATTCTAATATCAAAGAGTAGGTGACCTGAATGACAGACTACCACAATTTGGAACAGCCAAGACATTACCTTCCTCTGGCATAAACAATTAGAATTTAACTGCAGGATTCAAATCAGGCTTGCTGTGATCATTATGAATGCAGTTCATATAATTGCAGCTCCTTTCTCTGCATAAATCCATAGCTAATAATTCAAATTGTTTAAATAATGACTTTTAGTAATATTTTGAAGCAAGAATTTTTAAGTATTCATGTGATTGATTCTTTCTGTTTGTGTATCATTGAGTTGGAATGCTGTGGCTCAATTCTTTAATCTCAAAATATGGTTTGAATTTCCCTCATTGTTGAAGAACTGATTTGTTTAAATCAGAATTACAGGATTTTTATTTTTGACAAAGCAACCCTCCATCTATATTCTGTGCATGAATGTTCATCAACAGGGTGAGGCACAGAATACAAACAAACAGCTGAAAGACTGGTTATCCTACTGTTTTAAAAGTCTGAGCTTGCCAGAGTACCTTCATCACTGTAAAATTTGTCTCAAATACCCAAAAGACCAGGACTAGAGAGTGTACAGCTTAACCACTCTGAAAATAGAGCGTGACTGCTGTTTAATACTGCTTGTATCCAAATTGATTGTGTGAGATTAAGTTAGCTAATTCTAGGGATCATTTGTTCCCCCAAGTGTGTGTGTATCCTCCAGATGAAGTTTTAAGCTATTCTGTGATTAATCAGTATACTAATTGGCACTTGGATCAAAAATAAAGTTACTACTGCAGCTGATGTGGTTTTTTGTGTCATATTTTTGCTAAGTTGGAGCTATTGGTGAGTAATCTACTATATGCTAGAGAGCTAAGGCACCTTGCTGCCTGAAGAATTAGGTAGTGCACTGCTCTGCATTACAGCACTTGTATCCTTTTCAGCTTCCATTATTTTCTTGGGGTGGAGGATACATATATATATAAAAAATAAAATCTTCTTATCTTTTCACAAAAGCAGCCTAAGGCCTTGGCACTCGGGATGCTTCCAGTACAGAGGTATCCTTCCACTGGCAAAGTAGTCCCACACCTGACATACTGGACAGTGTTCTCCAAGTAGAACATAGTGTGCCTTGAGGTAGTAAGGGCAAGCTGGCTGTGGAAACAGAACTGGTATTTACATACACTTGCTTATTTTTCCTATACCCACAGCCCCCAAATAAGCAGGACAGTTTTTGACCTATGTTCCTTTTCTCTTCCCTGACTCCCGTAAGCTGGAAGGATTGTGGTGATTTCCAGAGGTAGCTCACTCACACCTTTAAAAAGGAAGCCTTAGAGCAGAGACCCCTTGCCCCCAGGACCATTACTGTACAGGGAGAGGGGCAGTGGAGCAGGGTGTAGTTCTGCACTAAGGGAGCTGATCTAAGGGAGGCAGGATGAAGGCCAGTCCATCATTCCTAGTAACTTGTGAAGGTGGGAGGCAGTAGTGCCGCTCTGAGCAGCAGGTGGCACTCTCATAACAGCACAGACATAGACTAGAAAGAGTAGCTTTCATTTTCCAAAAATAATCCTGTATGATTTCCTGATCTTAGAGAAATGTTAACTTCTAGTAAATAGCTTCCCCCCCCCCCGACTGTTGTAAGACATTGAAATAAGAATTTCAGCTGTTTAGTCCTAAAATATTGATTATAAAGAACCAGGGCCAAACCTAGAATTACATTTTGCTGCTGGATAAAGGTAAGGGAAGCTTTCTGGCAGTCTTCTTAATTCTGTCTTTTCAGGCTGTCATCTTTACACTTTTATATAATACTTTGTATTATATAGTACTCCACATAATACCTCCACCCCACATAATAGTGTACGGAAAATTCACAATTAGAATGAAAGTGTAGCTGTTCTGTTAACTTAAAACAACATCAAAATCCACAACCCGTTTACACTGGGAAGGTTATTTCTTGCTGAAATAGTTTGCCTATATAGTTCATTTAAGGTGTATAGTTAGAAACACTTTAATGTATTTACCTTAACTTATTCCTTTCCTGGTATTTACATTTATACTTTAAGTTGAACAAGTGACAATATTAACCCACCTAATTAAAAAGAGCAACTGTCTCCTGTGGAATGGTTCTTCATATGACAAGTCACATCCTAAAGTCACAAGGTGCCACGGCGTGGAAGTTTTTAATGCAGTTTTTCCACCATCACCATCAGGTGCTCTGCAGCAGTTCAGTGGTGCTGTTTGTCACATAACAGACATTTTTTTCCACATCAAAAGTGAGCTGTAGAAATCTTATAAAAGGGAAGATGGTATAATGCAAAGAATAAATATATCCTCAAACTAAACACTTTTGACTGATCTTCTTTTTCAGTGGTGTTTTACACAAATCGCAAAGATAAAGTAAGGGCATTGTTTTTCTAACCCAGGGAAAAACCACATGCAAAACACCAACTTCAGTTCTAAGCGTTCCTCCAATACAGACTCATATTCCCAAATTGACCAAAATACACTTGGTGTTATTTCACGTCATTATTCATTTCACATCACTTATTTCACATTCATCCCATACCACCACCTTGTGTTGTTGTAGCACCATTTATTATACCTTCAAAGACACTATTCAGTATTGTAGTACAAGTCCCATACCCTCCCCCCAGTATATATACACCCTGTATAACAGGACTTGCTGGGTTTAAGAGGTCTTTAAAGGACTTTGGAACAAGTATTACAAAATGAAATAAGGAGAGAAACTTTCTACAAGTTGTAGAAATACATGGAATCATTCCTTCAGGATTTGTCTGAGAAAAACTAGGGAAAAACATGGTTGCTGAAGTCAGAAAGATACCTGACAAGGCTGGCTGGATAGATACATCCATGTAGGCTATCGTAAGGCAAAGTCTTTGCAACATTTACAGAGAACTGAAAGCACAAGAACTACCAGCAGGAAGAAGGAAGTGATGTGTTTTCAGTTAAAATAAGTTGTGGATAAAATTTCACTTCGCCTCTGAAGAATTTTGTCCTTTTTCAGTAAATCCTTGAGTGATTCTCCTCTGACTATTTACATCCTGCAGAGCTTCAGTGGGAAGTTCTCTGTGATGAGATGGTCATCATGCAGAAGGACAACAATGTTAACTTCAAACTCTGGAAGAAGGGGAAAAAAAAAATAAGGATTACAATATTAATCTGAATCATAGCAGTAGGATGAGAGGGAGGCAGTTCCTGCTGTCAGGCACAGCACTTCACAGGGCTCTTCCAAGCCATTTCAATACCCTGGATTTTCCTGTGGCAGGGATGAACAAGGTACTCCAGGCAGAACCTCACCACAGGCATCCCAGAGCTTGGACCATTCCTAGAGAAACTTGGCTTGTTCTCATCTTTGGGATTCCTCTGGATTCATTTGTGTATCACTGAAAAACTATGACATACAGTCTTCTGGACAAGAGGCAGAGTTCAGACATCTAAGATTAAAATGTTTTGGGAAAGACACCTCACACCAACACGCATTGTTTAGAAGCACGTAAGTGGAAGAGGTAGGGAACAGACTCCTCTCTGCTGTCAGCATGTAACATAGCCGTAGAATCCTACATTACGCATGGCCTTATGAAATTAAACACCAAAATACAATATACCTGCAAACTATGAAAAATGTTTTTCAAAAGAAAATCTGCTCTTTAGATATTGTATTGTGGTGTTCAAAACCCAAATTGCTGTAAGATCTGTAATCAATCCTAAATGGAGACAGAATACAAAGTCAGGTAGAGTTAATAAATGAAGGGAACCAGAGATCAAAATAAACTGAAAGTAATTGTCCTTTTTTAGAATCTTTGTAACTACATTAAGACTGTTCTTACAGATAAAAGTAGATACTACACTAGCAGTAGCCATTTGTCATGGTAAATACTATTCAATAGCTAGAAATGGCAAAAAGTAGAGAAGAATATTACTTGGGGGGGGGGGGGGCAGGGGGGAATCGCTGTGCACATCAGGTGTAAAAATGCTCTCAGGGGAACAGATAAACAGGTAGGCAGGGCTGAAAAACTAGTTGTGCACACTTGTCCAAGATACACAGCAGAACAGTAGGAGGGGCTTCAGCTGGGAAGGATCCTAAAGGCAGGGACTTGCAGCTTCAATCTGATACAATAAAAATAAAATAATAAAAAAAAAAGAACTACCATCAGATTCCAGCAGGATGAAGGGAAGAAAAACAGGCTAGCAAAGAGAATTTTTGCAGCAATTATTTGAACAAGTGAGGAAAATCCTCAATTGCAGGTGTTTGTTAATGAAAATGTTGGATTTTGGCAACAAGAAGCAGGAAGAAGCAGCTGGTATAGACCAAGAAAAGCATAGTCACATACAGCCTAACTTTACTTTTTCTACTTCTGAGTCTGTGCAGCAGAAGAATGGGAAACAAAAAGGAGAGGGAATGGAAAGAGGGGTTTCTCACTGGTGATGAAAAGAAGGAAGGGGTCATCTTGGCATATTATTCTTGGGCTATTACTCAAGTGTTTAATCACACGTAATTTTTTGGCAGGGAAAAAAAATTACCTGCCATTACACTGCTTCTCCTGTCCCTTTACCATGTAATTCTGTTAGTCAGAAGTAGCTTAATAGTTGCACAACTGTTTTTAGTTAGAAGTATTTGGGCTGTATTTTCTCAATCTATTTGAAACACAGCTGACTGCAATCCTGTTCAGGAAACCTCTACAGGGAAACAGCTGCATGTCCTTGGTTCTTCCTGCAGTGCTGACAGCGATTTATCCCGTTACCTGCCAGAAGCTAAAGTGAAACTAGAAACTTATCTCAGATGAAAGATGCCAACACAGCATAAAGCCCTACACACTTACCAACTTTGAAGTTTGTTGTTTCCAGGGTAGGGCAGGTGAACAACCTGGGAAACACCATGTATATAGGAATTGGTAGGCCCCTGCAGACATCCCCATCAGCAATCTGAATATTCTGTATCTCTGTGGCATCTCTGGCGTAACCTTCCGCGCACCCTGGTGAAAGCGGGAAATTCAGAGGGAGGGGAGGGGACGGGAGGGGAGGGGAAGGGAAAGAGAGAAGAGAAAGCAGTGGCCAAAATTTAAACCCAAGACACTGGGGTTGGGGGGAGCGGGGTAAGTGTGGGCAAGACATTTTGCCCTTTGACCTGCAAGTTTTCACATTAGCACTCTGAGTTAAGGATGGTAGAGATTACTTAAATTAATGTTTGGACTGTTCCACCTAAAATGCAAAACAATTTTTTGCAAGTCTTTTTAATTGTATGGCTTTTGACAATCTTTCATATTTAAGCTGAAAGAGTGCAGGTGGTAATTACTGCAGTCAATACACAGTCCGTTTACAGAGCAACTTACCACAGGTTTCCACACGTACTAACTGCAGCTCAATACTTTTGACTGCAGCCTCTGCGTTCTCCACTACCAGCTCCCCTGTTAGTGGCTGTGTAATGATACAGTTTGTAGAACTGAGATGACCTCTGATGAGAAATTTTGGAAGTGAAGCTCTCTGAAAAGATATGGGGGGGTGGGGGGGAAGGGGGAGGCACAACTGTAAGAGCAGACTAAGAAAAAAAAAAGACAAAACAACCACCTTACAGAAAGACAGTTATCAAAGTATATAGGAAATCCCCAAAAGTTGCAAAGTTAAGAACTCAAAAGTTCAGAAATGCCTCAAGTAACTTAAATAGTATAACTCTTTAAATATGCATCCTTAAGCAGATGCATTAAGATATCTCTTACTACCCCCCCACCCCGACATGCATCCCCCTACTCATTCCATCCACAGGAGCATTTTTCCTTGGATGAGCTGGCAAAACTTGGCTATTACAATTAATCCAGAAGTCAGGAACCACATGGTGAAGGAGGTAAGCTGGCAGGAACTAAGAGGATGGTCAAGTTAAGTCAGCTGGTGGTGCTCTAGAGAACTGCATTCTGGTCCCATTTAGTTATGGATTACAATATAGTCTATCATTTCAGTGATTTTCCCACCTTTCTAAATTTCTCTCTCATGGCCACTATTGGGATGGAAGACAGGCATTTAAAAATCTTTATTTAATGCAAGATGTAGCATACTGCTTATGTACCAAGACACCAATTAAGGACAATTAATTTGAATACAGGATCACACTAAAAATTTTCGTAACAGCAAGCATGTTTCCTACTTTTTAAAGAAGGAGCAGTGAGAATAGCTGATCAAGGATGACAGTCTATAAGTCAGTCTCCATAAAAGACCAGAGCGGGGGTTTTGCTCCCCCTGCCTTCCCCTTTTTCAGGCCAGCAGAGAAACTCATATGCCAGAAGCTAGTTACATTTCAAGTTCTGGCAGGAGGCAAACTGAAACAGTCAAGTTTTCTACCCACATCTTCAGCTCATATCTTCACCATCCAACTTTCTTCAAACTCTTAGAGCATCCTGCTCTAACCTTCCCCTTCTTTTGCAAGCCTTATTCTTCTCTCCCTCCTTAATTTTTTGTTACTGACATCTTTGATGTTGGCCTCTACCTTCCAACCATCTGTTCACACTTGCTTGTGGTGACAGATTTCCTTGCCCATGTAACTGATTTTTTCCCTTCTTTCACACCAACTCTCTTCTCACAAACTTTTTTTCTCCCAATCTGTTTGTTTTGCTTCTTAGTCCTGGCTGCCAGTAGCAATGGCAGAAAAGTTCTCCTCAGCTATTGTTTAGACTGTTTCACTCAGATACCCAACACCTCTGCAGAATTTAGCTCAAAACAAATCTTTGGGGGAAATAAAAAGAGATGAATTTTTATGTGTTTAGTAAATGTGACCTCACTTGCGTATTTTCTCCTAACTTAAATAACAGAAGTTACATCCCTGACAAAACCACCCTATGAAATATTGAGTCCTAATAATGTATTAGTAAAATGCTTTTTTTATTGTATGATCCCTTGTAGGTTCTTCTCATCACCACTATTAGTAAACATGTAGTTGCTTCCCTACTTCACAGGGACATCATATAGCTATCCCCCGAGTACAGTGGTCAGGAACCTAAGAGACAGAGATAAAAGGAACTTGTGGAACAAGAACTCAAGGCCATTTTCCTCAATCCTAGTCTACAAGACTTGCTTTTTAAAGGTATATTTCCCCTAGAGCCTTACTACTCTTGTACTCTTGTCAGTACTCTTCATTTTAATCCCAGCTAGGTCTTCTCTTACAGGACCTATCATTTACACTCTATTTCATAATGCCCCCAAAATAAGAATTAAGAACATACAAGCAAATCTATCACGGCTTTTCATCTAACCTCTTTGTGCTTTGCTTGGCTACTGCAACCCTCCTAATCAGTTTTCTAGTAGCCTATTAGAAATTATAGTTCAGTCACAACCTCCAGCCAAACAGAGAATGGAAATTTTAATATTTTAAGTATACCAAAACAGTGACTTTTTCTACCTGTCCACCAGGTAGCCACTTCAGCCCCATACATTTTTCTGAGACAGGGAGAGGAATAAAAAATAAAAATAAAATAAAATAAAAAGGCCACTTGTGCTACCACACACATTCAATACCGTTCTTTAGACAGCTCCACAACTAAATACCAAGATCTGCTGGATCAGAGATGTCAGAAGTTTTAGAACCTACTTTTTTGGTTATGTACTTGAAATACAGAAAGGTACAGGGTCTGCTATTAAACTTAAGAAAGAGCTTTTAATGGACAGGACTTTCTCATGATGTACACCACTGAGTCTTTGCTCAGCCAATGAGTAGGGTATCAAGATACAGAAGGGAAAGAAGAAACAGAAAATAATTTATATGGAAACGTAGTTCACAGGAAGAGCAGACTGCTGAGAGCTTAGTATTTAGCAATCATCCCAAAAGTAATTTTACCACCAAGAATAGTTATTATATCCTTATATTTGGAAAAACATATGCTTTCAGCGTGCAGCAGTCTGCAGAGACATGAGAGGCTGCTGGACACAACCTGCTCATCCTCGAACTCTGCTGGATTTAGAGTTCAACCATGACAGCTGGTTGGTTTTCTAGAATCACCTCCTCCATGCTCAAGAATGGTCTATTCCAACACGCAGAAAGTCAAGCAAAGGTAGAAAGAGACCTGCATGGATGAACAAGATGCTACTGATAAAAAAAAAAAATCACAAAAAGGAAGCATACAAAAGATGGAAGTTGGGGCAGGTGAGCCAGGACGAACATAAAAACACTACCCGAGTGTGCAGGGATGGTTTTGGGAAAGCCAAAGCCCACCTGGAGTTAAATCAAGAGACATGAAGGGCAACAAAAAGGGGCATCTACAAGTCTACCAGCTGCAAAAGGAAGATGAGAGTAAATGTCAGCCTGTTACTGAATATGGCAGGGGACCTCGTGACAAGAGACATGAAAAAGGTAGAGGTACTTAATGTCTTCTCTGCCTCGGACTTTACTGATAAGGTTTGCCTTCAGGAATCCCAGGCCCCTGCAACCACAGGGAAAGTCTGGACCAAGGAAGGGTTATCCTTGGTAGAGGAGGAGCAGGTTAGAGAACATTTAAACAGACTGGATGTACACAAGTCCATGGGACCTGATGGAACAAACCCACAAGTGCTGAGGAAGCCAACCCATGTCACCATGAGGCCAATCTTGATTATCTTTGAAAGGTTGTCATGAACAAAGAAAGTTCCCGAGGAATGGAAGATAGTAAATGTCACGCTCTTCTTCAGTTGGGAAGATCTGAGGAACTGTAGGTTCATCAGCCTTGCTTCAATCCCTGGGAAAGCAATGGAGCAAATAACCCCGGAAGTCATTTCCAAACATATAAAGGACAAGAAAGTGATTGGAAGCAGTCAGCATGGATTTATGAAAACAAAATCATGCTTAACCAATCTGATAGCCTTCTATGATGAAATGACTAGCTTGGTAGACAAGTGGAGAGCAGCGGATACTGTTTATGTTGGCTTCAGCACTGTTTTTGATAGTTTCTCCTAACAACCTCACTGACAAACTGATGAGTACAGACTAGAAGTACAGATTAGACACCGAGATGGACTGACAACAGCCTCAACTGCTGGACTCAAAGGTTTGTGATCAGTAGCACAAAGTGCAGCTGAAGGCCAGCCACTAGTGGTGTACACCAGTGACTGGGGTCAACATTGGAGCCAATATTACTTCACATCTTCAATGATGGCTTGGATGATGGGACAGAGCGCATCCTCAGCAAGTCTGCAGATAATACAAAATTGGAAGGAGTGGTTGGTGAACCAGATAGTTGTGCAGCCCTTCACAGGGATCTCAACAGGCTGGACAAATGGGCCTACAGCATCCTAAGCTGCATTAGAAAGTGTTGCCAACCGGTTGAGGGAGGTGATTCTCCCCATCTCTTCAGCACTGGTGATATAAAACTGGGGATAGTGTGTCAAATTCAGGACTTCCCAGGACAAGAAACATAGACTTACTGGAGCAAGTCCAGCCCTTGCTGGTTTTGGCCATGAAGATGGTTAAGAGTACGTGACACACAGAAAGAAGCCGAGAGCTGGGACTGTTCACCCTGTAGAACAGAAGGCTGAGGGAGATCTTCTCAATATGTATAAATACCTGATGGGAAGGAGGAAAGAAGACAGACTCAGACTCCTCTCGGTGGTATCTAGTGAAAGGACAAGAGGCTATAGGAACAAACTGAAATAAAGGAAATTACTTTTAAATTCTTTATTTATTTATTAATCCTGTGAGGGTGGTCAAACACTGTAACATTGCTGAGTGGTTGCAAGTCTCCATCCCTTGAGATATTGAAAAGTGACTATACATGGCCCTGAGTAACCTGCTCTAGGTGACTCTGCTCTGAGCACAGGGGCTGGACTAACCAATCTCCAGAGGTCCCTTCCAACCACAATGATTCTGTGAATATGTAGAGTAAGGTCAACAATAGCACAAAACACCCAAACACCAAGAGGTCTGTTTTGAGAAACAAGTGGAAGAGTAGGTCTAAATTCAGAAGTCTGGGACTAAGAGCAATGGAAGACAAATTGGGGATGCAGAACAGAGACCTAAAGCAGAAAAGTAATCTTATTAACAAAAAGAGCACAACAGGAAAATCTGGAAAAACAGAACACAGATTTCAGTGGACAAACAGAAACCAATCTTCAGAAAGCTAAATGACCAAGACAGCTACTACTTTTCAGGCTTCCCAAAGCCACATGGGGCTGTAAAGAAAAGGCATAACCAAGGATCAAAATATAAATTTTTAAAGGATCTTGGCTAGATGTGGTATAGAATATTTTCCCTTGCTTCACTGCCATCTTTCACTCAGAAAAATGATAAAAGTGTTTAACCATTACTGAACAAAGTTCCACCTTACATTAGTCACCACTATCACAAGAGATCAGGCAGAATCATTTTTTTGCTTACAAAAGTAAAAAAGGAGGAAAGGAAAAAAAAAAGAAAAAAAAAAGAGTTGATTATCTACAGGGCAGCATTTAATCATTCCTCTCGTTCTCACTCAGAATCACACAAGCATTACATTTAAAATAAAATAATAAGAAAACTCTTACCTCTTTAACATTTTGCAAAGTTTCAGGCGTAATTGTGAAGTCTACTGGGCTTGGCATCAGTTTCCCTTTCTGTGACTACAAGTAATGAAAGAGTTAAACCATAAACTATGATTTACAAAACACACAGAGAGAATATTAAAAACAACAACAAAGTCAAGCAACTATTGGATGTGTTAGTTTTCAGGATTGTCTTCATACTGAAAGTATGCATCTATGTAATAAAACCCCTGAGATTTCTTGCCTTTGTTATTAAATAACATTATGATACTGTCTAAATACAAGTCACAATGCATTGTAGAAACAGAACTGTGTCAATTTTTGGTTACTTTGTGTTTGCCATTGCAATAAACCACACAAGCTCTCCATTTATAAGTTTTTGGCATAAGCTTTACCTACACTGACCAAAAAAAAAAGAAAAAAAAGGAAAACAAAACATGGTTGACTACTCTAAACCACCTGGAAAAGAAGAAACACACTACCTATCTGAAGCATGTGGTATGCTGTAAAAAAAAGTTAAATTTCACATTTCTGTATTTACAAATAATTACATTTTATGTGTCACTTGCAATGTTTCCTTTCATTATTAATACTTAGTAAATTTGCGCAGGGGAGAGAGTGGGAGATTATAAATGAACTTGCTCCATTGCTTCAAATATGTTTTATAAACTCTCCCTCCCTCTTGTTATGTCTCAGCACTTTGAACTCCTTCTGCTGCCCTTTCAATAACAGCTCAGGTCTCCTAAGCCAGCCTCATATTACTAGGAGGTCCTCAGCTGATGGATCTAGTGTAGCATTGATTTAATGGGCTTCGCATTCCAGCTTCTTTAACTGTAAAATAAACAAAAACTTGGTCCAGGTTAGCTTTCCACACTGGAGAAGCAATTTTGGGGGCACATTATAACAGTTCTTCAGTAGCTATTCACACCTTTCATCACAAAACCACAAAGTTAAGTCTTTCGCTCTGAGCTCTGCTGAGATGGCAGCTTGTGCTCTGCATCAGGAAGGCAAGCTTCACTTACCATTCACCAACCACTCTCTCCATCCTTATCTCAGTGAAGTGCACTGTCTTTTCCCTGCATATTTAGAATAAGTGGCGAGCGCAGCATCAATTATGAGAGACCCGACTGTATGTAACTGGAAGTTGGCAGAGCACACCACCACCAACAGGCTTAACTTGAACTCTTAGTTAGGATCTATCCTCACTACTTAAGAATTCAAAATAGCTTCTGCTGCCCAGCTGCAAGATGGAAGATATTAGCAAAAGATTGACTGTATTTTCCCATAAATGACAAATTCTGGCAAAGAATAAGGTTAAGGGAAATGGTACATTGAGCACTGACAGTGAGAATTATATGTTCAGTAAAACCTCATTAATTCACCCTGACTGAGAGATTCATGATTTACTGACTTGTGATCTAAGAAGTGCTGTAGTGGGAACAAGAAATAAAACCAAGAAATGGCGTGATATGTAATTTGTTCACTATTTTGACAAGTGTGGCTTACCTATAATGTAATAATGGACCAATAAAATGTAGCATAATATATTTTAGAAAATAATGAAATCTTACCAACAGGAAACTTCTTTATAGGACCTAGCTAAATCTTTAAAAAAAAAAAAGTACTAAATCTTTTTAAAAGGTACTATAGAACTAAAATAACATATTTCCACCGTTATTCAAAAGTAAGACAAACGAGTCTAATACTTTACTGTCCTGTTAGAGGTCAAAGGAATGATACAAACAGTATGTTCTAGCAAGTTGTGGGTGGAAAAAAAGAGATAATTAGGCCTGCACAGTCTGTACTGACATCAGATGCTCTGGACATGCGTACAAGCCAACATAAACTAAAAACCAATCTGATATAGGAACTTCAAATAACAAGCAGCAAAGCATTTCTTGTCAAATCAGTCAAAGACAGATTTGACAAATCAGAGACAGTCAAATCTCTTCCCACAATGCTATCTCCACAGGAGGAAGGCTGTCTCCATGTTGCTAACCACAGGATGTGGATATTTGTTAACCTAGTTACCTTAGCATATTGCCAACCATGGGCTTACTTAATAGCAAAGGTGATTAAGCTGACAAGCTTCCTATTTCCAACTTGATGCAGTTCCAGCTTTGATACTTTGAGTCAGGGGCCTAAATCATAATTAGTCATCTGAGGAACAGAAATAAAATATTTTCTCTTCACCAACAAACTCCCATTTCTAGGACAGGCATTGTGGCTGCCTGGAACCTTTGGCTAAGAAATGCTCAAATAATCTGAAACAGTGTTTAGAAGAACACCATAATATTTATCTAACTACACCATTGTTTCAGAACTGAAAGGACGAGTAAGAGAATAAACTTCGTGCCATATAAAAACATCTTATAATCCAAATCCTCTTTGTACTATTTTCTTTAAATGAAGAGAGAGATGTATTATTCTTATCAGAAGCAACTGACACCCTAGCTCTTTTGGATGTTTTTGAGGCTAGCTTCCTTTACTCATACATAGCCTGTGTGTCACTGTCACAAATTACATGGTTTTAACTTGGTTTTCTAACCTTACAGCCAAACTTCACTTAAAGTGGTGGGGGGGAGACGGGGACGGAGGGGGACGGGAATCTCGCATTGTATAGTTAATACAAACCACACTTACCAGTGAGTGGACAATGAACTCACAAGTCTTAGTTAGGTCTTTTGCCAGCAGAGAACGTCGCATATCACACCGCAGGGTATACTGGCAAGAATAGGATGGCAGAGAAAAAGAAGAGAGCCTTAGTTAAGATTTCCTCTGTCTCTCTCAACTTTTCATCTTTTCATTGCATATGTGCAGAATGTTACTGTTATTAATATTTAAGGCATGGTTTAAAACAGATTAGTATGCAATGTACATACCAGTGATGGGGAGAGGGGAAGGAGATAAGAGGTATACAATGATTTTAGATGCTCCCAAATGAAAGCTGATTTTTCTGTGTGTTTACAGTCCCATATCACAGTCATTTGCAAATGCTTTCCGTATCGTCTGTGTTATGTAACAACCTATGAGACTGAGGGACTAATTCACTGACAGAGAGCAGTATTCTTGTATGGCTTCAGCACCCAAATTACATTCAGTTAAAAGTGATTACAGTAGTGCTTTCCACCATACTTTGGATAAGTGATTATCAATAAGATATATTCACAGTCCCTCTAATTTTAAATTTATTGTAAGATTGAATTTAACAGTGGTAACAGTTACATGCACATTTAATGGGGAACTGTCTTTAACCATATAGCTGAACTTAAAAGCAGCAGCATGCAGTAAAGTCAGGCAACAAGGTTAATTTAGCTGTTCACTGTTCAAAAACTTGCTGCTGATTTCCTCCCCTTTCTCCCCTAAAAAAGGAGCCATAAACCAGTGACTGAAAAATAGTATAGCCTTGGTTATCACAGTAATCATATATTTCAGCATCTGTAACATAGCCTTTCAATGTCCTTACAAGATAGGGAATATGTTGGGGCGGGGTTTTTTGTTGTTTTGGTTTTACTTCCTTCTTTACAGATGAGGAATTGGCAAAACCAGGTGCACTCAGACTAGGGACTCAGTTTCGTAACTTGTAGGTCATGGTGTCTCTCTGCACATAACCTGAATATGCGTGCAAGAACAAGACCGGGGAGCGTATCTCTTACCCCATCACAGGCTATGGTTTCCACTGAAGTTAATCACTGTTGAGCCAACCTTCTATTACTGCACTACACTTCACTCAGACCAGGGAACACAGTGCAGTGAGGCAGCAGGACCACACAGGCCTTCAAATTTGGCCCACAGCCTCCCCATCAGTGTCTAATTAGAAGGTCTCTGCATGAGAACAGAGACTTGAATCTTGATGCTGAACCCCCAGCTAACAAACTAATACCTAGATCAAGAAATAGAGGCTTGCTTTGAAACTGCACAGGACTTGGACAGAGGTCTAAGAAGTGTTTGTTAAACAGCACCTTTAGTTACTCAAGTGAAAAAATAAATAGGTGGTATACTGTTTGTAGTCTATTTTGCCATTTCTTGATTTGGACAGAGAACAAATATAAACATGTTAGAAGCAAATGAACTCTTTCCTTTGATTTATTTAAAACTAGCAAAGTATTTTTAAGCAGTTCAAGCTTGATTTTGTACTAGTAAGTAGTAGAAGTATGTATCTGTTTTATCAGGTATCAGTGCACCTTGAATAACCTTGGGAGAGACTACATTTTCCTTTTCAGGAGAGCAGGACTCTCAAAGGTTGGCTGAAATCTAATGATTAACATTTTAATTACATTTTATCCACAGCTGGTAAAGAGAAGCTACATAGATAAGAGAGGGAAGGACAAAACAAAACAAATATTCACCATTAAAGTATACCTTAAAACAACTGCTATTGACCATAGGCAAGTTAACTGGATTATGGAAAGCAACTCAACCAGTTTTGCACCATTTTTGACATACCTACCACAAACAACAGATGTTACATTAGGAAGAAAGCGAAGACTGAAAAAAGATATGGGATGTACTTAAAAAAACCATCTGAATATAGACAAAAAGCAAGGGAATTTTTCTTTTAGTTACTTCTGATAGGCTAGTAGGTGGGGGGGAGTTGTGGGGTTTTGGTTTGTTTGTTAGGCTTTTTTTAAATCCCAGACTGTAATACAAGACTTCCAGTTCTGCTAAATAGCTAACAGTTTTATACTTTGTCATCAAATCCAATACTTTCATCAGTGAACTACAAGGGGGGGCGGGGGGAAGTTTTGCAACCCAGTGATTCTTCATCAGACCTCATCTGAAAATTTTTGCATTTAGTGGCTCCTTCAACTTTTTCCTTGAAGGAAGAAAAAAAAACAAAATCAAACCAAAAAACACTCCTCAGTAAGAAAAAGCATTGTCTAACACAATATTTACATTCAAGAGATGGTTGATGAAAGACTTTTCCTCAAAAAAACCTAACCCCAAACAAATGAACCTACCTATGGTACGGCAATTTTTAACAAAAAAAAAAAAGGTCAAATTTCAAAATTGTGTTTCCACAAGATTCTGTTACAAGCATGTAATACATACAGATTTGGGCAGGAAATGTTACTACTCATCTCCACAGGAAAGCAAACAATTCGTGTTTTTGAAGATGCTGCAAGCTCTCAACATTTTGGTTTCAGTCTTCGTTATGAAATTACACAGCCACATTTGTTTTGAACAAAAGGACAATGTAGCGCAGTCTTTTTTCATGAAAGGAATGGATGTAGTTGTCTACAACATGAGGGATCAGATATATGTTACAGTAGTTCTGACAAGGTATTTCAGGCAAGACATCTTGTTACTGTTCTGTTTATGCCATCATTCTTTAAAGATTTACTCCATATGGAAGGCCTGAAACAATAAGTGATGGAAAGACTTCCTGTGGAGGATGCTTCTCACAAATGAATGCAGGAAAACAGACTCTGAACACTAGGTAGCTTTTTTCCTGTAGGATTTATCTCTGTGTCTTAAAATGGATCTGGTAAGACAGTACACTTCATTTTAAATATTTAAGTATTATTAGCAGTAATTGGTTGTCTGCTATGCTAACAAAGTCTCACTGGTACTAGGTTAACAGTACACACACTTGTATCTCTAGGTATGTACTACTATATAGATTATCTACAAAATGGTAAATGCAACTTCTTTCACAATAAAATCAGAACCAGGTGAAAACATCACCCTGTAAGAGAACTGTACAAGATTTAACAAGTGTGGCAAATACATTTTATCCTTTCTCAACCCAAAGCCCCTCTTTCCAGTATGCTTTTACTTCTCTCTTGTACATCCCACATTACACTGATCAGTTTCATTACCATCAACTATTTCCAATGAAAAGCTTAAACTTGCTGGAGAAGAAGAGGGAACAGACATCACGACAACTTTTAAAAAGCAACATTACATTGATGGGATTCTGAGATGTCAGGATGGTTCCTTTGCCACATTTAAGAAGTGTTACCACCTGTGGAAAGTGTTGACTCCTAGAAACTGGAAATGAAAAAGGCAACTAGAAACTACCTAGAAACTAGTACTTAAAAGGTTAACATGTAACTTAAGACTAAAAATCATGATACATCTAGAAAATACAGTACACACCAGAAGAATGCTAAATTAATATAAGGGAAGCTTAAAAGCTACTTACTTCAAAGGATCTCTAACTTCCTGCTCACTCTTCAAATTGAGAAAAGAAAACATATAGCACTATGAAAAGAAAACTTTATCACAAAACTTTATCCCCTGCTTCCATGGAATAAGAGAGGCTTTAGAATACATTCTGCAGATAACAAAAGTTCAGATTTTCTTTATAGATATGACTGCCTTACCTGAATATTAACAAAGACGCCATGATATGTCTCATACAGAACTTTGTTCCCCTTCACATGCAACGGAAATTCAAATGGAATTTCTGTCTTGCCACTGGGAAGCTTCCCTGGTTTTACCATTTCAATAGTGCTGTTAATAATCTGAATAGGCTGCAAAGATAAATATTTAAGAGGTTTAGGTTGAAGCAGAGTGGCAGCCCCATTATTTCAAGAACCAACAACACCCACTAAACTCTAACAGTCTTCCTGAATTTCCAGAAACTTAGGTATTTCTTCACAACACGCAGCTCTCCAGTCTCACAATAAAAAGAAATATGAAGACTGCTTTCCTCAAGAAAACAATTTGTAATCTATTTTATGGTTGTATCACACTTATGACCAAACATATTTAGAGAGCTAAACAGCAGAGTCTCAAGCACTTTGCAAAGTGGAGTTCCATTTTCTAAATTATAACCGTTAATAGTAGCAGCAGGAATCAACAAGTATGTGCGCCAGTTGAGCAGTTAGCCATTCCCTCCTACCTTCTCCCTGGCCCTTTCCCACCCTAAAGATCTGTATTTAGGGCTAGTCTCTCACTGGAACAATGATTAACTAGGATTCAACTGGGGAAGCCTGCTTGAAGATTACACTTTTCTCTCTGGAGTTTGACTATTATTTTCCCTCTACTAGACAGGAATAAGAAAATCTATTGCTTCTACTGTTTTTTCTGTTTTTCAATCATTCATGGGCAGATTATTCATACTGTAAACAAATTAACTATGATACAGATGAAAACCTTAAGAGGCCTGCACCGAGGCTATCCTAACTTAAGCAAACTGTTTTGCAAATGTAGCTATATTGCCTCTAGACAGAGCCAGCCTTGCTTCAATCAGTACAGCCATGTTTGTGTGGAGCCTGAGATAACTTGCCCCACTAGATTCCAAACCCCACACTTCCAAACCTGGAGAGCAGTACAAAGGCCTTCCAGGAGCTCCACAGTCAAACAGTCTGTGCACAGCCTCATACTCCAAAGAAGAATCTGTGCAGGTCCTACATCATGCCTAGTAACACACAACCTCAATGGCCTCTGCAGAAACTATTGTCATAGTGACTGGTCTGGCACAAAAGTCCAATTAAACCCAGTCACTTTACAAAAAAAAAACCCCCAAAAACCACCCCCCCAATTTATTATTTTTCTTTAAATCATGGTCCTTCAACGCATCATCCAGTAACCATACTATTTATGTTACTATATTTCAACCCTAAAGAAAACTCTCCAATCAGTGCAAGTTCCTACCCCAAAATGTCATCATATATCACTAGATAATGCTGAGCATTTCTCTGCGTTCTATCATTTACATACCATGAAGTGCTATAACTTCCTGAGCGCCTTTAAGGAAAGATTTAATCTGAGAAAAGAGACAAAGGTTTTGTGCTAAAAATATTAACCTGCACAGGTCTTACCTTGACAGAGTTATAGAAAGCTTCGAACACACCCACACTTTTGGCACTAAGCTGCAGATTTACTGATCCTTCCATTGTTAACGAGATACCTTGGTGCTGGACTGTATCCTTACTTGTTATGACCACGACTCCAGAAAGAACTTCCTAATAGGAGAAGAGAGGACAGGAAAACATTTGTTCAAATATAGCTTCTATAGCTGTTACTCAGACAGCGTGCAAACTGATTTTCAAACTCAAGAAAACTGTTCCCAGAGAATAGTCTAACCTTGTCAGAAAAGACAAATACTGATAATGAAAACAATGTGAGGAAGAGACCTCTGTATTTCTAGTTTGTTTTCTCTAAAAATATTCTTCTCCTCCTCGCAGAAGTACTAATCTGAGCTTCAATTTCTTTCCCAACTTTCAAGATCTTCCTCTCCAGGAAGACAGAAAATATCCTCATAAACAACTATCAGGTCAGTCGGTAATAGACAAGTTCCATTTCACATGTTAGAATGAAATCCCAGGAGGGATTTTTATATGAAGAGTGGGACAGTCAGCCATGGGAGATGGAAAAGAAGGCGTAACTGTAAAAGTGATGGCCAAGCTGAGGATAAGACTCATCTCAAGAGTGGAGCGGAATAGATTTAAAATAAACAAATAAATAGTTGTTCTGCTACACAAGCAAATTCCATGCTCCATGGGACGAGTTCAAAAGTGTATCTGAATCGAAGGCACATTGTATGACTCAAGAGATGCGTCACTTATCCCATTAAGAATGTTTTGTTTACAAAATTGTATTTGCACAAGAACACTCCATCTTGGAAGTATCAACTTAGAAGTTCTAACACTGAAATAAAGATTAACTGCAGGAGAGCAACACACAGTTCATTTTACATACCCCATAGTTTATCCTTCCCCTCTCCTACAACAGAGAATGCACTCCAATCTAGGGTTCCACGTCAAACATTCTTACACATCTGGAAATAGCAGCAAGTGATTTGAGAACCTGAAGAAAGTTTCTTGGGGCTAACCTTCTCTTGTGCTCGACGGTAATGCTCTCTGCACCTTCACTGGGCTTGCAAATTAGACACAAAACTACAGATCACTCCAACCAAAAGATAATTCAGACTGCCCACTCTACACTCGACCAGTTAAAACCAGTCTAGTTATGTACATCTCTGACAGACGCTATTTGGATTTTGCCAGCCTTTTGTCTTTACTAGTGGTACAGGATGACAATATAGAAAATGGGTCAGGCGGTTTAAAGCAGAAGAGGACAGCAGTAGAACATCAAGCATCACAACGAAGGCTGACACGCTGCAAGTCTGAAAAGAGGACCTGCAGCAATTGGGAAATGCCAGGAACAGGAGGCACAAGCACAAAAGGACAGTGAAGAAAAGCTGACCTAAATACTGTACTGCTTTGCTAACAGGCTTTAATTAGTACAAGCAATTAGGTTACTGCTTTGAAAAATGAGTACAGCTGAACTATAAGAAGCAAGGACAATCCTGAACATATGAACTGCTTTAATAAATGAGAACAGTCTCCCACCACACAGCAACAACCTATTCCAGAGCTATTGCCTACATACTTTCACACGATAAGGGCGTTATGTATTTGGGGCAGAAAGGAGAAGAATGACTTGAAGTATGAATTTTTCTTATAACATTCAATGTCTCTTAAGAAATGAAAAAACACCTTAAAACCACTTTCTAACAAAAACTTTTAAAGGTTGTGAGTGTGGGGGAAGAGGGAAGTACTATGAAAAAGATGCTGTAATATTTACTGAAACTGTTTATATACAATCAGGTTATATTTCTGTTTGATGTGTGTTGGGGGGAAGTTGGCTATGTCTTTTCTGGAGAAGAGCTACTTTGTCTTTTTTTTGTGTGTGTAAAACCAGGGTCCCCTCTAAATACAAAGCTGTCAGTATACTTGTCCTTCTGAAAAGTACAAGATGTTCAAATACTTACAGTTAGCACACAATTTATGAGAAAACTTTACTTTTGCAAAACATTTGCAAACATACCATTTGTAAAAGTTATGTGGCATCACTTAATACTAAACTAGTACTGTTTTCAGTCCATATCAAAAGGGGTTCATTTACTTTTAACACCACAAAACTAAGGGCGTTGAGAAAGTCACCACTGGAATTAATCCCCATGTACTACAATGTAGTAACTTACAATCAGTTGCTCTTACTCACCTTTTACCTTCTCCCTTACTAGGAACTCCTCATGGCTTCACCATGTGATGACAAAACTTTGCAAGATGCAACTAAGCTAATACAGTTCTACACAGAATTATTCACCTAAACAAGAGTATCCATCCACAGGAAGGCCAGTGTATTATGTGAAGCAGACAGAGAAGTGAGGTACATATGCTAGACTGCAAACAAAACATTCTTGTGAGAAGAGTGTCCCAGGCTAATGATCCCAAACAAGCTTTTTAACTTTCTGTTGTCGGTTCCTTACCATTCAGATACGCACATGAAACTGCCAGGAAGACTGACACTTTCAGAGTTTCAGTCACTTTCAAGGTCACAACTAAGATGAATCCTGCTTCATCTGATCTAGCAGCACGATCCCTTGTTTCTCTAGTTGTGGAGCAGAGTTACCCAAGTCAGGCTGAGGACAATTTGGAACGATCTTCAATCAGTAACACGAAATGGTGCATAACACACATCACAGAATCTCATCTCAAGAGTCCTAAGTCACCTCTAGACTTCTGAATGACCTAGACAACTATTCCAGTATCTATAAACTTTATGTAAAGACTGGAAGGATCAAAGTACACACTATACTATCCCATAAATTGTCGGGAAAATTACTTTTAGTGTTAAAATATATACTAATTCCAACCTGACTCTTTACACTGTCAGGTCTGTTTGCTACATTAAGGAGCTAGAAAAATAATTTTAGCTCGATATTATGTACTTTCAGATTATATCTAATCACTTGATAGCATCCCTGGTAAGAAAAATCAGCCTAATGCCATACAGAAATGCCTAACATTTCTCTAGTTCCATTTGATATCCACTATACATCTATGGATTAAGCTTTTCACTATTTTGGTAGAATGGAAGTCCACGGTCAGTTGGTTACCAAGACACCTTGGGTTCCTTTTAGATTCCACTTTCTACATCACAGGCATTAACTTTTAGGACAAAGGGCAAATATTTGGCAAATTAAAAACTCACATTAAGTTCACGTAAGTCACATTTACTACATATTCCTGATCATTTTCTTCCATACCTATTCCACACCTACACAAGCCACCTGCAAATCTTAACTACATATTCTTCTGATTATTTAGAAACTGGCCACATTCAACAGAAAACGTCTGCTAAACCCAACTAACTAGTCCATAGGTACTTTGAAGCCTCAATGCTCAGATTTACTAATTAGTTTGCTTTTTTTAGAAAAAAAGTAAACAGCTTCCTTATGGGCAAATTCTGACTTAAGTATATTTGAGACTCACTTGTCATTAAAAGTCTTGGCTGATGTTAACTATGGCACCTTTCTTTGTACAAAGCATTTCTCAGGCCTTTCAGCCTAGAATTCTTTTAATTATCAATCTCAGATTAACTGCCACAGTTACTCCAGTCATCCTGTTCAGGCTTTCTAAATAAAATGCATCATTAGTTGTGCCTGTCCCCTCATTCTTCTAGCATTCCAGAGTTTATTAAATGAGCCTCAAAGGCTCAAGAATTCTCCATCCAATTAAAAAAAAAAAAAAAAAAAAAAGCCTCCTGAACACAGGTCTTCTGTTCCTAGGAACTTAAACACAGTTTTGCTGCAATAAGCCTTATTTTGCTATTATAGGATGTGCTATTAGGATCCATTTTATTGTCTTTTTGTTCGTAAATCCCCTATCACTTTTTTTTTTTTAAACAATGCTATTATTCTTTTGGTCGAAGTATTGGCAAACTTGGTTTTTTACTCACAATTTGAAGTAATCTATTTAAGCCAGCTTTTCTCAAATTGAAGTCTGGATAAAATAAAGGTCTTTGTTTGTTTGCTTAGTTCCTCCCGTTTCTGATGATTATAACTAATGAATGCAGAAATCGCTCACTGTTTATCACAGCACGTTATTTTAACCAACTTCCTCTTTAAAGGCAGGAACACAATTTCAGGCTTGCATGATGCATGACTATTTTACAAATTGTGTGTCCAATTTCTCCCAATTAAAAAAAAAATAACAGTCAACACAGAAGCAAAGAACGACTAAAAAGAACAAAATAGTTCCCTACTCAACTACCTAGAACTAAAGAAAGTTTTAGGAAGTGAAGTGACTTCCACCTGCTGTAGGAGATTGCTTTGCAACAATGAAATATGCTTGAATTCAGCTGGATTTAGTATAACCAAGGTCACCGTACCAGGATGAGAAGCAGCCTGACCCAACCCAAGACAACAGGGAACGGTATTTGAAGGGTCTGTTATATGATATTTCAGCACCAAAGAGAAATTTTAAAGATCTTGGCCTGATGGGGAAAGCCTATAATGAAACATGCATCACTCTGACCTTACAAAACGCAAAAAAGAAGAAGTTATTCAACCTTAATTTTCCGGGTCAGTTATTTGCTTTAAACACACCCTTATCTTCTCCACTCACCAGCCTTCTCATATGTACTCTCAAAAATATTTTCCCCTAACAAGATTTATTTTGTTCGTCCAATTTCCTGCTCTGTTGGAGCTGCTCCACTATGTCTAATCTCTCTTCTGTAGGCCATCCAGCACAAGACCGTTCTGATACTGATTGTTAAGTATTCTCTGTTCTACTCTACTTGAGGAGACATTCATAAGAAAAACAAAAAAGGATACCTATGATTCAACAGGTCGATTTTTTAATTATTATTATTTACTTTTTTTGAGTGTCACACCAAACAAATACTATCCATTTCCCTGATCTGGCTTACTGCATAGCCAATACTGTCAGCACAAGAAAGGCAGCAGAAATTAAATGGCTGGGGAGGTAAGCGGCATGGTGGAGTTATGCTGGATTAATCATGGTCTCAGGCAAATTATGACTTAGAAAGCTCAGTAATGTTTTAGCAATTTTTTGTGCTATTATAATGTAATAGGCATAACAAAAAGACTATCATACCAGCGCATAATTTAGACATCACCTTCTTCCATATCCAAATGCAGCTTTAAATAAGTTCAGAAAACAAAAGATCAAGTCTAGCCACAGTATCCCTATTGCCTTCAAATGAACAGCTAGACACACACATTGGGATGAACTATTGTCTTTTCTCAAGGAATCCCTTCATTTTCAAGTAGCACTGATGCAAGCATATTTTGGGATGAAAGTTGCCATAGACAGAAGGTATTATTAGCATAGCTACTGTCACTGAAGTATACAACAATCAGTAAATTAAAAAAAAAAAAAAAAAAAAAAAAAACAAACCCCACCAAAACCCACCAAACCTGCATACATTCCATGCCTAATTAGAGATTTGTAATTCCTTTCTGTCCCTATGAAATTTCTATTAAAAATTCATGTTGTACTTACTTCTAGTGTACAGCTCTTTCATCATTGTGTTTTCACATCACTCAGACCTCCAAATTTCAGGCCCAGTTTACGAACTAAAATTATAAACCTTTTCACACAGAGTTAAAGTGGAAGCAAACAAACAATACTGACAGATTTACTAACCCTAAACATCTTATTTAATTTCAGCTTAAAGACAGAAGAAATACCCCTTTCCTGTATTAAAAAAAATAATCTTGTTTAAAGTGATATAAAGCAAGCCAACTGAAGAAACTGAAAATGGGCACAGCATTATGATACTGAAATAAATAAGATCCTTCTAATAATGTGCATTAGCAAAACAATGTGAAAGTGAGATACATAAAGTAGTCTTTACCACTATGACGCCATACCTAAAGGGATGTGTTGTTCACAAACTGATAATTTAGCTTTATGAAAGTAATTCTCTAGACGATTTGACAATTGTAGAACAGAGGCTGTATACCCTTGCATTCAAATCCATTTAAAGCACTCTTCCAGCATTAAAAACATTCAATAAATTTAAACATGCTTTATACACTATAACAGGCAAACTACTAATGGATGGGAAAGCTGTATGTGAAAAGGATTTTTATAATACAAGAGTGTGGCTAGATAGCAAAAAAGAAAAAAAAAAAAAAGACCTGAAAACTTCTGCTTAAACAGTACAATATTTCTAGAAAAACAGTGATAAAAATAAATCTCAAAAACATGAGACAGGTGATTTTTTTTTTCCTGTGCTTGAAGTCTTCAACAATGCAAAAAGGCACAGCATTTTTTCAAGCAGCTGCAAAAGCTGAAGTATGCACAATCACTTTATCACTATCAACAACTACATCAGTGAAAAAAGTTAAGAAACCAGACTCCTGTCCAGTGGAAAAAAAAATAAGATCTGCTCCTGCCTAAGTACTTTATCTAAGAGGAGATTTCCTATCAGGTACAAACAACATCTTAAGACACTTTAAGGTTTCTTGCCGAGCACAGAAACGGAACAAGACTCTGTAACAGCAACTGGCCGCACCTGTATACTGTATCAAAGTGTATCAGTCCTGCTGTAATACACAGGTATAAACGATTGAAGCGACACTATCCTATAGGTGAACTCCAAATCGCCATGTCTCAGGGGGCCTCGCTCCTCACTTCCCTTCCCTGCCGAAGCCCTGCCGCCCTCCCCAGAGACAGGTTAGCGGCACCCCCGCGGTATCGCCGCGCTAGCTAGGGGAAAGAGAAGGACAAAAGGCAGGCCTTAATCGCAAAGACGTGCCGGAGCCGGGCAGCGCTTTGCTACAGGAAGCCAGCGGGAAGCCGTGGTGTCCTCGGTAGGGACATAAGGGGGAGCCACGGGGAGGGCAGAGGCGGTGGAGAGGGAACTGAGCAGGGGCAGAAGCGAAGCTTCCCCCAGCACGATAGCAGCAACGTCCCGCAAGCCCTGCCACAGCCCCATTACCACGGCAAAGAACGGCGCGAAGCGGAGAGCCGTCACGACAAAGGAAAAGACAGAAGAGAGCGAATTATTCCGCCTTCCAAGGAAGCGCCCCGCTGCCTCACACCAGCCGGGACGTTCCCGGGCTGCCGGCAAGTCCCAGCGGCAAGCCAGGAGCCGGGACACGGCACGGGGCGGGCAGACCGGCCCCGCGGGGACGGCCGCAAGCCGAGCCGGGGACCCACAGCGACGACGCGGGGCTGGGGCTGGGGCTGGAGCCGGGCGCCAGGGTGCCAAGGGGCGCGGGCGTCGGTTGGGGCCGCCCCGCGCGCTGGGGCCGGGGCCGGCGCGCGGCCGCACTCACCCCGCAGCGGTAGACCTTGTTGGCCCGCTTGATCTTGATGTCCAGCGCGGTGCCCATCGCGGCTGCCGCGCGCTGTCACGTGGCGGCGCGCTGTCACGTGACCCGGCCCGCATGAAGGAAGCCCTTCCCCAGCCACCCGCTTCCGCCGGCGGGGGCCGAGGGGGTGGGCTCGGTCCCGTGAACATCCGGGCCTCCAGTGGCGTCATTTCTCAGCTGGTGACTCCGCTTCCCGGTCGGCTCCGCCCGCTTCCTGGTAGTCGTAGCAACGGGGTGGGGGCTTCCTGCCGGGCGGAGGCAGTGGAGCCGAGAGGCGGCTGACGCGACACGCCCCGGGGACTACAGCTCCCGGCGTGCTGGGAGCGCCGGCAGGGCCTGCCGTGGGCGAGGGGGCGCCGCCTGGCCTCATGGGACTTGTAGGCGGTGCCCGCGGGAAGGTGGAGCATGCGCAGGGCGGCTCAGCCGTAACGGTCGAGCCCGGGGGAAGGGGTCTCGCGCGTGCGCAGCCGTTGTCTCGGAGGGGCGCGCGCTGGCCGTTGGCGGGGCGGGGCGGGGCGGGGCGGGGCGGGTGAGCCCGCCGCAGGGCGGCTGTCGGAGCACTGCCTGTGGTCCTGCTGCCTCTCGCCAGGAGCGGGCGGGCAGTCGCCTGTCGCCAGTGTCGGAGAGACTGCCTCGTCAGGCGCGTATCAGTGGCGGTGTTCGTGTCGGACTGCGGGCCGCTCCGCCCCTCCTGGTCGGGGCGCGCTGCAAGCGGCGGCCGCCACGGTGCGGGTTGGCGCGTCTCTCTCGGCTCCTGCGGGCGCGGCCACTCTGCTCCTCTGCCCTGGTAGCGCTTGGGGGCCGTATTCTAACTAGTGCAGTAACAGTGGGAGATAAGGACAGGCTTCGCAGTCTTTAAATTTACACTTCTGACTAGACTGAAGGGGATTACTCTTGCGTACGCCTTATAGTCGTAAGAACCTGTATCTATGAGGACTGAATTTGTCTCTTATAATTACACATGTGATTCAGCATATTGAATTTCAAAATACATTCCAGTCTCTGTTCTCAAAGTTGTCTGCAACTTCTTTGATAAATTTAAGAAGGCAATGCCTTGTAAAATACACTGAGAAAATCTGTCTTTAAAACCTGAAGCAAAGAAGTACCTTGTCCAGAAAATGTTGCAGGTGAACAGCTAACGTGTGTGGTCATGTTTTGGTACTGAGAGAAATGCTTCAATCTCTTTTAACAGATGTGGACCACAGATACGTAATGCCTGTGATTTCAGTGGGACCAGAAATTGTCCATCAGTGGTATCTCAAGTCCCAAAGGAAATCTATAAAGCATGAATCTAGCTATGAATTTTAATGCTTTTCTAAAGTCATTATTCTTACCATGTTAAAAAGTGAGGGCAGCCATTTCATTGGGATGTTAGAAGCACAAGCCAGCTTCAGAGTCTAACACCACCATTCTTACCTCATTTTAAAAGGTGGGAGATCTTCAATTCACTCTTAAACCGTAGCTTGGTTGGGGAGCAGGGGATTGTGATAGATTTCTGGTTTCTGAGTACTAGCAATCAAAATAATGGAACCGCTGAAAGCCTGAACAAAAAACATCTGGAAGTGGACTATGCAGCTACTGTAAGCTGGCTCTACTGTAACAAATGTGCATAAAGTGCACAGCTGAAGGTCAAAGACAAATCTGTCTGTGGAATGCTGTCTTCCAAGATGTCTTTAGATGGCCCAAGACAGACACTCGGGGAACTATTCATTGGTGGCATTATGGCTCATCTTTGAAACCTGATTGCTAGAGCTGGTTCTCTTGACCAGAGCTTGAAGACTAGTCTCCTAGCATTTTTATGACTGTTTGCAGTGAAAACAGGCAATGCAAATGAGTCTAGAAGACATTAGAGAATTCATAAACCTTTCAAGAACTCTGAAGTTCTCTGTATTTTAATTTTATTGCCTAGTATAAATAACTGCGTTTTTTAAAGATTGGTATTTAGCAGTAGCAATCTAAAGATACATTTTCTTAAGCTTCACATAGTTAAATAAATACAGCCCCTATCAGTGCTGGGAGTACCACGCCCTAGCAGCAGCGTGCAGAGAGACCGTTCCTGAGCACGAAGGGGCTCTAGAAGTGACAGGAGGGAAGCACTCACAACTTACATGAAGCGGTCTGCAGTGCTCCAAGCCTGCATTCAGTCCTCTCAGCTATGTGAAGCCGAGAAGATGGTTCTGTCCTACTCCTCCTCACCCCTACACACACTTCAGTACTGAAAGCCGCCTCATCGCTGTGCCCCCTTCCTGCTTTAGTGCTTATGGAAAGCTTGGCAAAAACCAGCGCACGCTCTTGTAATTAGGAGCATCTTTTGTTTTGGGAAAAGAAGTGAGATATCGGAGTCATTCCACATTCTGCAGAGTGTTTGTTTCAGAGAAGAGAGAATGAAAGTGGTTAGTGTAAAGAGAAAGGAGCGTTTAACTTGGATTACTGAATATTAGTACCATGCCTCATATAGCTAATTACTGTTATTAGTTACTGTGAGGCAGGTAAAAAGGGAATTTTTTTCATTTTTATTTTTTACCCCAACAAAGGAGAACTTGAAATAAAAAAATACTAGCCTAGACAGTATAATTGCTTTCTCTGTATGTAGATTTTTCTGCCATCACTTTCACAATCAAGTGTTTATCATTCTTAGGAAACTTTTTTAAAGGTACTTCAGTTACTCATTTCTAGGAACTGAAGTCTCATGTCCAGAAAAAGCTCCCGTTGGTACAAGCTGTAGCTGCCTGTAGCTGCCCATCTGCCTAGCAACACAGATCATCACAAACAAACCGCTCTGGAGCACCCTGGCTCCCAATGAGTGCAGCGTCCAAATATGGTCTCTGTATTGACAGTTCAACGCTCTCAGTGCAGTTCTTTTTGCCAGCATTGGATATCTCCTTCATGACGGTGACCTCTGGTGCAAGGTTATGTTCTGGTGGACTAGTGAGGCTGCTGGCTAAGATAAAGAGATTTGCAGATGTGGCCATCAGTGTTTCTAAACGTCTGGACCAAGCTGATACTAGTTATAACAATTAGAGATGTCCTAGCCAAACACCAGCCTCGTCAATTCAGCTTGCCCAAATCTGACACTGATTTTTACTGTTACTTTCTTGTGATCGTCCCTTCCCCTTTTAACCACTTTTATCCCAAGATACAAAAAAAAAGGTTTATCGGAGTCAAATCCAGCTCTTTGAAGGGAAGATCATGAGTTACCAAGTGATCATTTCTTGTATTATTTGGTTTTGCCATGTTACTAGTTACAGGCCTAACTAGAACCATTCATAGGAACTGATTTCTTTTCATTGATCCAAGTTACAAATTTTCTTTACCGAGTATCCACCTCATACTGAATTATTTTGGAAGATTTCAGCAAAACCAGTTAAACAGTTCAAGTTTGAGAACAAAGGCTTGAGATTTGGCAGCGAGTCCTCTCATTGTCAGGAGGGTGCTGCTTCTGTCCACTTGAAAAATCCACTCCAAATTTGGACAAATGGTGAGACTGAAAATTTTAGGCTTCATTTGGCCAACGGGAGCTCCTTCAGAAAGTCGCAACTGTGCTTTGTTTGCACCAGCCACACTCCAGGGTGAAAGTGCAGAAGCAGTGAAAAGGGAAAAGGGGGCAAGGGGCTTCTCAGGGGAATACCGGTGCCCACAGACTGGAGGTGGGAAGGCAGCTTGCCTGTCACCACGCCTGGGCTGCCAGCCACTGTGGCACTTGGGGCAAAACGTGGGGCTTACTCCCTCTGAGGGCAGACCCCAGGCACATGGTGACGACTTGTATGGCTCTGAGGCAATTTAAGTAGCAGTGGTCTGTGATGGGGGATAAGATATTCCCAGTAGATGATGTGTGCATGGATCACTGCTGTGCCATATAGCGGAATTTGGCAGGTATTTTTGTTGCCTTCTTCAGCTTTTAGGAATTTGGAGGTGCTAGTTAGATTCCAGAGTTAAAGAATCACAGGTTAGGTAATTACAATGTTAAGGTTACTCTGCAATCCTCAGGTGCTCTCTCTGTATATGCATTTTAATGACAAAATCATACTGAGTATTTCTCTCCCTTAAAGTAGTTCTTTTATTCCCCCTTTTTTTCTGGGTTTTTTTTGGTTGTTGTTGGTTGGTTGGTTGTTTTGAGGTGGGTTTTTTTTGTTTTTTGGGTTTTTTAACACAGTTTTATTTAGGAGATCTGAATTAATTTAAAAATGTAGTAGCTACTTGGATATGACAGCTCTTTATTACTTAATTTATATAATTGTTACTGGTTTTGGTTCATGCAGTGCTGGATTCAGCTGCAAGAATAAGATTAAATAGATATATTCTGTTTATTCCTGAATTTATCACAAAGAACTAGACTAAAAGGGTACATATTTTGCTTGAATTCATCTTGGATGTAATTCTACTTGTGGAGTTAACCAAACGCAAATTTGACTTTGAACTTCAGTCATTTTCAAGTTTTGCTGAGCCTGAACCAGAACTGAAGTAGAAGAACTCTGGTAACAGATGAACCTAAACTGAAACCAAATGGAAGAATTATATTAACTTCAGTAGAATGAGACATACATTTGTTTTCTTCATGTAACTCATCTCCTTTGGGACACTGTTTTAACAAATATATTTAAATTGTTTAGAATAATCAGACCTCTATATTTGCCTCAACCCAGAGCTGAAATATGTGCATTAATTGGTATAGAATGATAGCATTCATAACTTGGAATAAGCAAAATCTAGTCTATGCAAATTGCGTAAATGTCCATAGGGAAACTGCAACATACTTTTTTTCTGCCTTTTTAAAAGTTTTGAAATCTTTGCTTAGAGAACAGTGGTATACTTAAGGAATTCAATGGGAGAAGTTGTACAGATAATACAAAGTCACAACAATAGAAATGTATGTGAAAATTCACTACTTGCCATCAGAAGAATATGGAATACATGCAACTGAAAGAGATCAGAGATTATTAAGTCTAATAAAACAGTTATTTCAAATATTGTTCATGTATTGGACAATTTTTAGAGCACTACATGGTTTATATAAGCATATGTTTGAGAAACTGAAAATTGTTTTTTAGAGCACCTGAGTGGAAAGGCTATTCTTTACTCCTAAGTTACACAAAGGAGTTAGCTGAAGAAATAACTAACTGATACACTAAACAACAGGAAACATATTGAAATTTATTATTTTTGGTGGAGAAATCATACCAAATCCCAGCACTGTAACATGTAAGTGGTAGTGTTTCTGAATGGCTCAGAAATGACGAAGATAATAAAAAAGAAACGAAAATCTCTGTACTACATATAGGGGCTATATACACATTAAATCTTATCAATGTTTTCTAAAACATTTCCCATTGCATATAAATTTCTTTTTCATTAAAACTTATCCTTTAAAGTATATCAGACTTAAAAGAACTACACATGTATATAAACAAGAAAAGGCTACAGAAGACAACAAAATACACCTATTTGTTCTAATGTCAAGGTGGAAAAAGCTAGTCAAAATTAAACTAAGCTGAAGAAAAATCCATACAGAAGGTCTAAAGAAAGCCAGAGAGTACCTCATGTTAAAATTAAGAGAGGTACAAAGAAGTAAATGCTCAAAGACTTGGAAACAAGAGACGTGAGTAGAGTAGAAGAATGCACATGTAGATTCTTTGTCCGTGTTAATTAGAGGACCATATTCAGCCACTAGAAAGTAAAAAGAACAAGGACTAGATTCTGTGCCATTGAAACCTGTAGAGCTTTTTGTGTTAACTTCAGTGGCAGCATGATGAGGACTCCTCTAAAGAGGGTAAAAACACTGCAAACTGATGCGTCACAGGAAATGTAGAGATACCTAATTTTATTTGTGCCAGGCGACAAAGCAGTGCTGGAAGCTGAGATGTTGAAAAAGCAGGAAACGGTCATAGGAAGGCAAGAAACTAAATGCAGATAATCCCATAAACTAGATAATAGTGGTCAAGGAATTTCGAAGGTATTTGAGAATGAACTAACTCATTTTCCAGCAAAAATGCACAATTACAAATCAGAGTACATGTCATTAGATAGTTTAAAAAGGGCTTGAACTGACTGAAAATTGCACTGAGCTTTACTTCCTTCTCAAAAGAATTAGCAAATATGGAAGATAACGTTATGAAACATGTAGGGGGTGACAACCAACAGTGGATAAAACAAAACAAGTGATTTAGACATTCAAAAAAATTATTGAAAGAGTCTGGCAGGAAAAGAAAACAGTGACAGGTGAGGCCTCATGCTGAATAAGAGGTACTTTAGAATCAGGAAAAAACCTATAGAAATAAATGGTAATTCTTCTTAGTGCAAAAGGTTGATACTGGGTGTTGTAAGATTCTGTACGATGAAGTGCAAGCTGATATCTTTAAAACTGTTTTGGAAAAATAAATTCTTAATGAAATAGTAAAATTTGCAGACTTCTGTGTGAGAACTGATTGATATAAAGGAACTGTTTGGTAAATTGCCAGATAGCCTATGGCATGATACAAGTATGTAGAATAAAAACAGTAGAAGGTAAGTTGCATGCTCCTACTGAAACTTGCATATTCTGCCAGCAGCAATAAATTGTTAAAAAGGCAGTATTAAAAAAAAAGGTTTTTTTTTTAAAGAATATTAAAATAATATTAAAATAATCACACATAATTAACGTGTAAAATTGACTAACTCTTTGAGTGCTTATAACACTTGAAAAATAATTTGATATTTATATAGATATTGGAAACATACACAGTCATGTTAAACAAAAAAAATGTTGCCCAAAATTTATCTGGGAGCTGGATATTCTGTAACTCTCCATGATGTTTTTTATGACAAGTCTTATTTAGATAGCAAAATTTTGGATCAGTCAACTCACTAGTTTGATCTCACTTGATAATTTTTTTATTCCTTTGGTCATTAAGCCCAGTACTTAGATCAGAGCAGCCACTTAGAGGAGCAGAAATTGCCATGTTTTACCAGGAAACAAGAATATGTGCTTGCTAATAATACAGTATAAACCTCACATTTTACATCAGCTTTTATAATCAACAAACTTTGCATATCTAAGTTTTGTAGCGGCCTAAAGGGGACTTGAATGTAACAGAATTTTTTAAATTTATTTTTTTTAAATACTGATTTGGGACTGGAAAAAAAATTGTATCACTGACTGATATCAGTACTCTCAGCTGTTCACATTTTAATGTGATATAAATAACTTTTAAAACTCCAAGTCTAAAATTGCAATGTATGGATTAGTTTTTATCCACTGATGTTTCTTTCTGCTAGTTGTAAGGAGTATGTAAATAGGCATGCAATTTAAGGTATGTTAATGACTGGATATTTACAACCTTACTCTTCTGATTGTTGGACTGTGGAGCTAGCTTTTTTAGTTTTCTTCTTGTCACATAAAAGTAAAACTATGTAACTTGGTCCCTAAAATAGCTTTTTCTTTTGGCATAGTATAGATATGGTGGCAATGAGATACCATCACAAAATGTTGAGTGACACTACGCATTTTTAATGACATACTTTTCTGTGTGTTTGGATAGCAATATTGTAAAATGGGGTAAGGGACAGTATGGAAATTATTTTTAATTTTCATATAGACATACACACATGTACACAGTAAAGTTATCTAATAATTTTCAAAGGCAATAAAGCACATATATGTATAAGATTCTTCTTAAAAAACATGCTAATTTTCAGTTTTAGATCTCTTTCAACAGTGCAGAGACAGATCCTCAGCTGCTGGTTGAGCAGGACTTGGCATTGACTAAGAACGTCAGAGAAGAAAGAATCCTTTCATTGTGGAGAAGAAAATTTCTGTTGACAGGAGGATGCAAAGTAATTCTTCTGCAAGGTAAATTCTGGCCTTTAGGTCTATTCTCTAGTATTCAAGAGAAACCTAGTTTTCATCCTCTTGCTAATAATGGGCTACTCCAGCTTCTCAGAACATTATAAAGAAAGACATAGAAGAAGAGGAAGCTAGCATGCCTAAACAACAAGGTAAGGGAGGTTATTAAAAGCAAGAAGGTATCCTTTGGAAACTGTTTTTGAAATGCGGAAAAGAGATGGGTTCTCCGGGTACCCAGCCGCCTGAGCTGGAAGACAGGGTCGAGGAGCAGAATGAAGCCCCCATAATCCAAAGGGAAATGGTTAGCGACCTGCTACACCACTTGGACACGCACAAGTCTATGGGGCCAGATTGGATCCACCCAAGGGTACTGAGGGAGCTGGTGGAAGGGCTCACCAAGCCACTTGCAATCCTTTACCAGCAGTCCTGGCTAACCGGGGAGGTCCCAGCTGACGAGGTTAGCAAATGTGACGCCCATCTACAAGAAGGGCCGGAAGGAGAATCCAGGGAGCTACAGGCCTGTCAGTC
Source organism: Mycteria americana (assembly GCF_035582795.1). Classification (NCBI taxonomy): domain Eukaryota; kingdom Metazoa; phylum Chordata; class Aves; order Ciconiiformes; family Ciconiidae; genus Mycteria; species Mycteria americana. Next base: position 121,484,074 of record NC_134365.1, read on the forward strand.
TGACCTCGGTGCCAGGAAAGGTTATGGAGCAGATCATCTTGAGTGCCATCATGCGGCATGTACATGAACCAGGCGATCAGGCCCAGTCAACATGGGTTTATGAAAGGCAGGTCCTGCTTGACCAGCCTGATCTCCTTCTATGACAAGGTGACCCGCTTAGTGGATGAGGGAAAGGCTGTGGGTGTTGTCTACCTAGACTTTAGTAAAGCCTTTGACACTGTCTCCCACAGCATTCTCCTGGAGAAACTGGCTGCTCATGGCTTGGACAGGCGTACGCTTTGCTGGGTAAAAAAACTGGCTGGATGGCTGGGCCCAAAGAGTTGTGGTGAACGGAGTTAAATCCAGTTGGCAGCCAGTCACAAGTGGTGTTCCCCAGGGCTCAATATTGGGGCAAGTTCTGTTTAATATCTTTATCAATGATCTGGACAAGGGGATCGAGTGCATCTGCAGTAAATTTGCAGACAACACCAAGTTGGGCAGGAGTGTTGATCTGCTTGAGGGTAGGAAAGCTCTGCAGAGGGACCTGGACAGGCTGGATCGATGGGCCGAGGTCAATTGTATGAGATTCAACAAGGTGAAGTGCTGGGTCCTGCACTTGGGCCACAACAACCCCATGCAATGCTACAGTCCTGGGGAAGAGTGGCTGGAAAGCTGCCTGGCAGAGAAGGACCTGGGGGTGTTGGTTGACAGCCACCTGAATATAAGCTGGCAGTGTGCCCAGGTGGCCAAGAAGGCCAATAATGCCCTGGCTTGTATCAGAAATAGTGTGGCCAGCAGGACTAGGGAAGTGATCGTGCCCCTGTACTTGGCACTGGTGAGGCTGCACCTCGAATACTGTGTTCAGTTTTGGGCCCCTCACTCCAAGAGAGACATGGAGGTGCTGGAGCGTGTCCAGAGAAGGGCAAGGAAGCTGGTGAAGGGTCTAGAGCAGAAGTCTTATGAGGAGTGGCTGAGGGAACTGGGGTTGTTTAGCCTGGAGAAAAGGAGGCTGAGGCGAGACCTTACTGCTCTCTACAACTCCCTGAAAGGAGGTTGTAGTGAGGTGGGGGTTGGTCTCTTCTCCCAAGTAGCAAGCGATAAGACAAGAGGAAATGGCCTCAAGTTGCGCCAGGGGAGGTTTAGACTGGGTATTAGGAAAAATTTCTTCACTGAAAGGGTGGTCAAGCATTGGAACAGGCTGCCCAGGGAAGTGGTTGAGTCGCCATCCCTGGAGGTATTTAAAAGACATGTAGATGTGGTGCTTAGGGATATGGTTTAGCGGTGGACTTAGCAGTGCTAGGTTAATGGTTGGACTTGATCTTAAAGGTCTTTTCCAACCTAAACGATTCTATGATTCTGTAAATTCTGTTACATTAACACAATAAGGCAGATCACAACTGAGCTTGAGGAATGATTTGCAAGGGCATGGAAAGAAAAAAAAAAAAAAGAAAAACCAAGTCCTCTTCTGTAAGTATCAGGAACAGGAGGCTTACTACAGAGTGGGTAGGGCCTGTAGACCATCAGGGTGTAAAAGGAACACTCAGAGAAAGCAAGACCATAGGAGAAAAGACTACATTCATGTCCTTGCATCTGTGTTCACAGTGCAACAGCTTAGAGGAATCTAGACCTTTGCATTATGGGGAATTTAGGAGATCTATCTCAAATGTAAGTGCAGGGCAGAAAAGGTTAGAGAACAAACAGATAAAATAAGCAAGACATTGTGGGGACCAGGTGGCCTCCATCCAGGAGTTCTAAGAGAACTCAGGTGTCAAAAAGCTGAAGTACTAACTGCAGTGTGTAACCCTAGTTTTAAAACCCCTTCCCCTGTTAACCAGGTAGGGAAGGCAAATGTGAAGACCCAGGCAACTACGTATGAGTGAGCCTGTTGTGTTGTCTGTGCTCGGCAAATAAGTAGTATCTGTCCTACAGAGCAGAATCAGTGGACACATACATAAATATGATATATCGAGGAAGACAACACAGCGTTTGTTACGTTATATGAAGTATTGCAGATCTATAATTCTTTGGGATGTTAACATATATGTGGACAAGGGAGATCTCATGTTTAAGGGCTGCTGGGATTTCCAGGAGCAATGAGGTCCCTAGACAAAGCTTCATTAAAAAAAAGAAGGGGGGTGGGGGGAAGCACCTTTATGCAGTAAGAAGCAAGAGGAATGGATCAAAAAATGTCTAAATGACAGGAAACAGAAATAAAACAGAAATAAAAGGTCAGTTTTCATAGAAGAGGGAGATCACAAGAGGAGTCTGCAGGGACCTGTGCTGTGACTTGTGCTGCTTAATGTATTCATAAATGATCTGGAAAAAGAGGGTGAGCAGTGAGATATCACAGATTGCTAATGATATTAAGCTATTCAGGTAAAGGAAAGTTAGAGGACAAATTGTGATGCAGTTAAAGGGCTGACTGTGAAGAACTGAAGAAATGAAGAAAGACCTTACAAGACTGAGTGACTGGATAATAAAATGGCAGATAAAATTTGATGTAGTTGTATAAAGTAGTGCACATGGGAAAAAAAATTATATATACAGTGATGATGGGCTGTAAGCTGGTTTTTCACTCACAAATGAGATCTTTGTGTTCTGGTGAATATTTCTATGAAAGTATCAGCACAATGTTCCCTTTTACTCAGAAAAACAAATCAAATATTTGGAATTATTAAGAGTGGAATAGAGAGCAAAACAGAGAACATTGTAATACATCCGCCCCAGTATCAATCCATAGTTCTCTGTATATTGAGTAGTATGTACAATTATTTTCTTCACATCTCAGAAAGGGCATAATAGAACTGGAAATGATTCAGAAAAGGTTTGACAAGGAAAACCAAAGAAACAGAATGGTTCTGTATGAGGTATGCCTACAGGCTCTTAACTCCAAAAACCAGCTGACTGAGGGGAGATACGACAGAGGTCTACAAAATCACCAGTGGCAGAGAAAAGATGGAGACACTGTAACTGTCTTTTTCCAATATGAGTATTAAGAATATTAATGGAGCTGGTAGGAAGCATGTTCAAAACAAAAAGATGGGTTCTCTACATGATTTTAAGCTGTGGAAGTCTTTGCTGCAAGATACTGTAAGATGCTGCAAGATGCTAAAGGTTTGGGAGATAAACCCAACCAAACCGATTAACAGAAGAGAAGTCTGTTAAATATAAGGGCTGTTAAATAAGAAAACATCACCCACCACCCACACTGCAGAAGCCTCCAAACCACAGATTACTGGACACTGGGAGTGCTTGGGGACAACAGGCTTACCTTGCTCATAAGCTCTTCCTTGGGCATCCTCTATTGGCTGCTGCTGGAAACCAGATACTAAACTAGATGAGTTTTAAGTTCCCGATATAGCAGTTCTTCATGCAAATACTATAGAAAAGAGAAGATTAAGAAGCCATGAGGTTTACCATTACGACATGATTCAGAGTCATGAAAGGTTAGGAGAAAGACCGATGACTTCAGGAATAAAAAACCTTAATCCATATAGCTGGAAAATAGTGTCAGAACCAGTTAAGCAGTGAAGTAGGTCACCCGTGTGTAAATACCTAACACCAGCCCTCTGCAGGGAAGGCATGCTGGTGTCTGAGGGTTCTGCTGGTGTTCACTGGGACAGCTGCTAGCTACAAAGGCGTATCACTGAGCAGAGGGAGAGAATTAACTTAGAAAGCAAGAAGAGAAAGAGCACATGGTGCAAGAAAGGCTACCTCCTTGTAGGAGAAGAGGCCACCTCAAAATCCTTCTCCAAAAAGAAAAGGAAAAGCTCCACAAATTGTCCAAAACATTTGTTTTTTCAGGTGGCTACTGCCATTGTGACAAACAGAAAAGACAAGAGTGCAAATGTGGGAGGTAGTAATGCAAGAGGGAGCATGACCATCAGATGAGAAGAAGAAAATGTAATTTCCTCCCTTTGTGTTCGTATAATCAGAACTTCTCTCCTTTTAGATGTATGGTAGAACATGGCATAATACTTCAATGCAGCCTGAATTAAAACCTTTTTATTCATTTGCATAAAGGTAACCTGAAAACTGACTGTGTCAAAGGTGCTCATCTTACCTCAGCTGTTTGCACATTCACCAGATTATAATGCTGGCTGCATTGAACTGTATTAGCTAAGGTTGTAGCTGACTATCCTTTCTAATCTCCCTTTTTCATCATTTAAAAAATCCTTTTGCACTGGAGCTTTATGTGCTTTGTTTCAGCTCAAGAGTTATTGGGAAACTTAAGCAAAATCAGTTATTTTTTACTTATATAGCATGAAGGAAAATAAATTTTCCGTTAGTTGCCAGTTGAAATGTCACACAATCAGAATGCAAAAGATGAAATTTGGCTTGTGGGGCCATTAAGTAAAGGAAAACAATCTAAGTCTGAAGAAAATCAAATGATTATTTTGAAGCTGCAAATATTTAAAACTGAAATATCTATATTTATGCAGTAAAAGACACCATTCTAGATGATATATAGCTAAAATTGTTTATAGTGCTATATGAATATCAAGCTGCTGTAGTACTGATTACCCTCATCACAAAGTTACCTTACACCCTTAGTAATGGTCTTAAAGGATTATTTGGTTCTAACTATTCATAAACTGGTCTACTGCCATTGACATTTCTGCTGCAAGTGCTGTGCCATTTTGGAGGTGGTGGGTCCAGGCCCCCATGTCTCTCCTGTCCAAGCAGGGGACTGGAAAGGTGACAGCATTTAGATTAGGCAGCTAGGAAGGACTGATGGCTCCATCAGTAGTATGTAAGCTCTAGAACTTAAGTGTGATCTGTGTACCACAGGTGTGTAAAATCTGTGTCAGACAACAAACCTTGACACTTGGACTAGGAATATGATTAATTTATGAATAGCTTCATTTTATTTAAAGAAATATGTTTATTCTTCCTATAACCATAAAATGAAACATGTAAAAGATGATGGACTTTGGGAGTCATATCAAAACTACGTATGTGCTTCTCTCAGCTCTGAAGAAGTAGTGACTTAACACCTTTTCTCTCAGAACTAACTGCAGCAAAGTCACTGACAGAATTTCGCGATACAACTGGAAGCTGTTGCAGAAAGCCCTGTTTTCTGTAGTTTATGATACTCTGTTGGGAAAAAGAACAACAAATGCTTGGAAGACTTCCCTAATTCAGAAGTAACTTTTAACATTTTTTTTTCTTCTGTGGAACACATACAGCGACGCTTGTCTGTTTGTAAAAAAATTGTATATTGTTGTCTCGTTGGCTAAGAAGTAGATGATGCTTAGGGCCATCTGGGGTTTGGGTAAAAATTAATGACACCGAGTTGGGCTATTTATCATAATTTATTATACACTGATGTCACTGCCCTGAAAAGCAACATGAAAAAGGCAATGAAAAGTTCTTTCTTGTGAAAAGCTAAGCTAGAAATACTTTTGCTGCTTTTTTCAGCCTTTTAAACTTGCATTTGGTTTGCAGTTGCTTATAAATTTCCCAAACTGAAATATTACCCTTTCCAAAATAACCCCAACTTCTCCCTATTCCTTCCCCTTTTAAAAAAAAAAAAAAAGTGAAAAAGAAAAAAATCAGCCTCAAGCAACACCCAGGACAGAAAACTTCTTCCAAGTAGTTAAAACTTGGCAAATCTATAAACAATGGAAAACAAACAAACACACAAACAAGGATTAGTTGGATGCTTGCCTCAGCCTGAATGTTCTGGACACACACACAAACCCCCCCCCCAAACTACTCCAAACCCCAGAAAACAAGGCCAGAAAGGTTTCGGCTGTTTCTGAAGAATGAAGTTAGGAGGAAATACATTGTTTTAAATTTCTGTAAACCCCCTAGACTTTTAACTGAAAACTCAGTCCTCTGGAACCAGGTTTTAATAATCAATATAGGTGCTGCCCTGTTGTCAGAGTTTTTCTATTCCTTTCACATTTACCCCAAATCTCATACTATGAGTGCTCAAGGCTCTGACCACCATGCATGCAAGTACAGCATGTCCAAGACGCCCGTTGTATTCCACGTGTAGAATACGGCCCTGCATCACACATACAAGAGAGCCTGGTCTCAGTGACTACATGCCATGTACATAAATTGATTATATTCAGTGTCAGGCTTATTGAACACTGGCTTTGGGACCTATTTGAAACTGGGACTTGGTTCTCACCCCAGGGCTTAAGAAGGCAACCCTCCTTATTATCCTCCCCAAGCAAAATTATGACTGTCTGAAGAATCACAGTTGCCCATGCACAGTAGAAACTTTGCTAAATTCCCCTAAGTTCCTGCTTCTCCAAATAATACAGCGGTGGGTTAACTGAAGTTGCTTGTTCCAGCACGTGGTGGCATCTGAGTCTGGGCACTCGCACCTACAGCAGGGAGAATGTGTCTTCTGTCTCTTCAGCATTGCTGCTGCTGAGGTGCAGAAGAACCAAACATCTCGCCAAATGTGAGAGGACAAGGAGCAGGGTTACTGTGGGTGAGGGGATAGGTACAAAAGGGGGAAAAAAGATCTCTGAGGTACAGGAGATGATAGAGTCAGGTGGTACAGACAGGAATTTCAGCCTTAGCAAAAGAAATGTCTGTTAAGACTAGCCTTGGGCTTCAGGCTTCTTTCGATAAATACTGCTCTTGCTGTGCTTTCTTGGGTTAGTACTATCAGCCCTTGCCTTACATCTTAGATACATCCTATGATGTTTTGTAGTATGAGGACTCTGCCTAATTTAATAAGAAGTGAGTAACTTCCCATAGCACAACACAAATATGACATCTTATTTCATCTAGTTAAGCATTTGATCAGGGTAGCTGGCTTTTCAATGTATTGGGGAGGTACCTGTTCTGTTCAGTGGCCACTGGCATTAGCCTAGCAATTAAGAGTAGTATTTACAGTAGTTAAGTACCAGGAAGAGAGAGTTAGTAATTATAAAACAGAAGAGCTAAGTAACATGGTGTTCTGTACTCTGTTTCACGTAGGAAAGAAAACTGTACACTCTGTCCATTCCAGATATAAAGTACCTGTGTAAATCTGAGCACTGTTTTTAATTAGTCTCCCATGTATATCATTGGCACTGTGTAATTAGTATTTTATTAAATGAATATAGTCTAGTTCTTCAGAAAAAGTATTAATTCAGACCTCTAGGTGTCAAATATGGGATTTACATTCAATACTGATACATCTAGAATAAACTTTAAAAGTTGGAGTAGGTATGTTACATTAATTTTTTTATATACTTATACTACTACAGATGCATCTTGGCTACAGCAAAGATAGGGTTGTGTTAAAAAAAAAACCAGCTTAAAAATTAACATATTTGGGATTTTCTCTGAAGTTAGTGGGATTTTGATATGAGCCTTCACAATTTAGTTTTTAGGCACTTTGAATTTTCTATATGCTTTTCATTTAGCTTTGTTGTAATTTTTAACTGGAAGTCTTCAAAATTATGTTCTGCCTGAAATTTGGCTACAGTAGTCCAATTTCACGTACTTGAGGTAGTATCTTTAAAAAACTCCTCTGTCAATACAAACAAAATTCAGTTGAGGCTTATTGTGAAAAGACCTGCTACAACATACAGGTTGGAAGGGTGAAAAAAAAATGGGTTTGAAGTAATTTTTCAGCTTTTGTTTTTCATAACTGAGTTTTATATAGCAAGAGATAAACTTTATGTGCTGTGAGCATAACTGTTATGTGCTCTGCTTATAGACTCGATGATGTGTGCACTCATAAGCATGATAGTCTGTGCATTCATAAACTTGATGGGCCCTACACATAAAAATATTAGCTATCTGGAGTTATGTTAATTTTATTCTCCAGAAGGGAAAGAATTTATGGGCAATGCACTTAACAGAGAACAGACAAGTGGTTTTGTGCAACCGCTGGCATAGTGAGTTTCATGCGCAGCTGCTGCTGAATGAAATCCTTCACATCTCTACAGACTTGCCACCTTTGTCCAGTCCATTCTACAATTTAAAAAATGACAGATTGATTTCTTGTGAAACAGTTTAAAATACTATTTATGAAATACCACCAATGCAAATGCACAAAACCTGGCAACAAATGAAACAGCCACAGAAGTCCTTTTTTCTCCTCCACTCACAATCAGGTTTCACAGCAGTTACGCAAACAACACACCTCATCTTCAGTTATGCTACCAACGCGTGCCAGTATTCCATCATCCCCAATATAAAACTTTTTTTTCTATACATCATATAACTGTATCCACCTTCCACAATTAGTACTGGTGCAGATAAAGGTGAGCTGAAGGAGGTCTATACTATTTACATACACAGAAGTAATGTGATTGCCAGTGGTGGATCAAGTCAAACATAGTTCAAAATGCTTGGCTTCTTGCAAGCCAAACCACCACCGTTTAAGAGCCAAAATGCAGTTTTAGATGTTTACATTTAAACTAGGTCTAAGACTTTATTCAGAAATGCACTCAAACATACTGACACTGATAATACTTGACCACAAGTTTAGGCAATCTGTAGTTACGACTATGTCGGTGTGTAAACATATCCTAAACAAATCAGCGTGACTGCAGGAGTTTCAGACAGCTGTAGCACACTAGTGTACTAGCTGTGCGTCTTGTGTTGCCATAGATTTATTCAATTTACAAAGCCTGGAACTGACCTTAATAAAACAACACGTGACAATACACACTCCTGCAGAGGGAAAACCACTAATAAAGAACAGTCCAACTATCTACTCTGTAATGCTTATAGGCCAGTTCTTGCTCAGCAGGTGTTCCCAAAACGCAAGCATCTGGCCCAGCTCAGGATTTCCTGAACTGATTTGGAGATGGTTCAAGCCATTTTTTGCTTAAGTCTTTTCACAAATGTATCTGTGCTGAACAAATGAACAATCAGACCTCCTGACTTCAGCTGAGGAAGAAAAAGGATCCATTACCCCATATTCTTTGGGGGGTGGCTGGAACCCTTGCAAGCTTTTGTCATTTCCTGAGACCTGAAAGCCATCATTCTCCAACCTCCTTTTTTTCCTCATCCTGGCAGTTCAGCTGGCAGTTAGTTTAATATTAGAGTCCCAGCACAAGGGAATTTGGGGTGGAAATCACTAACACCGACACTAGGAGATAGATAGCCCTGTAGCCTCTTTAAAAAGAATGGGGATGGAGAACTGTAAGGTCCAACAGAGTCAAGCCAGCCTAACTCATTGCAAACCATCTGGTGACCTTCTGGACTCATCCCCTCTATTATACTTCTAAAGGGAACTGGGGCCTGACTTAACCACAGGAAGAATGGGGCTGGCTGACATGCTAGCACCAAATTGTTTGTATGACGTTATTCTTCCCACGCCGGCTTCAGATTCCCACGTCCACACATGTGCTTCCCCCACAGGTGCTTGTGGCGTTCTGCCCTCCCCAGACTGTTACAGACAGCCTGGGGAACCTACAGCAGGAATACTTAAGGGACATCCTTGCACCAGCAGAAAAACCCTGCCCGGCAGCCGACGCGCTATTTTAGTAGCTCTGTTCTGGCAGGACTACCCCTGTGGGACTTGACACCGCAGGCCTGGTTGGCCGTACTGCTGGCATGCAGTAGTGATCGTGATGAGGTGGGTAGGGGCATTCTCAGCATAAGGTCAGCACCAACCTTGTCTGCCTTGCCAGTTCCCTGGAATAGCTCGCGAAGGTGAAACTGCAGGCCCCTAAAAAGCATGCCCTACAAAAAAGGAGTGCTGGCCCACATAGCAATTAGCCTACATTAGTGATGCCACAGAATATGCTCGAGGGCCACAGTGGTGTGGATAGCCAGGGAACTGAGTCTGAAATATACATTATAGGAAGGTAATGTACACACAGCTGATATGTTTTACATGCATATTGGAAAGAAACAAATTCTTTTTATTCTGGGTTCATAAGGCTGAGTAGACTGCCTCTTGATTAGACCCTCAGTCCATGTCTCGTAATAGTTTTTTAACTCCTAGTAATGATCAGCCACCTCACGATTTGACAGACCTGTCTTGGGCAGAGATCTCGAATAAAAGAGGTTCAAAGAAGTTTTGTGAAAATTGGTGGCTGGGTCGAGGACTGATCTTGGTTAATTAGTTAACTGTTTCTCACTTCGTGAAAAGCTGAACTGGAAGCTGAACTGTTAATGCTTCTGTTTGGTCAGCTAACTGGCCAAGCTGCACACGTGTAACCCCAAATAAGTCACAGTTCACAGTCCCCTTTGTTCAACAGATAGTGCAGGGTCACGTGCTGCAGCTTTGGGGTAATTCAGTGTCTGAGGTACAAAGGGAATCTGAAAACCTGAAATAATATATTGGACCGGGAGGAGATAGCGGATATGGGAGGAAAAAGGGATAGATAATGAAGCATTCTTGCTTCTACTGCTCGAAGAATGATTTCTTAGTATGGTGAAATGCTGTTAAGTGGCAAGTTTAGAGAAATGTAATTCAAAACTTGTCACAATTTCTTTTTCTTAGCTAGTAGGAGGTTTTGTGGTCACGTAGGCACCTAGCAGAACATACTTCTAAGAACTTTCTTGAACAGATTTGTGATGTCAGGATACTGCAAATATCATGTGTTGGAACTTCATAGACAATATCCCTCCAGAGGGAGCACAAGAAGCTTTCTCCTGACAACAAGAACAAAGTTTTCATTTTAGCCAGCAAAAACATACATTTTGCTGCACAACTACAGAGTAAGGAAATTGTATTTTCTATCACTGGATAAGCTTCAAAAGAAGCTGCCAATGAATGATCTAATTTTAACAGGATTGAGGACAGTTTTTGACTCTTCCAGGAATTCCTAAAGAGAAACAAAAGCTTTATACTGAACAGGTGTATGTAGATTCAACTTAGCTATGTTACAATCAGCAGAACCAAATACAAATTTTTAAAGAGACAGGAGTTGTGTTGTACTAGTCCTTTTGGATGCGAGTGAAACTTTATGATTAAATTAACATGTCTTTTTCATCTTTCCAAACACAGGGAAAACAGATCTCTCTATAAGCTGGAAACGGAGGATGTAGAGGAGTTCCCAGAGAGGAAGTACTTGACATTGTAGCACTTGATTTGCAAAACTTTAAAGAATCACAATTCTTCAGGATGCCTGATTTTAACAGAAAACTGTTCTGCGCTCCTACAAATGTATTTATCATGGAAAGTGATTTCAGGAGAACTTCTGTAATACAACTTTAAAGTATACATTTCCCCTGAAATAAGTAACACGGCCTCTTTCCCAGCCAGTTCTTCCCGAAAAACCTCCACTGTTTTGGGGAAGGACTTTGAAATTGGAGTGAAGAACTTGTCATACTTAGGAGTGTGATCTTCAACCTGCCTCTTTGTAGAGTGAGAACACCAAGGAATACATGACTGCCATTGAAGAGAATATCAGAGAAAACGCAGGGAGTCGCACAATTTTTTTCGTAGCAAGCCTCATCCGGCAGCAACAGCAGCAATTCCAGGACCTTCTGGTCCAGAGGCGTGCCAACCTACACAATATGCAGTACTGGCTGTCAATCCAAACCCTGTACTATCAAAGCCGGGCTCTGATGATGACTCAAAAGCATATCTATCTACATTCGAATAGGTTACCATGGCAACCTCTCTGGCCTAAAAAGAGATGGACCACATTAGTTACTTAGCAGCACCTTTTTGACAGGCGAAACACAAGCTGCTCACTCCAGATGATGGTTTGATTTAGAATTAAGTCTGTCTGAGAGCTGCCGTGGCGTTCTCTGAAGTGTTAATGATGTAACCCAGAGAGAATAACTTCTTTCGGGACTTAACTTCAGATCGTGGCCTAGCACCAAAGGGATTGAGCTATATGGTGGCTTTGCCTGAGAAACACAAGTTAAAGTTGACATCATAATCTTTTTTCTATATTATGAAGAAATCCTTTCTGAAGATCTTCTAGGCTGGGTCTGCTGGCCTAAGAAGGCCACTCTGGTGGAGGATGTGCAGGATACCAAGGATTATTTGAATTGCTACAACAAATCTTGTAGATTGAAACATCTATTTGAAGTACAAACATTAAGCCCTGGAAAGGTGAGAGTGCCCATGACTGGTGTGAAGGAAGTCTGGAGTTCAGACAGAAATGCACACGCTCCAAAGGAAAAACTGCTTGGCTACAAGGGCTTTTTAGGGTTTGGATCACAGAATGAAGACTTCCAGAATATATGGACCCCTCTACTCAATGTAGCAAGGTTGAAAAGGGAAAAACTGGGACGTATTACCCATGGTCACACTCCACTATCAGGCAATGGTGTGACTGAAACAACAAAATGATTATCTGTAGTTTGAAGCAGGAGGAGATGGAACTAAGCTGATAAGATACGTAACAGCTTCCATAGACTTGGGAAGTACTTAGCCCCTTAATTAGGAAAACGTCTTCATCCCCAAAATGGTAGAGATAGTGTTACTGATGCTTATAGTGTTAATATAGTGATAGTGTTAATGTGTGCTCAGAAGGTCACAAAAATGACTATTGACACAACTATACTGCTTTAAGTCTATGACTGGCAGAACGCTGGGTTGAATAACTAAAAAGCTATTTGAAAATACTAGTTATGTGAGTAGACATTCCTAACTCAAGAGTTACGAAGTCCTGGTAATCTTTGACAGGAACTGAAGAAGGTTCTGAAATTACCTATTGCTTCAAACATCTGGGAACCCAGGTAAGTAAATCTGGCATAATATCCAGACTTGTAGAGTATGCCCATAATCAGAGGCAAACAAACGAACCAACGAATAAATGAGCAGAACTGGCCACTGTGGATGTAAGAAGTGCCACATTTAGCACACAAGTAGTCCATCCACTTCAGTACTGTCTCTTGCACAGTAGCTTTCAGTACACGAAATTTTAAAGAAAACAATTATAAACCAGGCAGACCTAACGAGTAATTCCTTTTTAATCTTTACTGTGTAGAAGACTCAAAGGGTGAAAGTAATGTTATGTAATTTTCAGCTTTTCCCTCTGATTTATTGATCTCATCTATTTCTTTGGTAAAACAGAAAGTAAATAGGAACACACAACTATTTATTTACCACTTTATATTCATCTGCCGTGCCATATTCTATTGTTCTTCACTTAGATGACAAAGTCTGTGGGTTTTCCCCCAAATACCAATAATAATAATAATAGCCATCAGTCTGGGAAACCCTTTGTTTCTATAGCATACTTTCTGTGATAGTCCTGCACCTCTGGGAATTCTTGGATTCTTTAAGTCTAATTACAACCATTTCTGCACTGGTCCTAAGTCTACTTTGTTGACAGCATAGATGTAAATGCACACCAAAAATTAGAGGAAAATGGGAAGGATTATATTTCTTGGCATAATCATGCTGAAAGACTGGAGAGGCAGAATAGTCAGCCAAGGTTGACTGTAAGGTAAATTTCTGTCCCATTAAGATACTGTAATTTAATGTTTTGAATGTTGTGTATCACGTCACCTTGTACCTACTGAACTAAGAAAACTTTTATACTGTTTTGTTGCTTCTTTTACATCTGTTCTATTTCTCTAGACTGTAGTCTATTATTTTCTCTCTTAGATCTTATTCCTCCGTACTGTATTTTTTCCTCCTCATTTTTAATGTATTTTTTTCTTATTTTTTCTCAAGTTTTCTGCTTATTGTTGTTCTTTTTGGCCCAAAATATTCAGCTTTCTGAGGGGTTAGTCTCTTAAGAAGAGAAAACCAAGTATTTCTTAGGAGCCTGTCTACTAATTCATAAAGAATGTATGCAAACTCCTATTTTGAAGTGTGATACTGAAATACTGTCAACCTACTCTAGGTGGTTTTTGATGAAGAATTAAAAAAAAAAAAAAAGGACTCTCAATCTTTCCTGTCTTGACAGTCCCTTCCTTCCTAAAGAAAAAAAAAGTAAGATATGATAACTCATTATTATATTGAACAAAGTAGAAGAAATTAGCAAGTATTTGGATCCCCTCCTTCTAGATCACAAACTATTTCTCATTGCTCCATCTTTAGTCTATTATCTCAGCTACTTCTCTCCCAAAGCTGATCTCTTAGAAGGTAATGTCTCTTGCTGTCATATTCATTTTTGGCCTGTTGTGTGGAGTTCACTAGCAAAACCAATTAAAGTGTACCTTCATCTTCTGCCACTTACTCCCACCCCACATGGATGCAGTACCGACTTTTTGGTTCCTCCAGTACAACCATTTATGGGATGTGTTACACAACAGATCAGGAAGCTGACCTGGTTTTCAAATCAAAACAAAATTTCTCTGGATGGAGCAAGATTCTGGCTGAGTCCCAGCTTGGAAGACGCTCACTTCCCAAATGCTAGACCCAACCTTTACCCTGCCTGTACCTGCAGCAGAGGACTCGTAGCTCCCAGTGCTAAGATAAAGCTCTGTCCTGCTCCCACCCTGTCTGCTAGGTTTCCAGGTGAGGCAGGATTCTGGTAGAGTCCCAGCTTGGAAGATGCTCAGATCCCTAACGCTAGCCCTAGCCCTAAACCTACTGGAGCAGAGGACACAAGTCCTCCTCCAAATGCGTACAGAGAAGCAAGTCCATCCTGACACCAGCTCTAATCCCAGATTCTGTGGCCGGAGCAGGATTCTGGTAGAACTGCAGTTTGCAACGGCCTTGTTCCTTAATTTTAATGATTACCAGCTTCAACACTTCAGCTGTTAAGGACCTAAACAGAAAACGTTGTAGACCATCTGTAGTGTGTATACATGCTTTTAATGAAATGGACATTTAAGAGAATACTGTTGTACAAGAGAAGAACTATACAGGTTATTCATCATCAAGATAGTATTAACAAGACAAAAATATTTAATTGTTTGTGCTGGAAAATAAAATTTTAAAAAAGGCCATCACCTTTTAAAGGACATTTTATTTCAGCCCAAGTTGCCACATACCATAAGCTTAGGTATAGCCAGCAAAAATAAAAGCAGAGGACTACTGAGCAAGTACACAAACTCATGAAAACTCTGTAGTATTTTTTAAGTGTTAGCAAAAAAAACCCCTCAAAAAAACCCCAAACCCAAACCCCAACAAATTACATGATGTAACATACTCTAATACAGTAAACGGTGTGACAACTTTCCATAAGCTTTGTAGTTACCTACATTGAACAACAGAGAAATTATTCCGCCACTGCATGTCACCATTCACACAGAATGGCAAAGATATTTTAGCAAGGTTTACAAAATCCTCATGAGGATGGACCCCACGGTCCCCAAGAGAAGAGCTGCCCTTCCTTACTAATGAATTGGGCAGAGCGTATGCAAGACAGGCAGTGCTTTTCTGTATGTTCTGGATTTCCTGTACAATACACCGTGCCTGCAGGTAACCCGAGGCCAAAATACGATGATACTAACTTGGGAGTCCTTGGCTAGAAGGAGGCGATCCTGTATGCCTTTGTTACGCTGCAGAACACGCGTGTTGGCTTTCCTCATGCTGGGGTAAGAGCTGCATTCTGGTCATACTTGAAGGCAAAGAGAGAAGTGTCAAAAGCAGCTCAAAGTGACCTCTCAATCTTTCTGGGGCTGAGGGGAATGAGAAATGACTGCTGAAGTCATGGTGCTCCCAGACACCTACCACGGCTTTAAGGTGCAATTTCATGGATGACTTAATCTAACCTAACACCGTGCTGTTACTCAATGGGGTGGTCCCACAGTTCCCCCCCCGCCACGTTCCTGCTGTCTCCTGTGCATCAGTATTTCTCCTAGGCATACAGAGAACTTTTTATTTTGGATGGGTGTTTCGGTTGGTTTGATCGTGCTAGCATTCCTGCTGATGTAGAAGAAAAGAGGCAGAGGGACTGTGTGGCTGAAGGTGGAGAAACTCTGGACTGCTATTTTCAGCTGCAACAAAATTTTAGCTTGGTTGAGCTGTGTGTGATACTGCATTTGTAAAGCAACGCCTAGATTACTTGGGTGACCTATGACTTGGGCTGTTGCTGCACCTGTCTCCCTCTCCTTGGCTGCTTATTTCCACCTTTTAACCTGAGATAAAAAATATTAAAATAGAAAGAAAAGCAAATGGAACAAGTGTTAGTAATATGTCCTAATTTCTTCAAGGAGGCTGGCTGTGAACTAAAATGACTGAAGTATCACATTAGAATTAAAGTATTAGATAAAGGCCATACTCTACTTTTTGATCTTTGTGGGCATTCCAGAAAAAAAATTTAAAAATCCCTGTCACAGATTTAGGCTACCTGCACCGAGGCCGCAACTCCGCTCCGCAATTACGAGTGGAAAGGAGCCGTCCCTCAGCAACCCGAGGCTCCCTTCACAGAGCACACCCACACCGCGCCTGCCAGACGAGGCAACTTCGTAGTGGATTGTTTTTTCTTTTTGGGGAATATTTTTTGGGGGTTGGATGAGGAAGACCCCTGCCCGCCCGAGTCTCCCCCGGACACACCACACCGCTCCTGCCGCCTGGGAAGGCGGCTTTCAACAACCCCACCGCCCTCCCGGGGACTCTCCCCACCGCGGGCGGCGCGGGAAGCCCGGCCTGCTCGGCCTCACCTCGCCTCGCCTCGCCTCAGGCGGCCGGAGGGCACCGCCCCCCCCGCCCGCCTCCAGCGCCGCCCGGTCCCGCCGCCGCGCTGCCGGCGCCCCCTGCGGGCCGGGGATGGCGCCGCCGTAGCCCTGCGGGGCGGCGGTGAAGGCGGGCCGCCCCCTCCCGGGCGCCCACCGCGCGGCAGGGGCAGGGGCAAGGGCAGCCGCTCCCCTCCCCCCAGCGCCGTTACCGGCCTGGCGCGCCGCCCCGCCCCGCCCCGCCGCCCCCCTCCCCCACGCCCCCGCGCGCCGGGGCCATCCCGGCCCGCAGCGGCGCGGCCGCACGGGTCTCGTCACACGGCGGAGGGCGGGGGGGGGGCAGCGGTTGCCCAGGCGACCAGGGCCCGCCCTTCGCCCGTCGCTCTCTTCCCCGCCCTCCCCACGTCAGCGCCGTCTCCCGCCCGGCCGGGGTGGGGCAGCCGGGCCGCGTGATTGACAGTTGCCATAGAAACAGGCTCGCCCCGTCGCCATTTTGTCAGTTGGCTTTTTTTTTTTTTTTTTTGAAAAAAAACCTCTTCCCGCCTGAATCGTGGGGTTTATTTTTTTTTTCTCTCCTCCTTCCCACCTCCACCCCGAAAGGCGTTATCGCGCAAGAAAACGAAAGAACACCCTCAAAAAAAACTGTCCTCCGAGGGTCCGGCGGGGACACGCGAGAAGTTCGTCCCGCGCGGGCGGGCGCGGACAGGCTCGAGGCGGCAGCAGCAGCAACAGCAGCGGTGCGGGAGGGGAGCGGGGCGGCGCGGCGCAGCGCCCTGGCGAAGCCGGTTCGCGAGGGAGGGGGAAGGAGGAGCGGGCGGGGAGGGAGGGAGGGGGAGGAGGTAGAGGCTGGCAGGCGGGGGAGGGAAGGAGGGAGCGAGGAGTTCCCGGGGGCTCGGTACGGCGCTGCGCTTCCCCCCACCCCCTCCTCCTCCTCCCCCCGCCCGCTCGCGCCCGCCCGCCCGCCGCTGTCCCCGCGCTGCCTGGCCGGGGCTCAGGCCGCCGCCGCCGCCGCGCCGAGGTGAGGCCGGGCCCTGCCGTTGCCGCCGCCGGGCGCTGCGCAGGTTTGGAACGCGCGCCATTTTGTGAGCGATAGAAAATCCAGCCCGGCCAGGAAGCGCCGCGGATCCGCCCGCCGGGCCGGGCCCCCCCCCCCCCCCTTCGCCGCCCAGAGAGGAAGGCGCGCAGCGGACAGACCCCGCGGCCGGTGCCCCCCGCGCCCCGAGCGGCACCGGCACCGCCGCCAGCCGTGCGGGCCCGAGCGCGGCGGGGCGGCCGGACTGCGGAGCGCACAAGAGGGAGGCGCTGCCGCGCCGGGGCCCCTGGCCGAGGCCGGGGGAAGCGCTCGCTCCTCGCCCTGCCTGCGCCCGCCGCCCAAGGGAAGAGGCCTCAACCGGGAGAAGCCGGGCCGGAGCGCAGGGCCCGCAGCCCCCCACACGGGTAAGTGAGACCCCTCAGCCGGCGGCGGGGAGCTGCGCAGCGGGACGAGCTGGTGCCACCTCCCGGCCCGGCGCGGTCGAGGGGGGCGCAGCGCAGGGGGCAGCTCCGCTGCCATCTTAGAGAGAGGAGGTGGGGAGAGCGCAGGGGCCCGCCGAGCCCCGGGCCGGAGCTGGCAGGGCCGGGACCCGTACCGGGCTTTGGACCTGGCCTTCTTCCCCGCCCTCCCTACCGCCGCCCCCTTCTGGGGCAGGCCGGGCATGGCCGGGGGGGCAGCGGCGACGGCCGCGGCCTCTGCGGCCCTTTTCCCTTCGGCGTCCGGGAGAGGCTGTCGCTGCCGGGTTGGGAAGCGGCGAGAGGGGCCGCGGGACCGGCAATGGAGGAAGGGAGCTCGCCTGGATCCCCTCGCTCTTATGCGCAACGCCCTGCGGTGGGCGGGTGCGAGGTCTCGCCCCGGTCTGGGAGCAGGGAGAGGGAGGCGAGGAGGGCGTCAGGAGTTGAACCATCAGCTGAGCAGGCACCTGTTGTGGTGGAGGTTTTAGGTGCCCCTGCCTGCACCCGCGTGAGGGACTTGTGTGGTAGGTGGGGAAGTTGGAGGCCGATGTAGAAGGAGTACCTGTGTGAGATGACTGTCATCTGGGCGGGGGGTGGGGTGGGGAAGAGGAGGGAGAAGCAGTTGGGAATAGGCACAGGGACACACAGGCACTTCTATATTTTAATAGCTGGCTGCAGTCTTTTAGGAATTTAGCTTTGTGTTGCTGAAGAAATTGGAGACCTCATCTGATACATAGGGTGCTCCTTCTCTGGAGTGGCATTCCCTCCCACCGCCACAAAATCAGAAAAAGCAATTAAAAGTACTGTAATTTGAAATTTTGAAATTGGTGCATTTTTGAATCTCAGTCAGCTTTGAAGTTTTCAGTTTAGTCTGTCCAAAGACTATGTAGGGGTTCTTTGATCATGTGTCTAGATTGCTGCTGTTACTTAGTTCTCCTATTACTCCACAGTCATTGGGGGAAATAAACATTCGTTGTTCTTTAAAATTAACAAAGAATATCTGACTACGAAATAAATCAACAAGCGTGTTTTTGACAACCTACTGTTTTAATGCGAATGAGAGTGTGCTGTTAACTTTTGCCAGAAGGTATATATAGTCACACTTACATGGATATAGTATCATAGGGGGGGTCTAGATAAGTAGAATTTAACTTTTTTTTATTGTCACGTTGGTATTTTGTTCTCCTTCCCTTAAGAAAAGGAGTGTAAAGCTGAAGAATATGTCAGTGATGTCTGGTGATAAATAAGCAAACATTTTGTTTGTAGTAATATTTATTTATCTGCCTGTAACCAAGCAGAATTTAACTTATCTCATTGGAATAGTCTGTAGCCCTAAAAAGTTGTGGTAAACTTGTGTCTCTTTTTCTCCACACCCCCTTCCCCTCAACCTCTGTAGGTTGGATATTTTTGGAAAATTAATTATGCTTTATAGAATTAGAATAATAACACTGAAAATAACTCTGAGTATGAGCTAGTATTTGTTAACTATTATCTATATATATTTGGTGAACTTGGTGTGTATATATATAGACTACTTTTGTAGGCTGCGCTTCATGTTTTTGGCTTATATGAATTATTTAGAACTAGAGTGTTTTTATTTGCAGTCTGAAGTAGAATATGTGTGTGGTGTTAAATTTACATTTTCTGCTGTGAATTAAAAATTCTGTCAAAGTTTATGAAGCTTATTGAGTTTAATTAATGGTTTTTGAATATTCTTTGAGTAAAGCAAGTGTATCTTGTTCAAAATTGAATAAAGAGCACGGTCTTCTTAAATCAAGAAAAGAGGGCAATTCCTTCTGTTAAATCATTGTGTACACATTTACATATGACAATAGTTTAATATTGTTTCCAGGCAAATAGGTAAGAAAGACAGTTTGTTACATGAGCAGCAACGTTGCAGTTCCTGAATCAATACTTGGGTGGATTTAGAACTTGTCACTGGAATCCCCTCCCCCGCATTGGACAGTGACGGAGAAGCCGCAACAAGGATAATTTTACCTAATAGCAGCCAAGAGTTCTCTATTTCAGTGTCAGTTTATGGGTAGTATTCTCTTACTTGTGTAAAATAATGAGGTAGTCATCAGGAATTTATCAATTTTTAAAGTATGTGGGTTTTGCGTAGACTGGGAATTAACACATGAGACCATAAATGACTTTTAACAAACTGGTTCATAGTTTACACAAAGTAGAAAAACATGACTGGTATCTAGTAAAAACTGTGTGCCTCATCTAAGCTTTTAAAGTTACATTTAATTAAGACATACTTGTTAACATGTATACCACATTTTAAAATCTTAATTCTGATAGGGCCTTGCACAGAAACATGTGTCTGGGTTAACTGTATTATTAGGCTTTGCCTTAATGGATTTACTGTGAGATTTTTGTCATTTTAATTCAAATTAGTTAGTCAACACCTTAGCATAAAGTGAAAAAGTCCCTTTTAGGTTATGCTAACATGTTTGAAACTGTACCCCCTGGTCATACGGTAGTATGTGAAAAGACTAGTTAATAAAACACATGAAAAATTGTACCTTTATTTGCTATGACAGCATTTTATGGTTTCATCTGAACTGAAATGGGTGGTGATTTGAAGACTAAAACGTACTCTTACCAAAGAAGCAATTTTGTTGCTATAATTAGATTCTCTTTTCAGCATTCCCCTTAAAACCTCTTTATTTCAGGTGTTTTTAACCCTGGCTATGGGACTGTAGGTTGAAAGTTGTTGTTAAAGCTTTATGTTTTTGAGTAAGAATTGAAGACTGGTATATGTTTACTCTTTCTGTGGTAATTTTTAATGCGATTTGGAGAACTATTTTCCAAAGTGAAGTCAAAAACTTTCTGATATCTCTTTTTTTATAGGAGCACGGGAGACTTGTATAACTTCTGAAATCCTTTTGTAAATAGATCTGTTGTAGAATAGGATTATTTACAGAGAACTGCTGCTTTTGTCTTTATAGCTGAGTACAATAGATTATTTGTTAAGTTTACAGTTTCATCTCTTTTTTTCAGTAAGAGTTTGGTAAGAAGCATCTTTTTTTAAAAAATTTAATAACTTTTTTGCTAATCAGACTTTAAGAAGTCTAAAAGACTTGATATGTTTATGCAGCGAGACTTCTTTTTTGCTCTAAGACTATTTGAAATAATACAAAAAACCTTTCTGAGCAAACATGCCTTTCTTGTAAGCTTACGAGTGGGGGAAAAAAGTAAATAAGACATTCTGAGAAGTGGAATACTCTCCTTTTCCTTCCTCACCTCCATGGGTCCTTCAAGAGGAGAGTTATGGGAACCGTAGTCTATTGATAGTTTAAAAACACTGGAGAGACTTCTGATAATTACAAACAATTGTTACTTCCAGAAAGACATATTCTACATGTACAGTTATCCAGTACTCTCTCTTTGAGGTGACACAATATACCAACAGAATTACAGTGACCTAATCATTAGTTGCATGTAACAATTAATGTAACAGTTTGTAATTTATATCCATTGGTTATCTTTTTCCCTTATGTGGAAGGAAGGTACAGTTCTGAGTTTGATTCTGTTTTATCCAGGCTTGAGTGAAAAAATGACTCAACTGCTTTTGCTAGTACAAATGTATTTCATTACTTTAGAATAGATTTCTAGTTCATACTTAACTCCAGCTTTATTTGGAGTTCAGCTCCATTTCCCCTAATACTCATGTATATGAGTCTTGTCCAGTGTCTGTGGGTGCTTAATTATGGCTTACTTGTCTGAGAGCACAGGTCAAAAAAAGGAGCTCCTCTTTGACTGGAAAGCACATAGTGGTGAGACAAAGTCCTGTTGTCTCTATAAGGTTTCCTTTCCCCTCTCTCACTTCCCTCCTTTTTTTTTCCTTCCCCTCCCCAATCTCTAAAGGATAGGTGAGTTTTTCTACAGTTGGAAAGGACAGAGATGGGGTGGCTCAGTATGAAAGGCACTGATGTTATCATATCCTCATTCATTCCAAAATGTCCCGTCCATGCAATTTACAGGGAGAATACCCACTGAAGGGCTAGGGAAATGTGGAAGATAGTTCCCAGTCAGCTCTGCTTACATCCATACAGTGTGAATACTCTGGAACCTCTGAAGTCTAGACAGTAGCTATTTCAGTTACCCTGTATGAAGACATAATCTGTTTAATTTCATCTCTGAATATAGCATTTCTTAAAAGCAGTGAGAATGTTTCTGTAGTTAAAATAACATAAGCTAGCACTTATTTGTAAACATACTACTTGCAAAGTTTCCAGGGTCTTAGTAGCACTAAATACCTGAAAGTGAAACTGAATAAATGAAAGTGAAATTAACAGTGTCAGTTTTGTTCCAGCTGTGAGAAACCAAACTTTAAAGTTGTGTTACATGAAGTTCCAAAACCTTCTATTTTTTTTTTCCAGAGTTCCTCTTTCAAAATACAATTGAAATAATTTAGAGTGAATTTTGATGAATTTTGATGAAAAAAAATTGAACTAGTAGAATGAGTAGTTGGCACAATCATAGTTAAGTACATTTTAGTGATTAAATTGAACTTGCCAGTGAAACTTTCAAATCCTAGCATCTGAAAACCTATTGTTCATTGGTTTTTTACTTCCTGGCTTCAAACACAGGTAGCTAACATTTTTGTTCATTCAAAATCCTATTTACCTGTATGTGCTCAAATCTTAATTTGTGTTCCTGTGAACTATGTAAATTGCTAATAACTTCTCATTTACTTTGCCAGTGGACCTGTCACTGAGGAGCCAATTGGAGCATAGCACATCCACTTCCTTTATAGAGGAAATGGTTTTGTGTCCATGCTATCAGTTTACTGTTTAAACTGAAAGAAGGGGTAAAAAGAGGAAAAAACATTGTCAGGTAGTTAATATATGAGTACTTACTCAATTCTATATTTTCCTGAACAGTATGAATTTCTTTGCACTGATCTCTGTTTTGTCTGTCCAGTTGTAACTACACCTTTTTTTCCTACTTATAAATATATAACCATATATGTTCTTGTTTTTCAAATACAGTTTTAACAGGACTTATACATGAAATACATGTAGGGTATGTGTTTGATTACAGACGAATCAGTTTCTAATATACTCCTTCAAAATCTGATTGATACTGGAAGCTCAGTAACTTGCCTGGATCATGTCTGATTCTGGCTTCTTTGTTGTTATTCTTTCTAACTTGTGGATAAGTAGACATTAATTTAATGGTATGCCAAAAATTGCAAGTTAGTGTTTGAAATATATTGATGTCTTTGTCAGTGTTACAAGAAGTGATTGTTGCATGAAGATCTTGGCAGTTTCCCTTTCTGTAGAAGTTACTCATAAATATTACAAATACTGGGTCATAGTTGTGGAATAACACAGCTGAATATACATTTTTCACCACGATCAGATGTTCATAAGCTTAGAATTCTGTGTTCTTGTATTTAGGGTGACTTTCCTGTCAATGTCATAGTGTGCCTTCAGAAGCTGAGATTTTTATGGCAGGCCCTATGCAGGAAAATGAGCATTACTGCAAATGCTGAAGGTGTACATGATTGCACATATCTGTCTATGTCTTCCCACTGAAATCAGATTTTTGCTTAAGTTCTATATATGGTAAGGCTACAAACTTACGTTACACTTTCCCCCAAAATCAGAGGCACTAGCAGGTGCAGTTCTGGGGAGAGGTCAGTTAACTATATAGTTACTACAGCTTCATTTTGAATGATCCTTATATCTCCTTAAACTATTCCTGATGGTTTATTATTTTTAATCCATGCTGCGTTTTACAAGCTTAGTTTCTAAGTGAATTAATGTCTTCTGTGAACTAAGCCTACCAGAGACAGCATCATAAATGATTCATTTATTTTGAAGGCCGAGTGGAAAGAGTATATATGATACTGTGTTATAAACTATAGTTGAAGGCTGTATTATAAGAGCATAGTTAAAATTTGCTTGGTTTTGCATTGTTGTACTACTTAGAGACCTTAGTTGGGATTTGTTTTCCATTTTGTTTTGTACTGTACAATATGAAGTAAATATTATTTCTTTCTGCATTTAATCAGGATTTCATGACTTTGAGATGCATATCCATTCATTCCTAATGTTCTCCTATGTAGCATTTTTGTTACAGCATTGCATAAATGCATACATGTTTGTGGTTTTTTTTTTTTTTTTTTTTTCCCCCTGGTAAATAAATAGAGTTGTGAGTTATTGTAATTTGATAGTCTGTTGTACAAAAGCTTAATGATAGAAGGTCTAAAAACTAATAATCTGGAGGCATGAATGGAAATCATTAATGATATCTGATGTGGTCCTTACAAGGGGGTTTATCTCCTGTCTTTGTAGGATTTGTCTCGGGATATTTTCACTTGTGTATTTTACACAGCATGCATTCATTCTCTTTCTCTGGACTACTGCTGCCTTAAAAAAAATCTTAATTTTAATCATTGTATGTTAAAGCAAAGTTTTGTTTGCATAATACAAAACAATCTGAAATCTGTGGTCTCATGAGGCAGAAGCTCAAGATACATTTTTAGCAAGCATACAGTGGCCCAGAATACAATTTCTAAGTTATGTGTTAGTCATTCTGTATATTCTGAAACCTATGAGCTCCCCGATTGACAGTGCTAGTTTATTTATGCATTTGAGGAAACAGGTATGCATTATATTTCATATGTTGTAAGCATGGTCTTTCTGCTTATATTTTAATCTTGAGTACCTCTGTAGAGTTGCATTTGGCTTTGTTAGTTTTTTCCATAAAAACTCCCAAACTAAGTCAAGCACTCAAACACTGACAAAAATGGGAAAATTGTCTCTTGCTTTTGGCAGTCTGAACTATCTTTCATCATGCAGTAAATAGAAATTTTTTTTTTTTGTAGGTACAAGGTGTTAATAATTGCACTGTCCAGATCTTGCACTCAGTCTCAGGTTTGTGACTTTCTTATAGGCTTGTGCACAGGTGTAACATTTTAGTATCTGAATCTAGCAAATGGTAACAGATTCTTTTCGCATCTTGTGGAAGAGAAACGTTTTTCAGTGATTAGGATCTCATGTACCGAAAAAAATCCCACCAAACCTAGAAATGTTTGTGTCTTGCTTATTGGCAGCCTAACTTAAGGCACTGAGTTCCTGTTTTTTGGGGTGGGGAGAGAGGTTTCAGAGATTTTAGGCCTTTTGTATAGCACTTAACTTCATGTTCCATTCCATACACAAACCAGTTCTTGCCTTGCTAACAGGAGATAAATACATGTTACGAAGCTGCTTTTTAGCAGTGGGAATGAAAGCAAAAAAGGTAAAGTGACTTGCCTAAAGTTACACAGTGACGCAACGGGCGGAGCTGAGGTTAAGGGTTTAGGCGTCTTATGTCTTAATAGCAGGATGCTATGTATTTGCAGTTACATTTGACTTGAGTTTATATTCTGAGTGCTT
Source organism: Mycteria americana (assembly GCF_035582795.1). Lineage (NCBI taxonomy): Eukaryota > Metazoa > Chordata > Aves > Ciconiiformes > Ciconiidae > Mycteria > Mycteria americana. The sequence continues at coordinate 121,509,387 of NC_134365.1, forward strand.
TGTAACTCGGAGAAGCAGTCTCTTAAGGTTGGAGAGTGACTCAGCATATCCAGATAGAGGTCTCCTCAAGGAACTTAGGATTTCTTTCGAAATTTGGGGGAATTAGAGTTTGAACTCGTTTTTCCCAAAGGGAGTTTGCTTGTCTTTAAAAAAAAATTCATGTTTTACTTGAAATCTTTTGCCCTATTTGATACACATACCTCAATTTTGGAAAGAACTGATGGAGTCTTTCAGTAAATAGTATCATTTATGGTATAGCTGGCATTTACTGTATAGCTTTGTTTTCCATGTGCTATCCTCCTGATGTACATGATAAGCATCTGTTCAGTGAATAAAATAGCATTTGACCGTGTGAGTAAAGATTGTGTTGCAAAATATGTAAAAGAGACAGAATTGTGTATCAGGCCTGCCTTAAACATTTCTTAACTTAGTCCGTGATTTTATGACATTTAGAAAACTTTTTTTCACATGGAAGGAGAAAGAGGCATATATGGTATTTGCCTAGTTTGTATGATTGAAACATCTCTGTCTTACTAGTACGGAAGCTCCTGCCTCTCCTACCTGATCTGGCAGGGCTGAGTTCTCAATCTTATGGGTCAACCACTTGAGAGTGAACAGTTTGGGGAACAATGGGTTACCTGTGCAAGCATATACCGGTTGTGTAAACCACACTTTTGTATGCTTGGGTTTGGTTGGCGTTCATGAGGGAAAATTGGCTAAATGTCTTAAATATGGCTCTTCTACAATAATCATCTGTGTTCTGGTTTCAGCTGATGAAACTTGTCACAGAGTCTTGAGACATTGCTTGGTAGTAGTGGCAGTGAAGGGAAGCAAACTGACAGAAGCTGATGAGTAAAGATTGAAACTACTGATCTTCTGCTACTATACCTTCTTAAATTTGGGGGAAATTTGAGAAGACTTCATTACCTCTTTTTCATCCAGATCAATTCCATCTTCTAGCATAAGATAAGATTGTAGGCTGGTACGTAATTTCAGTGCTGAGAGAATGGTGAAGGGCAGCACAGCCAAGAACAGTATATTCAGAGAAAAGCACAAGCAACATTGATTTTTCTCCCCTCTTTCCTTCTACCCTAAACCATTTTCTCCTTCCACCCACCGAAATATTTATATGTTTTCCTGGGGCTAGTGAAAATTGCCTAGCTCTCCCCAAAACTGTACCTGTGCCAAATTTGAAATAATTGATAAAAAAGAAGCAAAAAGATGAAAAGCAACAACTCTTTATTTTCATATCTCATCTATGAGGGGTGTGGGGCTTGCGCAGTATTTAATCTGATGTTATATGTGTTTGTTTTACAGTGTAAGTATTAGCAAACTGATGTGAAGTTCATGCTGCAAGATGTAGAGCCACTGAAGCACTTTGAGGGAAATTGTTGAAAGAGTTGTTCCAAGGCAAAGTGTGCAACAAGGAGTTCTTTGAGGGCAGTTTTAGCTTAAGCAGCTCCCCTTCTCTCCAGATTCTGGCTGCTTGTTCCCACCTGCTTTGTGTTGGCACAGCTGTTTGTAAGACCAACCAGTGAATCAGACTTGGAAACCGAGTTGGCTGAAATATATAATTTTATATATATAACATTTGGGTGTGTGTGTGGGGGTGGAGAATCAGGTTACTTTTCAGTCAGATCGGTTCCCAGACCTCGTACACTGTGCTGCTGCTCAGACATTTGACAAGATAATGGAATGGGTTGCGTGGGTGGACAGGACCAGGGTGCCTAGAAGAGGCAGGGGTTGGTTAACTGGCTCTGATAGCACTGTTACTTAATGGAGAACATAATTCTGAGGAATTTTTGCCACCCCTCCTGTAGTAAATCACTCCCCTGTCAGTCTCTCTCTGTGTCCCCCCCCCGTCTCCCCCCCGCCTCACTCTGCCTCTCTCAGACTTTTGCTTGCTATTTCAAACTTCCATGCTTATTCCCTCTCTAATGTTCCTACTCTGATGCTGTCCGGCTTGTGTGCACTTTTAACATGCGCTACTTGACACGTCTTACTTGATAACAAGTTCTCTAACTCTCCTGCTTGCTTTCTAACTCTCCTGCTTAGTCCTGATGCATCTGTTTCCTTGTGCTCTTTTCATCTGTGCTCTTCCTCTAGTTATTCCTCACTCTCGCTTGCTCTTTTTTACAATTTTCTAACTTCTGCTCATGCCCTTTTTCCTCTCGTGTCCTTTCCAGTGCTCGGTCTCTCAAGCGCCTCTTTTGTCACTGGCTCAGTCTCTTGCTTGCTCAGTGGTTTCTCCTGCTTGTTCTTTCTCACTTGTTCTTACTTTCTCTTCCCCCTTGTAAGAACAATGCTTTTGAGGGAAAAAAATTCCACATTTTAAAGACTAAAACCTCTTAAGAAACCCAAAGTTTTTAATTTTCTGGGTTTTTTTCCCCCAAACATTACTACAAAAAAATACAATATATAGGTTTCTTCTAAATCTTACACACTTCTGAAATTTTAACTTGAATTCTATATTGCCTTAAGGTAGATATATGCACACAAAATATGTATTGTTCCTGTTCAGACAAACGGAAAGATGAATTGAAGTTTCTAAAGTTAATATTCTAATAAAAGGTATTTTTCAGCTGTCTTTGTAAGATGTGGACGTAGCTTATTGATACCAGAAGCTAAATTACAGAGTAAAGATGCTTAGTTTTCTTGTTCCTGCTATACAAAGGAGACATGAAAAAATGTTTCTCTTGATAGCCTGGTTTTAACATAACCACCAGCTGGACCGGTTATGTTAAAAAACAGAAAAACCAAACAATTCTCTTGGAAATTCCATGCTTGCTTGTCCTCTTAAATAAGTGACCAGAGCTGCTGGGATTATGCTGTTGTTTCACTTCCGTGTATTCAGATATCTAATATTTTTGTTCAAGTTATTTAAATTTTGTTGATAACTATTTACCTGTTAGTTGGGAAGGTAGACAGGAGTGCTGATTCCTCAATATCTGAATCCATCCGTATTTTAATATCCATCCATATTTGAATAATCCAAAGTGACTTTGAATAACAACATGGAAGATTGGACAATACACTTATTCCATTGTCTTTTTCCTGCTATAAAGAGTTTTTCTGCCCATCTCCTTTGCTTCTCTAAGCCTTTGGGTGGACTGAGGGCACCTGAAGGTACTGAGGGTGGACTGAGGGTACCTGAAGTACCTTGCAAGGTGTGCTTTCTCCATGAAAAATGTGATGGACAAGATCTTACTTTTGCATCCCTATGTGAGAGCACACTTAAACATGTCGCTCTCTGAGCTTGCAGATTTTTATTTCGTTAGGCCAGTTGCTCTAGGTCAGGTTATCAAGCTATCAGGATATACATGCTAATAGGGCAAACACTGTTCTGAATTACAATAGTTGTCTTTGGAAACATTCAGTTGGTTCCTTCTTGGTGAGTAAATAAAAGTATTACTTGTAAATGCTGTATTTCTTCAGTGGTTTGTGGCTTGTCTTTTTTTTTTTTTTAATCCCCATCCATCTTCTCTTCTGCTTTGAGTCTTGTTCAAGTCTACTCTTCAGTAAACTTTTTTCATCATGCTTGTTTTTGTGCATGGTTTTTTTCATGGTGAAAGACTTTTGGCTTGTGATAAACAACGTGGTATTGCTCAGTTCTAGGAGTAGTTGAGGTTCCTTAGTCAAATAATGGTTTAGCTACTTTGATGTTTAGTGCCTGTCTTTCCTCCCTCCCATCCCCTTCAGCAGTCCATTGCACTTTTCGTAAAGCTTTGTTTCTCTTTTTCCCTAACTTGCTTTGGATTGACTATTCTGCATTTCAGAACTTCCCGCTTTGGCTGTCTTTGTTGCCATCTCCTTGACCCCTTCAGGAAAGGCAGGAAGACTGCTCAATGTTTTCAGGCAATGTCTGTAGCAGATATAATCTGTACAGGTTAGCATGTCTCTTGTTCTTTCCTAAACACAGAGGCACCATGAAGAACGTCTCCATGCTTTCTAGTAATTCCTGTAAATCCAGTATGAAGCTAACTTGAAATATTTTGAATAAAAATCTCTCTGAGCAAAAAAGGGAGAGTAGGCCTTGGCTGCTAGATCCATGTGGGGATCCATCTTTCCTCAGATGGATTCAGTGTAGCACCACTGAACTCCACAGAGATCTCTTTCTCTTAAGCTCTGAAGCTATTAAGTCTCCTTTATGTTCAGTTCAAGTAAAATCTCAAATTAGCAGTGTGGACTTCTGGCTTATTTCCAAAGGTGGTGCTTTCTTGGTTTTTTTGGTTTTTTTTTGTTTTGTTTTGTTTTTTTTAAAAGTGTTGGGAAGAGGGAAGTTCCAGTTTTGAAGCCATTAAATGTGGCTTTGCTTCCTCTAACTTACATTGGAAAGGAAGATGTCAGTGTAGTATATGGTGTTATGAATTGGGATGGAGTTCTCTGTTGTGACCATCTTGATGACTACATTGTCATGTTCAGTGTTTCCTTTTTGCCTTGCACTGAAAACTGATCATATGAAGGGCTATAGAGATGAGTCTATTAGACTGCAACCGGTCCATTTGGTGCACCTGGTATGAGCTCTGAATCATGCTTTTCTTATCCCTTTTGCTATGCCCCTGCAATTTCATATGTTGCTCTGCTGTTTCAGATGTGTCTATAAAAATTGTATTCTTCCTAAGGATACCTCTGCTGGCATCTTCCCTGGAGTGTGTCAGATCACACTCATGACCTTCTTGAGCTCTTTCACAAAATGGTAAAAAGAGCAGGTCTATATAAAAAATTACCTTTTTACAGCAATCTTTCTTAAAAAGCACAGCACATCATTACATTAAATACACCAGTTCAGTAACATTAGTAGAAAATTAAAGAGAAAATCTGCTGGAAAAGTGGCTTTGTTTTGGAGTCTTTCCATCTAGCGAGCTATTCTTGGTAGTCTGCAAGGACTTCAGTGGGACACTAAAAATTTTCTTGCCTTTTTATTTCCTGGATACCTTAGACGTGGTGATCTTGAGTACTGTTTGGAGGTCTGCAAGGTCAGGATTTAAAAGCTTTTTTTTTTTTTTTTTTTTTTTTTTTTAAATTTGTCCTAATTTCCTTCCTGCAACCTGCCTTATTTAAAATCATTTTAGGAATTTTTATCAGGAAAAAAAATGCTACAGGAAACCAAACTCCTCTGGTCAGAACCTTAGCAACTTCTGATGCTGGCAGAAATACTATTAAATAATCAGAAAGTTGTATAATCTTAGCATGTCCTAGTATTACTTAAATGGATAATTTTGTTAAAGTTTTAGTGCAATGTCTGCTTCTTGAACAAATGACAGATAACTTGGAGAGCATTAGATTGATCAGTTCATACCCAGTATTTGGATGCTGGAATTGGTGAGGTTCATATAAACTGTCCCAAAGGTTCAACTTTTTCTATTTGGCCTCATAAAAGTCTAGTGAGACAAAATTAATCTGAAAGGCCTCTGTTAGAGAGAATTTTCCTGGGCTTTTATCTCAATGAGAGATGTCTTTTAGACTTTTGTCTTATGACTGCCATCAGAGAATATTTTGAAAAATGAATTCCATACATCTCCATAGTGACTGCACTCAAAAAGGGATTCAAAACAATATGCCAAGTTGACAGACTAAGCTTGAACTACACATTCAGGACCATAATATAACATAGTTACTAAAAAAATAAAATGTCCTGAGTTCTTTAAAACCTTTAGTACATCAAAAAAAAGAGACATATTTATTCAAATGACTTGGCATGGCCTGTGTGTGTGAGAAAGCCAGTAAGCAAACCTGAAAAAAGTTGATTTTCTTTTGGGTGAATTCGTGCTAGAGCAGTGAGGATTGGGAAAGGGAGGAATGTGGGCAGAACAGGTCCCTTCCTGCCCCCCCCCCCTCCCCCCCCCCTTATTTTTTGTAGCAGCAAATGATTAGATTGGCTCAGCAATCGTGTGCTACTTCATCCTTAGCCTTAACCTCCTTTTTCTGTTGTCTGAGTGAAAGCAAAGTCTCTCACATTTGTTGTGGGCTGAAGGGGTGTGTGTGCGTGTAGGTGGGTATGTATGTGGTCAGCTACTAAGGATAAGCTGGCAGAAGGTAACTTGTTGTAAACACGATTGTGAATTTTAACTTTTAGCTGTCAAATTCGGATTGAGTTACCTTATGGTAGGGTATCTGCAACCTCTTGTTAGATTCATAAAACCTTTTCCACACCAGAAAGTCCTTGTCTTCTATATTAATAAGCAGGAAATAATACGGTTTTAATGGTGCTTGGCAATCTATTCCATTTGATGAAAGAGTGTCATGGTTTCTTGGTCATTGAAAGCTTTTAAATGATTAGATCTTTTTTTGTGGGGTATTCCATACCTTGATGAAGGCTTGATGAGGAATTACTGGATGAAATTCTAAACAAGTTATGTAGAAGTTCACATTAGATTATGATGAGTATGTTCTGGGCTTAATGGTGTGGTTTTTTGTTTAGTGGGGTTTTTTTGGTGGTGGTGTGTGGGTTTTTTTTTTTTTTTTTTTTTTAAACTTAGAGCAGGAAAGGCAATGATTTTAACTGGCAGAACTAGTGTTCTAGAGTCTCCAAAGAGCTACATGTAACCATATTTTGTAGAGGTATAGAGCTGCCATGAATGTTTGATGAAATCTCTATTCAATGTGATAATAAATGTACCCCAGTAAAGCTTTTGTTTGTTGATGTGTGCCTGCCGTCTGTACTGGCTCTTCTCCCTGTGTGTGCATGCATCCACATGCATATATGACTTGAATAGAGTGTTTGAATTCTTCTTAATGGATTATAATACCATTTAAAGCTCAGCAAAATTTTGCAGCCTACTACCTCTGCAGTAGTATCTTGGTATATCTTGGGATATACCAAGATTTTCTTTAACATTATGCTTAACGGCATGGATGGAGGCTAACAAGATAATAAAACAAGCCGTCAGAGTTTTAAATCTGAAAAATAAGGTGTTTTGACTTCATCACTAGGTTATATGAAAATTTACTTAAGTTTGTTAATTTATCTCCTCCTTCAATGAGAGTTTTCTAGGTCACTGGTTCCTTAACAGGGGAATAAGGCCATGGTAAATGAACTACAGATGGAACTTAAAACCATGTTGAATTATGTTAAGTTAAAAAATACTATGTTAGGATGATTCATATTTTGTTAAAAATTTTTGGAGCTGACAGTGATCTATATGCTGAGAAATGTTAGGGCTATAGTTCTGGAGTGAATGATGTGAGGAAAATGTGGAATCTTTATTCATGTATTTATTTACTACATTGAAGGAACAAAGAAGGGGAAAACCCATTTGTGCATTTTTTGTTGATCTACTTTGGAGACTTTTCTTTGCCACAGTTTTGGAGTGCCTTGTGATGTTATATGCATTGGAGATTACCTCATGAGCATGATACAAGAGTTACAGTAGTTTCCTCCTTCAAAGATGGTTTACGAGCCAGAGAGGAATTAAGCTAAGGCCACAGATGGACTTGTAGCCCTCATCATTGCAACCCCTACCTCTTTGGTGCCTGGATGTTGCAGGGGAATATGACATGGCTGTTTGACAGCAGCCTAAATTGGATCACAAGAGATTGTCTCTGTCCACTTTGTCTCTTGGTTAAGCATACTTGCAAGTTCTCTTCGTTGGCATTTTTTGCTTACTTTTCCACATTGGGCCAGCTTAAGAAGCTAAGCACAAAAACCTAATGATGTAAGTAAAGGTAAAAACTTTACTGCCAATTTAGCTACCAAAACTGTTTCATCATGAGGTGGAAGACTGCCAGGAAGATAAGCCTCGTCTGTGACTTGCTCTTTTCTTATAAGTAGTAACCCTGAGTTTGGTCAGCTTGTGAAGGCATAGGCTTGGTGGGAAGTTACGTTATGTGGCATAAACTGAGCTAGCATCTTTTTTTGGTGCAAAAAGCCTTTTCTTACCATTTGCTGAGCCAGTTCAGTTTACTAAACTGGCAGGAAATGAACCTGACAAAGACGTGAACAGTTTTTAACTGGGTTGTTAAGTTGATTTGTTTTACCATCTATTCAGTGTGAATGCTGAAGCTTTCCAAGAAAGGGGGCATAACTGTGCACCTGAGAGTCAGGAAGGATGGAGGGTGACTGCTGCCCTTCCTGGCAATTTAGTGTTTTCCTCAGACGGAGGGACCCCGAACTCCCGTTGTTCAATTCCAATGAGAATACCTAGACCACCTGGCTTTTCAAATGTTCTTGGCAAGTGTCCTTGAGTTCCATGTAATCTGTACTATTGTACAAAAAAAGAGCCAAAGAATCATGGGGCAGAAGGAGAGAAAAGGAAACATGACTCTCCAATCCAGTGATTAGGGTGCTTACCTTTAGGGAAGAGGAAGAAGAAACTTTCTGGGATTTAATCAGTGCTTACTCATTTTACAGGACATGGCTCCTGGATAATGTTTTATTTTCTCAGTGGAAAGATATTATGTGAATTATGGAAATGTAGCACAACCACCAAGTTAGGAATGATATGCAGATAAAGTGGAGAGAGTGTGGGAGAGTATAGATGGAACATAGAACACTTGGTATCAGTGGGATTGTATTCTACTCATTCTTCAGTTATTTGTTAAGGGCCTTTAACACTAATTTTTTTAATAGTGAAATTAGTTAATTTTCTGAAGGACTTAATCTGATAAATTGTGTATCTTTGCATTTGTTAATTCATATGTTGAAATACAAATACTCCATGATATTTTTTTAAATGTATTTGAGAGTATGTAGTAAGTGCAATTCATAAGAAATAGATGGTATTGTGCTTATGCTAGAGGTGTCTTGAATTTTGAAGACAGTGCATTTCCTTAGCTCCTCTAAATTGAGATCTCCTAAGATAACAGAAATAATGTTCCCTATGTGATTGCTGTAGTAATCCAAAATAGAATTGTTTTTGCTTTAGAATTCAGATTTCTCTCCTACTGTTACATTGGTCAACCTGAGCCTGAGTTAGGACTTGAAGCATATCGTGGAAGTCTCTGTATATACTTAGGCTGGAACATTGAGAGCTGAATGGTAAGGATGCTGGATTTTACTGTGGTGAAAAGTCTTTTTTTGTTCATTTTGCTTTCCAACATCACAGAAGTTTGTAGTTGGCATGCCTGATTAAATTTCTTCAAATTTGTTTACGTAAACTATTATGACAGACACAATGTATATGTAGAAAAGCCTGTAAACATTTCACTTGTGTCCTTGAAGTAAAGGTGGGGTCTATGACTATTGATATCAAACAAGATGTTAGCTGTGATCTTCAAGGTGCTCCGTGGCAGTTTGGCAAGAACTATTGGAAATACTTTAGCCAGGTTGCTCTTTACTTCTCTTGTACTATTAGCCTATACAGCAAACCTTACTATAGATAGCTAAAGTTTGTGAGCTCTCTACTTTTGTCTTTTTGTGGACAAACGTGGTCTGTTTAGATAGTGAGCTTTTTAGGCGAGGATCACCATTTTATTGTGTCACACAACGCCTAATGCAATGAGGTTCTCCCTCCATGAGCAGAATGCCCTGTTTATTTTCCCCAGCACGGTCCTAGAGCATGGCTGCCTCACTTCCAGTATCAGTAAGTGTTTGGACTCCTGGCCCTGACCTACGAACTGTCAGTTTCAAAGGTCCAGAACATCAAAGACTGCACAAAAATGCAAATAAAGTTCTCTGCGATTGAGTAGTATTATGCAGAATATAAATGTGTTAGCTGTATGTGCACGCTAAAAAGAACAATTAGGTTCTTGTTTACCGTGTGGATTTTTAAGCTGAAAGTCAGACTCGGGCTCTGGAACTGTGCAGAGTCAGCAGAAAACTGATCAAAAAAGGTGAATATTTTTACATCATGCTAAATTACAGAACTGACTCAGCAAGACTGGGGCAGGTGCCAGACGTGCAAGAGATGGGCCTGCGCTGAGTGGTTAAGGGCAAGAAGGGGTGCGGGTGGGAACACAGCAGCCAAATCTAAATCAGCTTTGGCTTTTGGGGAACTGCAGCCTGAGAATTCATATTTTAATGAAGTAACTCAGTTTATTCACCATCAATTTTGAATGCATCTGGTTGTCATGGAGCCTGAACTTGACCACTGTCAGTTTTCAAAGGTATTGAACTTCATATGAACTGCTATTTGAAAGCATGTTGAACAAGATTTTTAAACATGGTGTTTCTGTACTGACATGTCTGGTGAAAGCTGGAGCTTGGTTTTTGGTTTCCAAGTTAAAAAGAGCTGGAAGAGTAGTTGTGGTATATGTAGTTTTGGAAATAAGGGCTTCCTCCTCTTTTTCTTTAAACAACTTTTAACTTCTCTTTCCCATCTCTGAGCTTAGGGTCCCAGTTACTTCGTCGTATCCTAAATTCCTAGAAAAAATCCTAAAATTTCCTTCAAGTGCCTTCTAACATTGATAGATCTAATTAAAAGGCAAATCTGAGCTCTGTAAGCAAACTTAAGTTGTGGTTATGTCCCCATTTACTACACTTGCATGGCTATTCCATGTTCCATTTTAGTATTATGCTTAGGATATGTAGAAGAAGATAAATAATGCGCTGGGACTTTGAGTTCTGCAAACAGAGAAAAAGGATATCCTTCCACTTCGAAGGATGTGCTTAGAGTTAGTTTTAGGAATAGCCATTTGTGAGCCAAAACGGCTTTGGTTGCTGCTGTCAACCTGCTAAATCAGTCTCTTCCTTTTGCCTTTCTGGAGAGGCAGTGTGACCCTATTTCTGAAGTACTGAGTTTGACTATTTTAATATAAATGTGAAGCCTGTGAACTTGTCCTGCATAAAAATTATCACCTGATGATGAGACAGACTGTGTGTTGTCTATTTCCCAGAGAGAAAGAAAAAAAAGGAGAAAGCTTAGAGCTGAGGCCATCGTCCATGTCAGGCTTCTTAAATGATTGCACTCTAAATATAGTAATTTTAATATTTTTTCCTAGTGAGTGGTGAGTTTACCATCAGAATGATGTTGTGGCTGAAGTCTTATTGGAAAGACTTATGACTTGGCTAGCTCATTGATTGATTTTTAAGGGCTAGAGATTTTTTTTTTTTTAGAGAAGGTTTACATTGAGTTCTGCAGGATTTCTAGGATGATAAAAGTGTATGTATTTGTAACTGAAGAAATTCCTTCCTTTTTCTGCTCCTTTTAGATGCAGTGGCTCAGAAACATCTCTGAACAAGTGTCCCCAGAAAAACCCATCTAAGTGGGTGAAGGAATAGATGCGTTAAGGAAAATTCTGATGTTTGGGAACTAAATATTTTCATTAGTTTCTTTGGATACAAGGTGGAAGTAGACAAGCTTCAGTTTTTCAGCCTAAACTGAAGCTTGGGCAGTTAAATCTGATTTATCATGGTAAAGTTATCAGCAGTACTTCTCCATTATCACTTTTCATATCAGTATACCTGCTTTGGCAGAGGTATGGGGATTTATGAGGTGAAGTCTGGTTTAAGACCCAGGCATATGGTTAACATATGACCAGAGATTACCTAGCTATGTGTACGCCTATCCAGTCTAAATCTCCTGAATAATGAAAGCAAAGGTAGATGGTGTGGCATTGCAGGTGTCAATGGGAGGTGTCATATGGGAATCAATTAAACAGCAGTTAGTCCATGGTGTGTTTGAAAAGGTTAGAAAGTATTTAAAAGGGCACACAAACCAATGTATGGCTGAAACAAACCACTTACCCAAAGTCTTATAAATAAGCACCATCTGTTTACAGAGCTAGCCAGCAGTTTACAGTTGTGTGTGGTTGGTTGTTTTGTTTTTTAATTTGGAAGACTATAGGTGTCCATATCTCCATGTATTAAAATATTTTGGAAGCCTTCAAGATTAAAGGTACTACTGTATCAGGGCAATGAACATCTAGGTTGTTATAAATATACTTGAAATATGTACCTTTAGATAGTCTTTGAAAGTAACATTGGAACTATCTGCTGCCAAAGTAAAAATGAAGAAGTAGTCTTATTTCATTTAGACATATGATAGCAGCTCTACAGATCATTTCCCAGGAATCTGTAGAAGTATATAAAGTATTTTTGGAATGGAGTTTGTTGTGGTCTGAGTAAGATTTTACATTTTCTCTGTTTTTGATCAATTCTATTACAGTAATGTTTACTGAAACATGATGATAACCTGTGAGTTTAGTAATTTTTGGTTCCTGTTACATGTACATTGCAGCATGATACGGAATTTGTCATGCTTCAGGGCAGAATTAAAAGGGGAAAAGAAAAAACAAACAGTTAAAACAAGGAAACAGTAATGATGTAAAACCCAGTAACACCTGAATTTGATGAGGATGGGTCACTTAGAAAGCTGAAGTCTCTTGAATGTGTCATAATATTTTGTTTAAAACACTGGTAGCTCTGAAAATACTATACCATTCAGATGCCCATTTTATTTTCTTCCATTTCTTGGAATTCCTCTTCCTTTTTTTTTTTTTTTTTAAATAGCTCTTTTAGCAAACTTTTGGACAGAAACCGTTGTCTTCGCCTGTTGAAAAGTAAGATTTTATGTTTTCATCAGTATAAAGGCATTGCAGTTAAAATAGTCTGCATTTGCAAGGAAGAACAACCTCCCTTACCTCCCTTATATATGTGGCGTGTGTGTATGTATGTGTATGTATAATGTGGGTCTGAGCTCTTGCAATTTTTGAGAGGTAAAATCACTTCAGTATGCATTGATTGTCTGGAGAGCACTGCAAGTTCTGTCCCAACTGTAATCTAGGATTAAAAAGTTGAAGTAGTTGCATCTGAGTACCCTCTCTTGCCAGGTCTCTGAGAAGTAGAGAGTCTGTTTTGCAAATAACGGGTACAACAAAGAATTGAAGTAGTAGTTAGTGACCGCTAAATTGGAAGAATAGTAAGCTGTGGTAATATCAAGATTGTAGTAAAGACCTGTAAATTGAGTGATGTTTGGCCACTTTCTGTGGCAATTTTAGGCCTACCTTTAATTCTTTGTTTGTTTGCTTGCTTGCTTTATGGCTGAAAAAAATGAGGGAGAAGTTAGAAGGTGTACTCTCTTGAGACTTTTTAGGTCTAAAGTTCTAAACTGATGAATGCAAATATATAGTGGCATATGTTTTCCTTTGCATTTTTAAAGTTCTTTTCCCAACCACAAGGAACAGAAACAGTTTTTGTAAATGAAATGATCAATCTTTTTGAGGACATCTATAGAAAAATCTTAGCTCTGAAAAGTATTTCAGAACTGTGAGAGCAAATTACTCTGGATAAACTAGTTTACAGCCCTCATGGATATTCTACTTGAAATACGATTTTATTTGCATGCTACTGTTTAGTTCATGTTTAACATACTAACTAAAATGGCTCTGTCTCTTAAAAAAAAAATTACATAGTTGCTTATCCAATGTCACCTTTTAGGGAAGTCATAGGTAGGGCGTGTGTGTTAACATGAAAAAGAATTAGTTTGTTGCATACATCTGTTTTTGTAAGAGGACATAGAAATAATTAAAAAATATCTGGATTTCATAAATATGCTTCCCTTTCCTGGAATTCTGTTGTCTTCATGCTTATGTGAATATGAGGTGGAATTATTTTCAAGGATCATGTAAATGGGACTCCTTAGTAATCGCATTTATACCTAGTGAGGCCATTAAACAGTACAGAAGGAAGTGCTTGGTTATAAGAGTTCAGTGCCATCCAACAGTTGTGAGTGTTTTAGCTGATACTGCAGGAGATGGGCAACTCCTGCTGTAGCATCTCTTTCCTTCTTTTGGATGAGGGAGGGTAATATAAATACAGAGGCGTGACTTTGCCGTTTCAAAACAGTTAAAACCTAACCACATCTGTTTTGCTTGACAGTGTTACATGGGTGGAAAAAAATAACTGCTCCCCCCTTTAGTTTGTGGTTCCTTATATGGTCAGTATACTGAAAAATATTTTAAGTTTGTCCTTCTAAAATTAGTATTTTTAGTCAATGAGTAAGAAAAGAAGCATATGCAAATTATCTAAACAATCTGAAGTATTTGAACTTTTATATTAGCATTAGTGTGGGTTTTTTTTCTCCCCCCCCCCCCCCCCCCCCCCCCCCCGTCAGTTTAATTCTTCCTAAAACTGTAGGCTTTATTCTGGGGTTCACATGAACAAATAAATATTTAAAAAACAAATCCCAAGTTGTCTGGCTGTATGGGTCAAGTATAAGTTTTACACTGTTCAGTTCCTTCATATACAAGGAAAGCAGTACACTTTTTAGAAGTTATGCATTTCTTTTTATAGAAAGGATAGGTTTAAAAAATCGTTTGTTATAAATTGGATATTTCAGAGATTCAAATTGCACTCTGAAGTCTTACTGAATTAATAGTGGTGTGACACCATTGTAGATCCTTCTATGATAAAATTAGGTGCACTTTGATATTTAGTGTTTCAAACTATATTATTTCATAAACTTCATAAACATCAATACTGGCCAAAGAAGCCCCTTTTTGTCCCAGCTGTTTGTTTCTGCTGATAGGCTGCTGTGCATCTGTAGTGGACCAGATTAGAGAACTGATATGGGATAAAAAATAGCGGTCTTTTTTTTTTTTTTCTTCTTCTCACTGTTTTTCCACCTGGGTCACTTCCCCAATGCAGAGGGACCCTGTAATAGTAGCACTGTCTCAGCCAAGCAGGTAGTAGTAGAAAGGATACAGGCTGCTTAAGCAGTACTGCTGCTGAAAAGAAATTCTTGCTCAACTGCAACTGTAGTTCTGCCTTTGCCAGGTTTGAATTTGGATGAGAAACTTTGTGATTTCAGTAAAGCTGTTTGTACATGCTTTCGCACTTAAAGGATGGGTTCTTACATCACATGTTGTAAATTTAGCATAAGAGTGAAACTAGTCATTCACGATATATTCTTTTTAGAGGAACTAGTGCTTTTTGGAACACTGAAAATAATTTTACAGTGTACAAGAAAAATGATGATAGAGTGTGTTTTGTTTTAGATGCAGTTGTTTCATAAGCATCTCACAAATATTGATCTAGAAACTAGCATAGTCTTCTAGTTTAGCAGTGTGCATTTAAAACTCATTGGGAGTACAAAGCATAATACAGGCTCTTAGGATAGATGGTGTATTGGTGAAGTCTAGTATAAACTCAGTTTTGGTAGCTGTTGTCTTTTCACCCTAACTTGAAAACGAGTCATGTACAAAAACGCCCGCTTCCCAAAATTTTAACATTCCCTTTCTTAAGCATGGGGTAAACTGACATATGAAGGTGACTGTGCTCATAGTTCTGTTGAATACGCAAACTAAACTGAAGAGAGTTATGTTGTTTTTTCTTATTAAATTATGGAATTTAAAACCTAAAGATAGTCTTAATGTAGTTGCTGACTATTTCAGTGAAAACATTCAGCTAATAGGTTTTCTGTAATACCAAAACACTTAAACCTGGAGACAGGGATCTATGACTTCTTTGGGAACACCCTAAATGTGATGCTGATCATGAATTACTTGTATTTTGCTTAGTATATTGGCTGTCAGGTGTAGAAACATGCAGGTGTCTGTAATAGTGGAGGGATATATTGAGTTTTCATGCTGAAACCATATCTGCTTTTAATTTTATGTATGTGATTTTGTGGGTGAACCTGAGATGTTGTACTGAGTTCTGCTTGTACATCGGATATATGTAGTAGTCTGACTTTTTTTTTTTCTTTTCTTGTGAATTATTCTTATATAAAACATCACATCTGTTGGTCCTAAGTAGAACAAAACCAAACACACACACACGTATTTACTGATTTTCAGATGTATGTTAATTTGTACATCTAAACACATGGGATTTTACCTAGTAACAAAAGGCACTGTATTTGCTAGATGCTGTAAGAACAATGGCTTTGGAATTCCTCAATTGTGTCTCTCTGGGAACTAGTCCTGGAAGTTAACAATTGCTAGTACCCTATGAGATTGATTTATTTATTTTAAATTCCAGTAGTATTGGTTGTACTTCACATTTTATTATGCATGATTTTAAATAATACAGTAAATCTGGTGTATTTGGTGAATCTTTTGCCCTGTATGCCTTATGTCAAGCAACATCATTGATTGTGTGTGGTTTCAAGAGTAGGCTGTTGAGATGCAGAGTAACAACAGCTTAAGAAATTGCTATTGTGTAGATTTATATATGTCTAGATCCATTATATTCTAGTATGTTAATAATATCAATTTAATGGTGTATATGTCAGGATAATTTTTCTAGTAAAATAAATTTTTTTGCTTCTAACTAAGTATTTACATTTTATGTTGCTAGCAACAGGCCTGCCTGCATTTACTGAAGGTCAGTGACCTGAATTATGTTCATCTCTGACAACAGTGTGTGTAGTCATGAGATATGCAGAGATTTCTCTGGTACTTCATGAGTATGACTTTAGAAATTACAAAATAACCTTCTCACAGAGGAAAAGCTTCCAGAACTTTGTTGTTATTAGTTTGCAAAATCTTTCAATTTTTTACTACAGGTGCCATATTGAATCTTATAATATAGTGATACTGAATAAGAAAAATAAATCTATATACAAAGTGTTTTAATAAGTAAAATGTAAAAAGTAAAACCCCGCCCAGCAGACTTTTCTTTTAATTCTCTTGCGTGTGCTACTGTTGATATTCTGAAAACTCTTATTTAACTTTGTCATGGAAAGAATTCTTCATATGTGCTTAAAATTAAAGTAAAATTGTAGTGAAAATGTGGCCTTTCTTTAAAAGTGTTTATGATAGTTGCCTTTAACACTTTGCAAACTTGCATTGGATAGAATCTTTTAACTCTAAATGCTTTAAATTAATATCTATTATATAAACTAAATATGCAATGTATTATATGACTTATGTACATTCTTAAGTTTATGAAATAATATAGTTTGAAAAAAAATTAGTCTTACTGCTCTGCTGCATCTAGTTCAGCTGAACTGGCTTCCTACTGTACTCATATGTAATAAAATTGTCCCCATTTGCAAAAACGCACAATCTGATAGATAGCCAGGCAAACACAAAAAAGAGAAATGGGGGAGGATGATGAAAATTCTTCAGAGAGATGTTAGTAATGGTTTTTGCACTTTAACTTTCAGGTTTTTAGAAGTGTGATTGCTCTGAAACCAACTGTGATTTATAGTGAACCTATTGACATAAGTTGGGTAGTGAGTGTTTTGAAGGAAGGAGTGGATGCTCTTAAGGAATACAGTGGAATAAAACCTTAGTCCTCAAAGAGGCTAACAGGCAGACTAGGCTTATGGTGTAAGGAAAAGTCAGACACACATGAAAGCTTTATGTTTTTCATAGTCACCATCTTTATAATATGTAAAGTATGTATGTATAATATGTAAAGAGTATAACCTGGGATAAAATGTGCTCAGCATCTTTGGCTTATTTAACTAAACATTTTGTAGTAAAGCTGAACTCTACACTTGAAATTATTCATGAATGTGGAGTGGCTTTGGATAGGTAATCCCATTATCTCTGTTTTGAGGAGATCAGAGGAGCATTGTGTGGGTAGGAAAGATGAAGAGTAGAAAGCAACAGTAATTAAAATAGGAAATAAAAGCATGAAGTAAAGTTTTAGCATGGTAGCTTCATACACAGTTGATTTCTAAGAACTGTTCTCTTTGTTTAAATGAAAGACTTCAGCTTTTATTCTTTTGTTTTCTATACCACTTCCAATAACTTGCCTTTCAACACCTTTCTTGTTGTCTCTTCTTTGCTCTACTCCTCTATTTCCAATTCACTTCTCTTCTATACCAGTAAGTAGATCAAACTGGGTTCTTGAAGCCCAGTAATTATTATTACGAAGGGGATTCTTCTAGTAATGATCTTACAGACTGTGTGATGAGTGGGATTTGTTCTTGCCTCCTCTTATCACCAATTTATTATCTAAACCAGGAAGCCCTTGTACAGGCTGTTTAAAAAGGCCTTTTGGTTTTAAGAACTTGGCAGTGCAGAGGCACAACAGAAGACACTCAGTTACCCTGTTTATTATGTTACCCGTGCAGCTATTACGTGTGCTTTGGTTGTATCTATTTAAAAAAAAAAAAAAAAGTTTTAAAAGGTTACCCTTTTACATTGTGTGTTTGTGATACTGTTACCATCACAGTAACTGATTGTTTTTGTTCTCTGATAATTTTTTAAAATTACTTTTTATGTTGTGGATCCCTTCTTAGAATACAGTGCTACAAAAGACACCTGTCTTTCCACTCTGGCTCTTAGTTCCACGGTAGCTGTGCAGTTCTTCAGAATGTGGTAATTGTTGGAGAGTTGTAAGGAGACTGGAGAAACACATTGGTTTGTGATGGATATGTTTTGCTGGTTAGCTATAAAGTGGGTGGATGTATTGATTCCCTGTTAATAAACTGTTTATGACTTTATAGTTAGATCAGCAACTCTTCCTTCTTGTTGGTAGCTCTAACGTCAACTTCTAAAATAATTCAGGTCTGTTACCTTTCCAGTTTGGTTTCTCCTTTCTTATACCTTTGTGAATTCTTTGCAAGATAAATACTTTTTCAGGGTTAGTATTATAAGTGATCTGAAAATATTCTAGATTAATTTCCAGTCAGCAAAAAGCATAGCTTCCCGTATATATGAAGTTTCTTTACTGCTTTTACAAAATCAGCTCTGTGATTTCAAGTTCTGTAGCTGTAACTTGGTAGTCTCTGTGTTTATTAGATAGTATGTTCTTATCAACTGATTTCATCTTCTTATGGTTTGGAATAGAGTTGGCAGGCTGTTGCCCACAACGGTGCTGTATGTTGCTAGCGTTGCAGTCAGTTTGATGCATTAGGCTGTTGTAAAGCGCTGGAGATGTGCTAATGTGCTGCTTTTGGAGATTACCATTCCCATTGTAGAACTGGCAGAAGACAATGTATGAACACTCTACAATCTGTTTTGGCTGAAAATCAGCTAGCTTTGCTCAAACTATGTTTGTTGATAGTCTGAACTAGGCTGGCTTAGTATTGAAAGTGGCCTTGTGCTGATGAAAATGAGAGGTGATCCTTGCTGAATTTGAGCTACAAGGTGGTAAAGACAAGAGAGTGATGTCTTCAGTCCTTGCAGCTACTACTGGAAAAGGCTTTCTATAATCTTAGTGTCCATAGATACTTTTTTTTTTTTTTTTTTTTTTAAATTGCAGTATCTTGGCCAGAGAGAGCTTTCAATAATGGGACTATAGCTCTGTAGCCTTAAGGTACCCATGTAGGCTGGACGTACCTGGTACTCCAGGGCTTCTGTTGTTTGTTTAAATCCAGGGACTGTTTAGTGTAAAGAAGAGAAGAGTTTGTTCTTCCTTCCTTTTTTCTTCTTCTTGAACACAAGTGACTGCCTCTGCTGAGTTTAGTGGGACTAAGCTCAGTGCAAGACACTGTGTCTCTGCGACTTATGCACCTACAATACGTACCAGACTGAATCTTTTACCCAAATTGAAGTGATTTAGGCACGAGAGTGCAGAGTTTGTAGGATCTTGTGTAGCCTTAGGCAGTACTCATCAGCCTTGCCAAGGTCATGGCTACTGTGGATGTGGCAGTGACATTCTAGGTCTCTGTGGAAGTTCAGTAGTGGAAAACTAAGGCTATTGATTCATGATGTAGGATGTCCATTTTTTGTTTGATCCCTCCATCTTTTGGAGGCATGACAGCATGAATTCACCTGCTCGTAAAACAACAGTAGAACCACTGCAACATATACTCCTATATGTATCACAGAAGTAATTCTTCGTTGTCTTCCTGCCACCCTCTTGTGTGTGTGTGACATTTCCGTGGCACAAGGAAGAAGCCAGTGTGGTGGCAGAAAAGCTATCTGGGCTTAGGGTATATGCAGTGCTTAAACAGTCATTGTTGATGAATGAATGAACTGCAACGTTTTCTGCTCAAATTGCACTATCTAAGTGCATTTTAGGCTAGACACACTTTCTTGAAGTTACATATATCAGAAGGTGTTTAAATAGTAATAATCTATACTTTTCACTTGGAGCTGTTTGGTAATTTGCAGAGGTTCTCTAAAATTCTCAGTAATTTGTAAATGGTTTTGATATTTACATAGGTTGTAGACTACCAATGATATTTCATTGGAGAACAAGTAAAAGGCAACTACTTGAAAAATACTTTGACCAGGGATTTGTTAGTTGTTGGGTGTTGTGTTTTGGGTGTGGGTTGTTTTTTTTAGGTTTGGGTTTTTTGTTTTTTTTTTTTTTTTGCATAATCCCACTGTTCTTTTTAACTTTTGTGAGAGATTGCTTCCCAGCAACTCATGTCTTTGTATCCCTTTGTCTTGTAGAAAGTTATAATTTTATTTTTCTGAGCATATTTTAATTTGCTGTAAGGTGAACCTAATTCAATTTCATGTGAGATATAAGGAAACAATGGACTTGTACATTTATGGATTTATGTGCACTTATAGTTCTATAGTTTGTTGATTTGGTAAAATCCCATAGAAGTTCAGTCGTGTTTTATAAATATTGTCCTGAGTTTCTGTAAAAATCCACATATTTAAGGGCTTTGCAAAGATGGGCAACTCAATAATTTCACTTTTGCAGGTTTGAGAAGAGCTTTTTTTGGATTACTTTAATTTTCAGAACTGTTCAATGACCAGTTGAAATTTAAGTTAATCCCTGAAATTTTGACACTTAGGTAATTTTTTTTAACAATAGATGTCAGTGAAAGATAGTCTTTGTAATGTCTGTCTCTACTTCTACTGTTGGAAACCTTCATTTTCTGTTGGAACTTCCTTGGTTTAGCTCTGTGGTTATACCTGAGAGCTAGGGTTGAACTAAGCACTATGTGGATCTAGTAGAATGGAGTTTTACATTTTTTTAGGTATCTTATTAGTTTGTATTTACATTTACTTCTTTTTTTCTTCATTTTGCAGTGTTGTTTGCTGCTGGACTCCCCCTGTCCCCCACACCCCCGCAGGATGATATGAGACTTGAAAGAAGACGATGCATACAGGTGATCTTAATTTCGAGGGCTTTTAGAAGGGAAAATCTTTGATGTTCCTGATCTACTTTTTGTTTCTATTCCATTCTCTGTACCCCCAAAATTATATCATTCCAACTTTAGTAGAATATTTAAGAACCTGTGGAATTTTGAAATCTTTCTTTGCTCTTTGAAACTCTTTTGCAACTCTCCAAGAAGAAAGTGGTTTCCCTGAATGGAAATATTGTTTCCAAAGTTTTATGCAAAAAGGGTTTGCTTTTAAAGATGCTAACTAAATGTACTGCTTTTAGTCTTCTCTTGTTTGTTATTACCCCCTTTTAATGCCCCCCACTTGCCCACAGATGTATGTCACCTGTTTAGTGACACACTATTTCAATCGTTCATTAACCTTCTTTTAAAGAAATGTTATGGATCCATCTGCAAAAGAGCATAACAAATTAATAGCTAAGAGTTCATTATGCCTTATCACATGCTTATGTCCAGTTACTGTAAGATTTTTCAAGAACTGAGGATAGGATCTTTGAACATCTTTGAAAGTCACTAGCTGTTCTTAAAACTAATGTTTTAGGATGTTCTTCCATTTTTTGCTAATCAAAATACTGCGAGTGTCAAGTGTATTTGCAGATTAAATAGCTTATTTTTAGTGATACTGTTTTGCTGGAAATATGGTTAATATTTTGACATGAAAAATCATGATCAGCAGAAGTAGAATAAAATTTAGGTTGTACAGGAGGGTTGGTGTAGTCCTTTATACCCAAATGCCCTTATTTAAGCAATGAGCAGTTCTGTGATTTACATTTTGAGGCCTGTAACAGCGAAGTACATGCGAGACACATATTCCATTTGCTTGTTCAGCTTTAAAACCCATGAATCCTTGGGGCTGGAAAAAAAGCTAGATAGATTTACCTATGCATGCAGATCATCTCCTGATTGACAGTTTTCAGTTGCATCAGCTGTTCATGCATAAACAGCTTTAGAGGGTATATTTACATGGAGTATGTTGGATTAAGGCCAAGATGCCCTAAGTGGATATTTCATTCTGTGAAAACTAAACATGCGTTCATTTCAGTTGAATGTTTGTAAGTTGTATGTTGATAGCTCAAGTAAAACTGGGTCTAAAAAATTCTAAAATTAGGTGGGGCAAAGAAGAGGAGAAAGAAAAAATATTCCGAAGGGGTATTTCATTTGTTTTAAATCTATACATTTAGAGAAATAGCATTTGAAGTCTCAAAATTGAATCTTTCGATGTCCCGTCAAATTTGTGGAGCTCTGTCTAGTAGGCAGTCATTGCAATTGATAACATTTAAAATTTAAGCACTCTCGGTTTTGGTCAGCATTTCTGATGATGGTTGAGCTTGTAGAATTACAAGCTTAAAGAACAGAAATGTATACAAGATTTTTGAATTTTAAGTAGTAACTCTATCTTGTAAAGCCCAAATTCTTTATTTAGAAGTCCCACAATAAATACAGAGTGAAAAACAGTGGTACCTTGACAAAGACTTTCAGGCTTCTGACGTGTCATACAAGTTGGAAGTTAGACAAGTAAAATTTATTTGCAGTTTTCTGTTTATTAGGAGAGCAAATACTAGTATACTGAGGTTCTGAGAATAAACATGATTTGCATTCCTTAAAACGAAAAAATGTACTGTAATTATTTTGTAATGCAGCAACAGCAAGAGTCATATGATGACTCTGCTGATATCTTTCTCAAGTTCAAAGTAGCTGGTTGAGAGCTCAGGCCAGAAATTGAAAGGTTTTGTGGTTACTGAGGATGGTTGTTCTGCATTTTCAACAAGGCTTGGCTTCTGAGGGTGACTGGTCTGAGGTGATTGATCAGAGGTGCCTGGTAATGCCTAAGCTACCTTTGGCTAAAGGATGAAAGATTCTATAGGGTAAATAAATTCTTTGTTATAATGGGCATCACTTCATTTCACTGGAAACTGGCATACTCTAAAACCCTAAAATTAACCACACCATAACTGGGGGAAACAATCCTCTTGAGGAAGAGGATTTTTTTCACTTTTTCTATCTTGGAATACTTGAATTTTAGATCGCCACTTAAGCTGAAAACACAGACATCTATTAAGGTCCATTGGTTTAAAACAGAAGTGAAAATATGAAGAAGTGGTGATACTGAATCTTATTTTCCAATTTGACTAACCAGGATAACAAATTTGCAGCATGTCTGACTTCTCTTTTTGCCCTGTTCTTAGCACCTATGATATGTAGGACACATATAGAGAAAGGCACTTTAAGGTACTGTTTGGAGGACTGAAAGGTTTTCAGTAATTGCTTTTTGTCAATCTTGTTAACTTGTAAATTTTATAGGACCTATACTGCTTTTCTGTGAAACACTCTGCAAAAAGCAAAGCTGGGGGTTCAGCTCATTATAGGAAAAGCTAAATTTATATTTCAGACATGCTTGTGTATTACAAACGCATGTTCTGATAATGAAGTTAATGCCTTAAAATGTGGTTTGTGGTAAAATATTTTCAGAATGTGAATTTTTCTTTTTTTACTTCTTTGACTTTGAAAGTCAGTCTCTCCAGGACATTTTGTGAAAGGAAGGAACCATTAAGTTCCTATGCTGTTACTACCATTATAGTTGTAGTTGTTATGCTGATAATCATACTAGCAAGTGTCTACTTTTTATGGTATAGCAGCATCAAATTTAGGATTGTACTGTGTACTTACAAGCAAGGCTTCATCTTGTGTTTAAAAGTTTGTTTTCAAAGTGATTGGTACATCTTGTCCTGCACCTGTTAGCAGAGTATAACTGTGTGGTTGGTTGCTACTTTTTCTCCTCCTCTTTGTGGAGGCTACCTTATAAAAATGGATTGGTTTTATTACAAAAAACTTTCTGGTTTTGGCTTTGATTTTTCTAGTTAGCTGCAGCCTAGGAATATGTAACTAAAAATAATTAGTTGTCTGGTCTTTAAGCTTTTGAAGAGCTTAAAGCTTCTTGTCTTTTCTTAACCTTTGTAAGAAAAGTACTCATATCTCAGTTGAGAGTATAAGGGACCAGTATAGATGTACTAAACCAAAAGTACAAGTTCCAGAAGGATCCATTCCTTAACACCACATGCTGATCCTCTCAGAGGAGATTAACTGGTAACAGTTATTGTTGAAGTATTGTTCTTGAAAGCAGAAGGGAAGGAAAAAGAGTCTGCATGTTCTGAACTGCTTTTTGATGATGATGCACTTTATATTAAAACACAACAGATATCTCTTCCTGATTTGTATCTCCCACAAGACCATTGAACAACATTATTTGGGACATTTCTGCATACTCAGGGCAGCATGGAAACTGGGTAACTGTCTTAAATAGACATATATGGTATATAAATATTATAGTATTTTTGTCTAATACTTATGCCTGTATAAACTGATCCAGAGGTTTGATCATGTAAAATCATTAAAAAGAAGTGTAGGGTGGTTATTTAATCTTTAATTGTGCGGTAGAATTTATCATGTATTAACTTTATTTTTTTAACACATTCACATGTTCATGGGTAGATTTGAATGTGGAAAGCAGATCAAAATAATAGTTATATTGAGTTCTTCTCTTCATCATGAAAATATATTGAATGCACCAGAGGTGTTGAGAACCACACAAGTGATATAAAATGTGAAAATGGTATATTCAAGTTTGATAAAACATTGGAAGTGATCACATTGCTCTTAACTTTAAAAAAATATTGTTCATGTTTGGAAAAGAAAAACGAAGCCATTCCAATACTACTCAATAAGAACAGCGCAAGAACAATGAAATAGTAAGTACTTGCATAGATACTTGCCTTCCTCCCCCGCCCCCAAGCTGCATTGCTTATTAAAATATAACAAATGCAGACTAAAGATTTCTGGGAAGTTCTTGGATCGGTTGAGTTTATAGTCTTGCAAGTGTCCAAGTGTTAGTTTTATGTAAGAGTAGAATGAAAATTTAGAATTGGGCCATGTCTCTCACATCTCATATTCCTAATATTTAGCTACTGATTTCATTGAGCCTGTAGCTATTTTGAAGAATGTTTTTATATGTGTCAGTAGTAAAAAAACAAACCAAAGCAAAAAAACCCCACTGTTACTCTGTAGTCAGAGAAAACTCTGTCTGATATTGCTGTTCTGTATTTTGAAGTTTATCTGTATTACGTTATACCAGATCTGCTGATACGCCTTTGAACTAGTTTGTCGAGAGCTACTTTAAGTTTCACCAGGGAATTCCAGAAACTTACCAGGGCATCACCTTTTTATCACTTACCTGTATCTTCTTGTGGAAATGATGACTGTAATATCTATGGTTCCACTTAAGCAATTGCATACCTGGAGTGTCTTTTGTGAGATGTATGTTGTTGGCATAAAACCAGAACTGGGTTGTAAAGGAGCAAACGTTTGGCCCATGTGCTAATTCCATACTGAAGTACCGTGTGGGCTGGTTCCGGTTTTGTTTCTGGTTGGTGACTTTCATTCCAATTAGACTGATTCTGTCCGTCAGTAACTTGTTCACATATTTGACTGTGTTGTTACAGGCAGTTTGTGTTGGATATTCAGGTCTTGTCTGGGCAGATAAACAGAAGTTTAACATAAACAGAAGATACCAAGAAAATAACATGAGATCGGGTTGCTCATTAGTAGTGGAAGTTTTAAATATAGATAGCTAATGAGCACTTTGCATGAATAAGAATGCTTTTAGGGTTAACCACTATTTTTACATAGATAACTCCCTTTGCAGGAGTTGTTGGTGCTGTCTTTCTGGCTGTTAGTTTTTTGTCAGCAGTTGTGAGAAAGCAGTCAGGAATGAGTTGAACACAGTTGCTTACTGAAGGGCAACAGTTATCATATTGAAAGTGGAAGTTCTGCTTTTGAGAGATGGAGTCATTGACCTCAATGAATGATAACCTTGAAGTCAAGAGACTAGATTAATGCTCTACTTTCTGTATTTGAGATCAGAAATGTGAAAACCTGGACAGCTAAAGTTAGATTAATGCATCCATATTTAAAAAGAAGTTGCCTATTTAAAAGAAAAGGGATTTTTTTTTTTCCCCCCCTCCTCCAAGTTTTCAGCCTCAGTCCTCATCTAAGAGGAAACAAATGACAAAAATCCTGTTCCAGGGTTTTGGCATGGAAGTATAGCCGAGTGGAGAATGCTACTTTTCTTACTCAGGAACAGACTGAAGCATCTAAACCAGAAAATCGTAGAGGCCGCTGTTTTTATTTAATTTGCTTCCTCTTAAGAGAGAGTAACTTTCTTCCTCTTAAGAGAGATAGGTATGAATTCCTGTAGAAAGCCCTGTTAGTAGTTGTCTAGGTTTTTTTTCATGTCTGGAAGTTTCATTTGTGTTTTGCAGCAAAAGTAGTGAAAATATTCTTCCTTGGGCTGTTCATAAGAATGCTCAGTGGTGCTCACAGGGGCATTGGGTGGCAGTAGTCAACAGCAGCTTGTTTCTTCAGGAGGGCAGGGATGGGGGGGGGGATGCAGAGCTCCAGCCACTGCAGCCAAGTCTCCCTCTTCTGTGTTGGCAGAGTTGAGATGTTGTCAGCTCAGGGGACCATCGAAACAGGAGATTCAGAGGAGCTTTACACTTTCAAAAGCATTACATTGCTGCATAATGCCTGAAATAGAAGTATCGTAAAGATACGCATCTATAGTTTAAATATTTTGGAAAAGTAATTTCTGTTCATTTTGTATCCTGATTTATGTGGTCCTCTTTTAAAAATGTTTTTTGAGGTAACTTTCAGTAAAGTATTAAGTGATGAGGACATTTCTTTTTAATGAACAGTAGAGCTCCAGCAGCTATATTGCGAGGCTGAAATTTATTTCTGTTACAGATTTCTAAGAGCAAAGACTCACTTAGACTTGAGAAAAATTTCATTTTGAACAAAAAAATTGTAATTCTTAATCTGAATTTGAATCTTAACTGTTATTAAAACTATTATACATTTACAGAATTATTGGTCAGTCCACTGAGAATGCCCGAGGTCTACAATGAACATAACACTAAAAATAGAGAGTCTTTCTTATAGCCCTTAAAGTCGTCAGATGAGCAGCTGTAATGAAGAAGCCCCTGTGGTGTCAGAGCGTTCAGTCTGTGAATGAGAAGTAAAGGTTCTCTTGGGTAACACAGTAATAGGATGGCTAGACTGCATTTAGAGCTGCTAATATAGTCTCGGCATTGTGCTATATCATGTTGACTTACTGGCTCAGGTGTTTGCTAGTGTGAGCATTCCTGTCTTATGCATCATATGGTATAGCAGACAGCTTTTTTTGTCCTGTTTTGTGTGCTTTTAGTAGCAAACTGAGTTCACGGAATGATACTGTTTGCCTGGGTTGGGAGGTTTTTGAGTGAAGTTAGGAGCGAGGATGGGCTTGGAAGTGAATCTTAGCCCTATGCTTCTTGAGGGAAGACCACTGGTTTATATCTAGAGGAAGCTTCTTCCCTTGAACTCAGCAGCAGGCGACTCTAGTTCAGGAGCTTGCCCGTTACAGCTTTCTAAGAATCACATCTGAAGTCTTGCATTCCTGGTACATCCTAGGGTGCAAGTTTTTCACTGCACACATCAATAGCTTTATTTGGATTTGCTATCTCTGGAGACAGAATACCCTAAATTCATCAGTTTTGATCAGCCCTAGCACTAAACAAGCTTAACAGTGGCTCAAGTTAAACATGCACCACTCTAGTTCCTTAGCATATCCTATGTAGAATCCATAAGCAGGGGAATAAATGTTTGTAGGAGGCATCCTATTTTATAAATCATGCAGTCAGATGTAAATGAGTTCTTCCTCCATCCCTGAACAGTTACATTCTTTTGGGGTTAGGTTTTAAGATACAGAGAGAGAGGCCATAGGATGGCTCTCTGAACAGCCAGTCCTGAGTACTTAATAGTTCTTGGTAGGAATTCTGTTGATAATACTTTATCAGGTAGGTGGGGTGCGAGAACTAGGCAAATACTGTTCATAAATCTTGCTGAAATTGGACATTATGACTTCAAAACTGTTATTTCTCTCTTTCTAGTCAGCCTGCTGTTTCCTATTCAGTTCAGTTCATCCCTTGATCTATGCTTTTTTACTATGTTTTATATTAAATGCTATTCCAGACAGTGGTGACCACATGTTCTGTTAGCTTGATGCCTAACTGGTATGCCAAGCCAGTATATTGCGAGCTTGTCAAAACAACATATGATATGCTAAGGGCTGATGACGGAGGTTTTTTGCCTAGTTATTCGTAGGGGACTAAGTGTTCCTCTCACCAGGTTTTACAATAGTTTCCATGTCTTAATATGCAATCAACTATCCATGCTTATTAGCTTGGATATTTCCATAAGACAACTTAAGGACATACTTGTCTGCTGTTTTATGTCACTAGATGCAGTTCTAAGTGGGTCTAGTTAAAACCTTCTGTACTAAGGAACATAATTAAGCTTGGAAAATGTCGTAAAACTGAGAATGTTTCAGTTCTCAGATTTTCATCTTGACACTCTTCTCAAAAATACGTATTTGTTGATAAGCTGCTATGGACAATGATTAGATTAGAGAGCAAGAAACAATAATTTGTTTTTATGAGTGGTGGTGAGACATCAAATTTGCAGTTTTGACCTTTCAGTTATCCTGGCAACAGTGGGTAATAAGCAGCACAACATAGATTGATCAACCGAAGTGATATTCTGAAGCCTTGTTTCTGAGGCCCAGCACTTCATTGATACTTACATCTAACTCCTGTTGACATTTTGCTGAGTTAAGTACCTAAATACCTTTGAAGATCTAGATTTTAGTATATTGCAGATAGAGACAGCTGTTGAACGTTATTTGCTATAAAGGTGGAACAGGTGGCAGCAGTTTTGTCCCAGACATAGAAAAAAGATTTGTTCTTGATTTCCTCCTCCCCCATGGAAATCTATTGGTGCCTGTGTTTTCCTAACAAATTGGTTATTAAGAGTCCCCTAAAAAACTTAGGATACAAGCATAGTATTAAGTTCTATTTGTACTGGTTAGTTCTGGTTCTTCTAACTGGTTTCTTTTTTGCATACTCCTGACTTCTATTTCATTGTCTTATTGAACCCACTTTATGTGTGAACAGAGAATCCAACCTAAAGTTTGGTACACCACCCAACACTGTTACCTTGTCTCAGTGTCTTTACTAACATCACAGAGAATTTTCATATTCGTGCATCTTGCCTATTTGAGGTCAGTATCTTGGAGTGAACTTGCCACTTGTTTGCACTACCTCTGAAATGTAATGTAGAAGGATTGATAGAAGTGCTCTGCCAGGAAATGAAGTAGAAGATCCGTGTTTGCAAAGGTGGGTGAAGTTGATTTCATTCTTACCTGGTTTGTGGAGACAAGCAACGTTTTACCTGGTTATGTAGGCAGTAAGGCATGTGAATAGAGAAGAAGCATTGTAATACTGTGATTATAGTCCACAGTTCCTCAGGCCTTTGTCACCATTCCAGAGGAATAAATAACCATTTCTGGCAATACATGAAGATCCCTATACAGACAGCAACAATTATAGAAGCCCAAGAAGTGGGATGAATGCAACCGTATTTTGATGGATTCTTTTTTAAACGCTAGCATATCTGTAGCAGGACTCTTCATCCATCTTCATGCTCCTCCAAGGTCACTGAATATGCCTAGATGGCTTGAACTGAGACTGCAAGTTCTTATATATTAGTAAAAGTATATATGATTTCACCTGTCATATTAATATGAATTCTGACTTGCTAGTAATGTCTCTCAGAAGTAGATCAGATACTTCTCTGTGAAGTAGATCAGATCCTTCTCTGTGAGTTGGATTGAATATAAAACTGGTGATATCTTCATGTAGGTATGGAATACTGGTTTACATGTATTAATCAGCTTATTAAAAAATGAAAAAAAAAAAAAAAAGGAAACAAATATGTTTACCAAGTTTTGTACCTTCCAGTAATATGGAGGCTTTGTGCTAGCTTGGAATGAAAGGGTGAGTTTGCCCTTTGAAATGTTTCACTTACTAAAGTTTATCAAAATATCTGTGAAAAGCAACGGATATCCATCATACTTTCATTTACAACTTTGTTTTAGGTAGTGTTCCATATTTTTATGTTAAGATGATGCTTTAAGTGGGCTATGTGTAGACTTAAAGACTGTAAAAAAGCAGTAATCTATTAATTGATTTACTCTTGTTTCTTAAGTTATACATTTCTAAAACTTTCTGCTGTAAAATTAAGTAATCATTTTACAGTGCTGAGTAATTCTTGAAGACTTACCTGAGTAAAATGATGTATCCATAGCATATAGTTTAAGCATATTTCTGGTGCTTAGTCTCAGAAGGTGGTGTACAAAAACTAGAGTTTCTTTTAAGCCCTTTAAGAATTCACATCTCTGGAGTTGTCTCCAAAGTTCAGTTTTTCAGAATTGGCATGTTGAAATGTTGAAGGAAAACTTTGATTCTAGCATTAAGATGATTCTGATAAATAAATAACTGAAAAAATATAAAGGAGTCTTGTGTACTTCAATTTAGACTACTTTGTGAAGATCTCTGCATGTATATGTTTTGTACTTGGTGATCCTCAATATTGACTAATTGTTCCTGTCCTTTGATCTCACTGTGCAGTTGTCTGATTAGAGCACACTAGCTTCTTTTAAACAAAGCACCTTATAAAGAAACAGATTCACCAGGCCAAAATCTTCAAGCAAGCGGTGCAGTTTTTAGATGATAGTTTTGACATGTCTTCCTTCCTCTTTCTTTGCACCCCAGTATTTTACAAAAAATGCGTTCAGAATTGAACCTTTTCTGTTTTGCCATTTTCACTATTTGGAAGGAGATTTTCTCAAGATAGGTGGAAAACGCTATTTGTGAAGTATGCCAAAAGAGAGCTGCAAGAGCAGATGTAGTCAGAAGAGACTAAAGAACAAAATTTCACAGACAAAAAGGCCCACTTCTCTGTTAGTAAATTGAATGTTCCCAGACACTGAAGCCGATCACATGGAACAGCACACATCTGTGCTAGTTAACTGTCCTAGTCTGTAAAACTGGGTGGCTGCCTGAAAGCTGCCTATTGGGAAGGATTCCTGGAACATGCTGACTGCCACACATTCCCAGGAGTTACTGGGGAAGAGTGCTAGTTGGAATGGATGCTATGAATGCTCTAACGTTTTACGAACACAGTGGATCATAGTTCTGTGTTTAGGAACCTTCCTCGGCCCAGCTGAATCTGTCAGTATAGATGTACACAGCTGCTAGTTCCATGTTTATTGAACTATTAAGTCCACTGTTGTCTACTAGTCCTTAAAGGAGAACTGGTAGAATCCTTTTTCCTTTCCTTTTGGACTTACTGTTGCCTTGGAAGAAGATTGCTTTTTTTCTGCCTGGTCAAAACAAATAAAACACTGTTGTTTTACCTTTTGTTATGTATCCATAATACGTATAAATATATATGTGTGTGTGTAACTTTTTTTCCTGACCTGGAGCTGCAGGAATATTCCTTTGCTTCTTTCTCACTTAGAAAGCCTGAAAGAATTTTGTGTTGCTTTCCTGTAGGATTTCTTCAAAAGTTCTCTTTTCTTCCATCTTCTGACAAATTGTATCTGTAAAGCTGTTCTTGTCCTCTGGCTTAGGCTGGGTTTATGGACTTTATGGGTCTTCATGACTTCTCTTCTGAAGAAAAGATATTTTCCTCAGAAAAAGAGGCTGTTTCACACCCAAATCAATTGGTCCATTTTCAAGTGAGTATTCTGCAACTTCAGTTTAGAATGCTGTGTTCAGCTTTGTATTCCTACAAAGATACTGGTAGCAAATAGGCCTCAGGCAAGAACTGTTTGAATCTGGAGAAAGGCAAAAAGTAGTAGTTGTGGTTTTTTTGTTTGTTTGGTATTTTCTTCTATGTCTGGAGGCATGTGGAGCTCCAGGGGAAGGCAAGAAGCAAAACTTAATTTTTTTTCTTGGGAGAAATCCAGACTCTATAGGCTGCCATCCAAATGCAAAAATCCTGACACTCTCTGCTCAGAAGAAGTGCCACCAAAACGTAGCTAGCTGAATACTCCACTTTTTCAATAGAAGGCAGTTTCCTTAAATAGAATTTGGGAGCTAACTTCGTCTAGAGCAATGATTTGCGTTAAAAACACTGCCAGATCTACAGTGACGTCTTTTTACTTGAAGTCTTTCACTCTGGCTACAGGTCTTCAACTCGGATGCACGTAAACACTCAATGTATATTCAGACAGCTCAGGAATAATTTGTGTCCTGTAACTCTGTGATCTGTAGCCTGTATAATACGAATGAAAAGTCTACTTCACCATTTTTTCAGGAAGGAGGGGAAGGGATTGTTAGAGAAGAGAATGGAATTCTTGCTTTGCACAAATACACTTGCTCATGATTTACAGATTGTTTATAGTTTTAAGAGTATTTTAATACAGTATTTTATTGTTTTACTTCATACCATACTTTTTCCAAAAATCTGAGTTTATTAGCAGTATCTTTTTGCCATCAAAATTCCACATTATCCTCAATGACAGATTAGCAGTAGCTCCATCTTTCCAAGAAGGTGCAGTAAACCATTAGGAAGATGGTTAATCTCCCTCTTATCTAAGCCTTTTGAACAATTTAGAGAAAAGTGAATTGGTGTCTTATGAGCAAGTCTACGAAGCAGGCTACTTAAACAAAGTGATTTGGTCTCCTTTCAAGATTAGCTTCATGGTTATTTATCTAATGAATCAGCTGAATTTCATCAAAGACGAGGTAATTAGACAGGTATTGCACCTTTTGGATTAATGGGACCTCTGACAGAGGTCTGTTTTTCCTTATTCAAAGGTATGAACTGTCTGGAAGAGTTGATCAGTTTTTGAAAATAAGAAATGCCTTAGAAAGTTATTAGTAGTGTCTGTGTAAGATGCTCCATGGAGAAGCATCAATATGGTCATTTTTGAAGAGTCAGGGAGTCTCTCTTCTCCAGCTCATTCTGGGGTCCTCAGTACAGTTACAGGGGAAAGGATAAGCATGTTAACTTCTAAGTATGCATCTCTATGCCTAACATGCATCTGGCCTTCAGTAATGAAATCTTGTCTGTCTAGTTAGAGTAGACAGACTGACTCATCTGAGTAGACAGAATGACTGTAGTATCTGATCTACTTGATTACAGAAGGTGGTTGTATGCATGGGTCCCCTGACTATTGATCTTTCTTCAAGTTACATTCTGTGATTCTCAACCTTACTCTTTGAGATTCTGTGATCATTCCTTCAGAATTCAGAAATAAAGTAGTAGGCATACGCGTGCACGCGCGCACACACACACACACACACACACACACGTTTCTTCCAGGCAAATTGTCCCTTCTGCTGATGAACGTAGAGAAGATAGTTTGGATGAATTGTTCCCAATGGATGAGCTGAACTCAGATATCCACCATTTTGGATACACATAAACTGAAGAAGGATGGAAAGTCTTCTAGTGTTTCTCATAAAGCTCTTACTTGTTTGAACAGAGTAGAGCAGAGTGGAGTATGAAGCAGCAGCATTAAGAAATATTAGCCTCTTTCATCAGAGTTGTCAAAAACTAGCCGAATTTTGCTGGGGAAACTCAAGCTAACATAAAATGAGAGAAGGTGGGAAGGTGTCTGTCTTTCCCCAGTTTTGGAATTGGGTCTAGTTTTTAGAGTAGCTCTGCAAACTTTATAGATTATATACAGAGATAGCTATTAAAAATATTTGGTAGTAGTAAATAGATTAACTCTTGGCAGCGTATTCAGTTACACCAAAGGCAAGTAGAAACAGATTGGGACATATATGCATAAATTTGTATTCTTATGTAAGAGCTTTTCAAAAGCTTTGTTAGCACAGCTATGCGTCTGTGATAACCAAATGATAAAGCTTCATGTTATCTCAGTAGAAATTTTGGTCAGTGTTGAGATCTTCTAAAAATTCTGTTCCATATGCAGAAACATGTTTGCATGGCTTCTTTAAAAATTATGATAGCTGTATTGTCCTTGATAAAGACAGGAGAATGTCCAGTGAGAGATAAAAGTGCAAAGGGAAAAGTGGAAATGTAACCATTTCTTTTCATTTGGGGGACTTTAGTTGGTCTATAATTTTGGGGGGGTGGTTGTTTTTTGTTTGTTGTTCTTTTTTTGGGGTGGTTTTTTTGCTATTTCATCATAATAGTATTTAATACAAAGTTTACATTCTTACTTGGCACACATTAGCCTAGACATAGTCACTTACTTTGTTATTTCTTTAACACGTCAAGGTTAGATAGTTGAGTGTTTTTCCTTTGTCATCACTAAGCCAGTATATTTTTTGATCCTGCCTTTCTGTAAATAAAAGAATTGTAGCTTCCCACAGCAGAGTTCTTTCCTATTCCCTCTTCAAACAGGATATTGGAAACTTTGAAGAGAAAATGTGAAGAGAAATGCTTCAAAGTAGACTAAACAAGGCTGTAGGAAGCTATCAGGTCATATTCTTGTGTGGAAGGGTTCTCCCCATTGCAGGGAGATACTCTGCCTCTTTTTGGATGATGAGCATAATCTAGCTCAGCCTTCTATTTAGCTATCTATAAAAGCTCTAAACCCTTTTTTAAGGAGCACCAGCAAGTTTCAAGATTCTCTCCACAGGTAACTTTTTTCAGCCTCAGAATCAAGCAGACAGATAAGTGTTTTGAATCCTGTGCATTTTGAGAAGGGGTAGTTGGCACCTGAACATTAGTCTGCAGTATGCCCAGGTGCAGATCTCTGATTTGCTTTGTGGTCAGAAGACTAATCTCCCTTTCTCCTGTAAGGTGTCTCCCAAGTTTTTCAGGCTTACTGAGAATTCAAGAGATGTTCACCGTAACGCCATACCCATGAGTATGGTAGAGACAGACCATTTAGAAAGTTGTAAGAAAAACAGAGCATATGCAACCAAAACCGCAGTCTCTGCAGTTAAACTCTGGGCCCACCTTATGACAGTTTCCATGTCTATAGAAAATACAGTGCTGTGGCCAAACATGAATGTGCTTAGTGGTTCCCTACTGAGGACTTCGTTTCCGTTGAAAATCTATTGAGGCTGAAGCGGAGCTGACTGGGGACTTCATTACTACTACAAACTTGTTTCTCATGCCCAAGATGATGGTTTGGCTTGCTTTTTCTATTTGATACCATGAGCATTTTGGAGAAATCCCTCCATGGCCTTTGGGACATGCTTATGTAGGAAGGCAGATTAGGTTACATTATTCTCCATCTTCTCTACAGTTGTGGAACCCACAATGAAATAATTATCAGCACATGAAGAAGGCTGTCTCTGACTTGAGTCCTTTTAATACTGTTTGTTCATCATGAGTCTGTGTGCAGCTCTACCTTTCCATATGATTCCCATTTTGTAGCATAAAGTTTAATCATTGCTGACATTTTGAAGCCTTGGATTATTGGCTAAAGGTGGCCAGTACCATGACACTCTCAAGAGCCTACCATGCTTCCTTCTCGCAAATAATGGCAAAGGCAATATATCAATTTCTTTCCACTCTTTTTTGTTTTCAGAGATGTTAGGAAGTCTCCTCTTAACCCTTTTGTGGGGCAGAGGAAGAGAAAAAGAGGGGAAGTCCTCTATGGCACCTTCTGTTTGTACATGATAGGGCGCTCTGAAGTTGCTAAGAATTGTAGCATTTCTGCAGATTCCTGTAGAAGTCTTGAAGAGCCTGTCTGAGATTGACTGACATTTCGAAACAATTTTGTGCTAGCTTGTACAGCAATACCAGCGAACAACACCGTATTGCTTTCAACCCAGATGCTTTGGCAAATAGCAGCTTCATGTGTTGCCACTGCTTGGCATAATGACTGATGCTACAAAGCAGTAGCAGGTGGTTTGGATTTTTTCTGCTCATTCTGCACTAAGTCCCTATTTTTTGCAGTGGCTTTGGAGCATGATAAACAATATTGCTCTCTTTTTCTGGTAAGGATTTTAAACTCTTAGATGCACTTGGTAAAAAGTTGGGCTCAATGGCAGCCTACTGGATAAGGATACTAAGTTACCCAGCTCTCATTTTCTTTTACACACATCTTATAGATGACAGATACTATGCTTGTTTTATACTTTTCCTCCAAAATTCATCACTGTAGTAACAGAAGGTCCTATTACTTTGAAGGTTGTTTTATAATTGCTCTAGTTTATGCCCTGCTGTCAGTAACATTCCTTCTGTACCCCTTTTCAAGCACGTTCTCCCACAACAGTTTAACATAGCCCTCAGTCTAATATGTCTGCTTTTTCAGTCATGGGGAGGAGGGCCTTTCAAACTTCTTCCCTCTTATTTTAGCATCGACTTGCTAGAGAAGAGTCATGCTGTTAAAACGTGCATCTTCAGGTGTATGTTTGCCAGAGTCCTCACTGTGGTAGGTACCTGCCATACATGAAGCAGGGTGTTTCATAAGTGTTGGCTATATATGCCCATTCATTCCAGAGAGCTGAAAAGATAACGTGCCTTATTACAATAACGCTTCGATTAGAAAGTTTCCTCTTCTGTATATTCTTTTTTTTCTTAAAAAAAAAAAAAAAAAAAAAGTTGAGAAATTTTGTTGTTTCTAAAGCAGGTAAAATTAGCTTTCATTCTCTTACTTCACTGAGAACACACTTTTAAAATTTACTGTAATGCTGAAGCTTTGAAATGCATTGGTACCTAACCTGTTGAGATAAAGAGATCGTGTGTTAATTGTTTCACTTCTCTTCACTTGCAATGCCTAGACCCTTGGTAACATGACAGGTTAGGAGATCGTGGTTCTTTTGCATTACAGTACAGTCGTGTCTGGTGCCTATAAATGTAATGTTCAGTATGTGCTTATGAACTGGAAGTATACTCTGACCAGACCACTGGCACAGTTGTGTTTGAAACTCTGTAAGAATTAAAAGCCTGCAGGGGTTAGAACTTCGTTAGCATTTATGCTATGAACTGAACTTGTGATGATCTTTTCACAGAACACAGTTGTTAGCTGAACCTTGAAGAATTGCTTGTCTCTTTAGTGTTTGGATCCCATTAATATTTTTACATAATCCCCTTTCCTTAAAAACATTCAAGTCTCTTTCCTTGGGTGGAATGTTATTCTCTTGCTGCACCTCTATGGAGGCAAGAAAACCCAAACCAAACCCAAAACCATGTCTAACCATCTGGTCAGATTTTCCTTGGCGTAGTTTATGTATCCTTCAGGGAATGGTAGAATGATTTCTCCTCTCCCTGCCTTGTTTCTGCACCTCTTTTGAAGTAACCTGTCTTTTCTGGTTTGCCAGAGTGTACCTCGCTATCTCTGCATTGCTCCCCACATTGATGCTGCAGATGCATGTGACAGGCACCTCTCTCAGTAGCTTGCTCTGAGAATTGGCATGTAAAACCAGAGACTGATGGAGAGAAAGGCTTAAATGTTACAGTTTAAGCATGGCAGTTGGAACACGTTGTCTTTTGGTTTATGCATCTTCCATAATGTCCCTAGAGGAGAGAGGTGGCACTTTCTGGAAAGGAGGAGACTCCAGTCTCTACTTACAGAATTTTTGTAACTTGGGAATAAGATTTATAGATGCGTATAGCTGAAGATGTAGACAACATTTAAAGGTTTTAAATGTGCACAACTCTGGTACTTGAATGATGTTGCTCTCATCATTATTATTGGTGTGAAAACCCCCCAATTTTAATAGTTAGCTGTAATTTTTTAATACATACTGCTTAGTTTATACTAGAAACAGTAAAGCCTTTGAAAGAAATGTATGAGTTACACTTCAAAAATAATATTCTTAGATCATAGTATTATCCTAAAGGAATAGTGATACAATTTTTTTTGTTTTGTTTTGTGGGTGGTTTTTGTTGTTGTTGTTTTGTTTCATTTTGCTTTTTAATTTTTCTGGTTTTAAATTTTTGCTACTTGAGAGAAATGAATGCAATTTACAGTGAGCCCTGCTTTGGGATTGTATTGTTGTTTGGATTAATGAAACCTGGCATCACTGTCTTTTGGTGGTTGCTAGTTGCAAGTACGTATTCAACCACACTTAAATTTTTTTCTCATTGAAAGCTAGTACTTCAAAATGAGACAAATCAAAAGAAGTAATTGAACTTAAAAGTGTGTATACTAAATACAGAAATTATTACAAAGGCAGGAAATTAGTCTTTCAAGTAAGTGCTTTGGAATTGTGAGGTTTCACTGTACTTGTGAAAGCTTGGTTTTATTTTTGATTTTAGTTGGAGTTCTCTGTGATTAGCAGTAGCTAGATATGGAAATGTTATAACTTTTTACTGGGAAATGATTTGTTGTTTAATGACTTAAGTCTGAATGCAGTTTGTCGGGAAGTAAGGACTGGCTTGAGAAGGCTATTGTAAAATGCTGGTGTCAGAATATCAGTTATCAAATTGTTGAGAACACAGCAGAAACATAATTTATTTACAATTTACAGCTTGTGGATATTTTATAGAAGAAAATAGTTCTGGTGCTTGCAGTCTACTTTGAAGTTAGGAAAAAATCTTTTTGAATGTTATTATTTTTATGAACTACAATACGGATTAATAAGGACAGCATGCCTAGGAGTTTCTAAGTATTCTGTTTTTTAGAAACTATATCAGAATTTCTGTTTTTAATAGAGTATAAAAACAGTGTACTGTCTCCAAATGCGACATAACTGCTCTGTTAGTTGCCAAAACTGAGTAGGTACTATAAAATTCTGTTGGAGTGAAATTAACTGTTTTAAAATCATATATAAAATGGGCCATTGAAGGCATTCCCTGGAATCATTATACCAGCAGATTCCCCATAATTGAGGTGTAATTTATAATGGTAGATATTTTTTGTTGTTCAATTTGTCACTTAAAAAGCCTTCTATCTGTGTATCTAAGTCTAGAAAAGGCTTCTGTTTGACATGAATTAAGTATATGATATGTTAATTTTTTGCCAGCATAGCAATCCCAAATAGAGCGTTGTATAGCCAATTTGAAATTAGTAAAGCAAAAAGAGTTGCAATATCAATAGGGCTATGCATTATCCAAATCCTGGAAGTGGAAGGAGGGAACATAGCAGAAATTCTGAAAAGACATGCTTGCCTATGTACCAAGTCATTGCATTTTTACAGTTGGTTTTATTTTAAAATTTTCAGCACTGTATCAGATGAAATCTACCTTTATGGTAAATGTCAGAATACAAGTTGGATTGACGAAACATAGTGAAATAGTTTGAAGATACATGTGATTATTTAATTGTGGTGTAGAGTTAGAAAGATTTTGCATCAATTCATAATACTGTATTTATTCAAACTATGAAAGTACTTTCAGATTCTCCCCCTCTCTCCTAAAAGCTGTTTCTTTGGTCAGGTATTGAATAATTTATATCATGTGAGACTATTGCACATGATGTATTCATCCCTTGTTTAGCTCTTACATTAATGGTTTGGCATGCTAGCTGTACATTGATATGGTAGATGCCTTCCATTTTTTCTGTACCAACTGTTTAAATATATCTTGTGCCTCAGTAACTACAAATGGGAAATGACTTGAATTATTCTATTTCCCTTGATGGTTTTTACGTGTAGGAAAAGATTCCTTTTTTAATATATATGTATTTGTACAATGGATTAAAGGAGAGCTTTAAAAATGATTCAGATATTTATGCTAACCTTGTATTATGTTCAGCTGGAAGTGCATGTGGAGTCTGAAAAGTGAAGTTTAGACATTAGGCTAGCTGTTAGCCACAGGTATTGATTAGGTACAAAATATTTGGTGTTTTTCACCTCTTGTATGGATCGTATGGTTTGATGTGTTGCCATGTAGCAGGTAATTTATATTCAGTCTTTAATTAGTTTTGCACTGTAAACTGAAAATTGGGAGTAATGTTATTTATACTCCCTTCAGAGGTGGGGAAAAGAGAAGGCACTGCACCGATACAAGAAACTCTTACTTAACTGCTGATAAAAGTATTACTTTGAGGAGGACAGTTGAGCAGACTAGGAGAAGGATTAGTGCTGCAAAGTACCGGCCCAGGCCGGATTGCTTGGAAAATCTTGTAAGCCTATGGTCAGATAACACTCTGCTGCTGCTTACTGCTGTTGCTGCTGCACTGTTACAGGGTTTGCTAAATGAGCATAAATCAAAAAGCAGTAATGCAGTTTAAAAAGCTAACATGAGATAAAGAATAGATGGAATTGATTTTTGTAAGTGCCAGAGGGTTGGTGCACATACTAAGATAATTGTATGTATTTTAGGACATATAAGGGAATGTTTTAGTAGTATTACTATTGATAAAGTTTCCAAAATGAAGTTGTTAAATTTTCTAAATGAAGAAGCCAGTAAAACTTTAATTTCTGTAAACATCAGGCTGTGGAGCTGACGTTTTGGGCACTTCTAAAAGCAGATTCTGTGATTCAGATTTGAAAAGTTTTGAGTGTCACAGAGATTGGTAAAGAAAGACAGAGCCTCTCTCTCTCCTCTTTAGCAGTGACCCAGGTTAGTGGCTGGCAGAAAGTCATAGTCCTGCTTTAGCTGATCGGCGGGCAGAATAGCGTCACCATCCTTTGAGGGCTTGAGACACGGAGGCTGCTACTGGTGCCGTTGCTTTATATCCTGTACCCGGTGTGTACCTGGACAGGAGCTGTTGGTTGCCAGTGTCGGGCACCTTCCACAAACACTCAAGAGCAAGAAACACACAAACACCAATTTCCCAGGTGAGTGAATTGCAGTAGCACCCTCACACCACCGTCGGGCTGTGGAAAGTGAAGTAAAACATGCACAGGATCACTTGCGGCCGCCGCGGTGTAGAGGGAAGCCGTGCAGCTGCGTTCTGCTTTAGAAGAGAGAGGCAGTTGCTTCCAGAGTAAGTCTGTCAGTCTTCGCATTTAGAGACTTCATTTGAAGGGGGCTGAGCGATGCCCGTTTCCAAAACACACATCCGTGTGCGTAGGAAGGGAACCTCCTGAGGAGCGTTGGAAGCGGTGATGGTCGGTAGCTGCTGTACTCTCCTATGTATTCACACTGTCACAGGCAGAGACACTTAATGGCAAATATTCTTTCAGATATGCTTAACTTTTGAAATCGGTGGGGAAAAAATGGCTTATTTGTCGTAGGATACTTCAGTTTCTTATGTTTAGTCTTTACTGGTGGTTCAGTTTGGTCAAATGAACTGAAACTCATTTACCTAAAATGTGTCAGTGGGATAAAGGAGGAAGGAGGTTCTTTCTTTAGTCTTTTTCCTCTGCCTTACAAACAAACAAACAAACAGAAATTTAGTACCTGTGAAAAAGGGGGCGATATTCTAAGTAGCACGTCCTGTCTGCTACATACAGTTTTCTAAGGTGATCTAACTAAGCCAGTGAAAGGGAGCTTTCCTGCTCTTGGCTGTTGTGTAAAACCCTCTGAAGAATTTTAGCAGAGAGAGCTCAGACTTGAGAGCGTTTGAATACGATCTTCTTGGGCTATTTTAACATCTCAGCCCTTCAAAATGCATTCTTCAGGCCGTCCCGGAGCAGGGCTATTTTGCGGGAAGGGAAGTT
This sequence comes from Mycteria americana, assembly GCF_035582795.1. Taxonomy (NCBI): domain Eukaryota; kingdom Metazoa; phylum Chordata; class Aves; order Ciconiiformes; family Ciconiidae; genus Mycteria; species Mycteria americana. The sequence continues at coordinate 121,550,668 of NC_134365.1, forward strand.
TAAATCCTAATGCGGCGCTTAGCTGTAATCCCCGTGTATCATTACTGCATTGCCCTGCCCTTGCTGTGGGGGTGAAATGTAGAACATGAGTCTAATCCGCGGTAGATGGAGCTAATTTTGCTTTAAACTTGAAAGCGTTAACACCAACTTGAAAATGTGACAAAGCTCAATTGCATTTCTTGTTTATTGCTTGTTTTCCGATTGGACAATAGGCAGCAGCTCTACCCTGGCAACTGAGGGCTGCGATTTGCATAGCCCGCTTCGATTGGCCACTTGGATGACGAACTCGCCCAATCAGGCGGCGGCGTTTTAGTGGTAGGCTATGCTAATTACCCGCTGTTGCTGGGGTTCGGGGTGGTTTCCGCGCGCCGTTCTGCTGCATTGTGTTGCCTGGTGAGCGGCGTTGATAAATGAGCAGTTAATGATCTGCAGCAGCGCCCGCGTACTGCGGGCAGGCACAGATTTCGGAAGAGAAGCGAAAGGAGGGTTTAATTGCTGTTCAGTCTCGCCCTCTCTCTGTATTGCCCGTGTGATTGTGTGTGTGTGTGTGTGTGTGTGCGCGCCTGTACCTGTGTGCGTGTATGTGTACTAAAAACTGTGCGTGTCTATATACACCACGTTAATGGAAGAAAAATCTTCACTGGAATAGCTCGAAACCAGGAAGGAGTGCTGTGTAGATGGTAGAGGACTGTTCTTGCTCTTTCCCCACTTAATTTTTCTTCTTTTTTTTTTAAAAAATTCAAGTGCCTTGTGCGGAAGTAACCAGATTTATGCAGAAAGCATGGCTATGGAACGTTAATAAAATCAGCTTTAATATCAGTACTTCCTAAAATGCAGTAACCTCTGTATCTGAGTTAAGTATCTGTAGCTGGTATGAATATAGAATAACCTATTTCTAGAACACACACTTGCCTTTTAAAAATGGTGTATTCACATGTCTCCCCCCCCCCCAAAAAAAAAAAAAAAAAACAACCCAACCCCAAACAAAACAAAAAACCCACACCAAAACCCAAACCCCACCTCAGCTGTAACAGTTGAGTCTGGATTTTTTTTTCTGTGCTATGTATCGTTCCTGCCTAAGAATATTGGGAAGTCTGATCTTAAAATATTTTTGTTGCTTAAATCTGCATCTGTTTCTTTTTTTGCTGCTTTCCAAACCTGCTTTTTCTCCTGTTCAATCATGGATTAGTTTACCTTCCTCAATCCTCTTCCCCAGTCCCTCCCTCTGTCTTCCTTAGCTGTCCAAATTGTGGGCTTTCTTTGCATAACTACTCACATCCTTTCTGTCCAACTCAGTAAAACTGACTGTAAGGTTAATGAATTATTTAACTCTGTAAATCCATCTACATAGGTTCCGTGTTCTCCCCCCCTCTACCTCCCTTTCCCCTTAGCATAGGTATCTATATACATCTGAGGTTTGATACTACCTAGCATTCACCAGTAAGGGTGGAAATTACTTTCATTGGCGTATTTTTGACCAGGTATAATGCTGGTGTCAGCAGATTTGGAATCCTTTGACTTCAGTTGGAATTGGAATTTTGGTAAAAGTGGTTCCATTTGACAACTATTTTTTGTGAAAAATTTTTTTCAAAACATCTGTGCACACACTATTTTTTACATTTTTATACATTTTGATTAATTGGTACTTTAATACCAAGGGAACAGACAGCATTTTCATGATTTAATGCTCATACTTAGGACTAAACAAGTTTTGTTTTTTCAACTAAACATTGGAGCTCATTAGTTCAGATGAGTGATAGTCTGCAGCCATTTACAAGTTGCACTCATTGTGAAGACCAAAGCTTACTGCTAAAAAGCAGGCTATGATTAAATCTGATTTTTACTTTGGTGGAATTTTAATTTTTCTGACTGTTTTGTAAACCTTTCAGAAAAGTGGCAGGAGAGGTAAATCTAATTGCTCTTGAATAAAGCAAACATTTCCTTTTAATAGGGAAACTTGGTGATTTTTAGTGCAGAAGCTAAAAACTGAGATAAAATACAAATTGTGTGTACTTGAAGTGGAGTTTACTTGAAGCCTTCTGAAGCCCTCTGAAATGTAGAGATTCTTTTATAGCATGTTTAATGGAACGACTTTCATAAAATGATGTTAATTTAAACTTTATGTCACTGAATTTCTGTTGTCTATAGTATGAGATTAGCATGACTTACATTTTTTTCCTTTACGCTTTTTTACTTACTGAATTTGACAGAACTTTCTGGATAAACGATGTTTTCTATTTGTATTTGTGTTTTTCACAGGTTGCACTGGGAACTGAAGAACAGGTCTGGGCCTTTCACCTAGATTAAATATGCTTACATAGGTGGAATTAAATAGTTGTTTTTAAACCTTTGCTTGGAATAATATTCACATTTCATTCTTTGTTTCTATTTTAAGAGCTGTTATGAACTTTCACTGTGGTCATAAAAAAAGGAGATCTCAATTTTCCCCTGTATTTATATTCTCTCTTTTTAAATGGCAGTCTTTCCATTAAAATGGAAAACGTATAAACCGCGTAACCTTAGAATAATTGCATAAAATAATAAATTAAAAATAAGTTTGTAGGGGGAGAGAAAAAAGAAGTACCAGAACCCTAGTTTTGGCACATTTTCACCAGGATTGGTGTCCTCTGAAAAATGAGTGGTTTATTCTTTCGAATATTTTAATAAAATGTTATTTTCTTTCAGTTTTAAAGCAAATGTTAGTCCTCCTCTTTAAATATGGTTTATTAAATATTCAATAATTAAGTATTGATTGCTCAGCTAGTCAGTTTCACTTATTCATTTGGCATAATATAAATACCATGTTGGGCTGAATCATCAGCCAAACTACTTGAATTTGACCAGTGTTTCTCAAGCAACAGGTTTATGATGAAGAGTTGGACAGGCTTACAGTGTGGTAGGAAAACTTCTGAAGAATATTAAATGTGTATTAGAAAAAGAGAAAACCTTCAATAATAAATATGTTGGTGTGTGTACAGTTGCACAGTTGAGAGTGTTTGTTTCTTCTTCTCTAAATACTAGAATATCCTCTCTTGGAGGATCACATGAAGGCAGTGTGTCAAAAGGGAGCTTAAAAAAAAAAAATACACCAGTCATCCAAAAGCAGAATAAACAAAGTTGCTGATGTGAAGCCTCTCATTCATTTCTTCATGTCAGTATTATTGCCTCTTTGCAGGAGGGCAGCCTTAATTTTTGTTACTATTCAGCAGAGGCTATCAGATGAAAAAGGCAAGTTCACAACAAACAAAAGGAGGTGGTGCTTAATGCGGCCTGTGAGTAAGCTGTGGAGTCTTTTGCCATGTGATCTTCTGGATGCTGAAAGCTGAAATGCAAAAAGTGGTTCAGAAAGTCCATGGAAGAAAAGGATGCATGATATATATGTATATATCCACATTAATCACAAAGACTCTGCTTCATGTAATTCCTGGACTGGAGACTAGATGAACATGCCAGGCACCTACTGCTGTATGCTTGCCCTGTTCTCTTCCAAGATGACTGCTGTTGGCCACTTCCAGAGACAGGACGCTGATTTGAATGGATCTTTGGTTTGATATATGAGTAACTCCTACGTTAGTGTCCTGTTGCTTGAAAGAACTATGTTACTTTTCAGTCCTTAGTCCAACATGAATAAAGTACCCCTTCTTGTTTGGTTTTGTTTGCAAGCAGAAATGAACATCCATTTCAGACCTCTCTCATTTGGTTTACTTTTCCCAAATTCTTGAAACCTAACCTGTGAAGCTGCTTCTCTGTGGAGCTCTGTAAAACAGAGATTTACCCACTAGTATGTGTTCCTTGTCTTTGTAAAGTCTTTCAAATTCTATATATATAAAATTAGAAATTTAAAATCATGGAACCCTTTTGTGTTTAACCTGTGTCTCCCTGTTTTTCTGCAGAACAGGATAAAATCCAGTCTTGTAAGAATACTGCAGAAAGAAATTGTTGTTTGTGAATTACATGGATACAAAATGGGTGACTACTTTATAGAATATGTAGGCAGACAGTAATAATTTTATTTGGAGCACAATCTGAGGACTGTCAAGGGATATTATGTTAAATACAATGAAAATAAAAAGATCTATTGTATGGCAACCTATTCAGTGAGTGCTACTTCCATTCTGTCCCTTAAAATAAACAGGGTATTCATGTAACTAAATAGTATCATAACTTATTTACATAGAGGCACTAAATTAAAACTGTGGAAGTATTCTGGTGTTTCCTAACTTCTGTGCACAGTACTCTCCAATTTTAATGTTCTTTGAGTCCACTGTGTACCTAGGTGGAGGCTTCTGGTCTATGTGAAGGCCCGTACATACGTTCAGTTCTCACTGTTTACTTGTGGGGTTGTAGGTTTTTTTTCAGGTGTGCTCTTAGGCAGCTTGCTTCTCAAGAATAGAAATGTGAAAACAGAGTTCTCATAGAGCTTAAGATTTTCACTTTGAAAGTTAGAGTAGTTGTGTTTCCTGCAGGTTTTAGCTGAGAATTTTGGCAATCTTGGGCTTCATTTATTAAAAACGTAGTTTCACTTTCACAAAATTTTCATAGTTCTGAGATTCTCCAGAGTATACTCAAATTAATATTTATACGTTAATGAAATACAGTTTTATGTAGTGTTGCCAGTGGATTAAATAATAAGTTGCTCATGAGTTTTAGAAATTTCCTTCTCTTATTGAGGGAGGATTATAGTGAGCTGTGGCATTTAGTCCTTCTGGTACCAGATTTTTGAAGTGGCTAGCAAGAGATACATATCACAGTCTCTCCCTGTCACAGGTCTTAGGCACTGTATTTCTACAGTAGAGGGAACTAGTGTCCCCTGAGTACAGGCCTTACTGCACAAAAGCAGTAAAGCACGTGCATACAAATCCTGTCCAAAGTCCACCTCCTGCTGCAGCTCACCCAGGGAAGAGGGTAGCCAAGACGGGCACAACAGTGTCAGAACAGTTAATGAAGCCTACTCTTGGCCTGTCTTTTCTCCAGGTTTCTTGCTCTGTCTCTGCCATATGACTAGACACGTGACAGGCAGGTCGTGGCAAAGGTCTGCAAACTGTTGGGAAAGGCAGCACCCAGAAGTAATTTTATGTCACCTCCTAAGCACTTCGTCTTCTCTGCAGCTCTGTCCATTAGGAAGGAGCACAAGCAGGAGGATTCTGTGGGCTGGGTGTATTGGCCTAGTGAACAGGACTTGAGAGGGTGGTTGTTGCTAAGTTTAGGGCTTAATTTTGCTTTGAGAGAAAGTAGAAGTACGCATTTCTGTACAGGGAAGTTGACTGAATAGTTATTGTAGAATAGCTTCTGAAGTAGCCATTCTTAATAATGTAATTTCTCCACAATAATATGGTTCCTCCAGAGGAGGAACTAGTGTGGGATATTTATAACATAGTTGTTTGTTCTACAGTAGCTGCTGCAGGTAATTTCCCTTTGTTCCCTGGGTTCTCTCAGCTTTCCTCACTCCAGAGCTAGCTGAGTGAAGTCCATGTACCTTCACATTCTCATGCAGTCATTTTAAATGCAGTGCATGAGGACAATAGGCAAAGCAGTGTTTCAGTAGAGCAGTAGTTCACTTAGAGTTCAGGTTGGCATTTGCTTATTGCTTAAAAGGTGATTGTTCTAAACTCTCAAATCCCAAGTGCTTGACATTTATTATGCTTAGGCAGAACTTGGATAGGTCTAACTTGTCTTAAATGTGGGTTTATTTGAACAGAGAGCTCTCAAGGTACAAGTGTTTGTCTCTATTGCTAATTGCTCACTGTCTGTTTTAGGATGTGCTAATACAGTGCAGAGGTGGTTGGGTATTAAAGCAATGCAGAGATCAATTGTCTCACTTCCAGATTTGTTTCTTAGAGGTATATTCAACATAGTAGCACGTATCATAATGCTCATTGGTACTGAGAACTTTTCCAAGCATGGATTTTGAAAAACAAGGTTGACTAGAACTCTGCAAAATGATTAACTTTGGGGGGGGGGGGGGGGAAGTGGATCTTGTGTGAAGCAAGAGGGCTGTACAGTTCCCCAACTAATACAGGATTTTCTTTGAGGGGACACTTGGCTGTTTCCACATTCAGTAATTTGAATACAGAAAAAAAAAATTAACAAGAAGGTGGATACCTTCATCTGTGGCAGCATAGCAGGGATTGGAAATAAAAAGATTTGAAGTCTGAAGCAGTCATATGCAGTACTAAGAACTACCATACTTGGTCTGTGGTGTAGGCCCACAAGCTCTTGGACACTCCGAGTGTGGAAATGAGAATACCCATTGTGGTGAATGATACAATTCACACTTTTATTCTCTGGTCGTGTTTTCTGGCAGGTTCTCATTCAGCTGTGAACATATCACTGAGACGGATCACCTCTGCACATTGCTGAATGACCCAAATAGTAGATAGCAGGGATAGAATAGGGAAAGGGAGGATGGGGCAGGAGGGAGAGGAGGTGAAAGGAAGCTCAAAACTTTTAGGGTCAAAGCAATGATCTTTATAGGGGAAAATGTTGAAGAACAGGAAGAAAAGTCCTAGCAATGCCAAGAGAATGAAAGAAGATGAGTTGTGCAGAGGAGAAAGTTTCATACTTCAAAATTAGATGACCCCACAGTCCAGGATAAACCCCCAAGGAGTATTGCCACTGATTCCAATTTAGTTCTGCATTATTTCTGCCAGTTAAATGGTATTGTGCCATATTTTACTGGTCTTTAATTTATGGATCTGGTAAGAAATTCTGCCCCTTCTTTGAGCTGAGTTGAATAAAGAAGTGGGAAAACGGGGACAGTGACATTATTAGGAAACAGCCAAAGCATTCTGCGGAAGTGGTAATCACTGCCTGGAAGCCAGATACAGAGGACTTAGGTACAGAAGGGGCTATGAAGTTGTTACAATTTTAAAAGGAATCAGTTACCCAGATAGCACGTTAGTGGCAAGTTCTCAAACATGGGGAATGACTACATTTGAACTTTTAAAAGTATGAAATAGAATGCTGGTGTGACTTTCACTGTTTTTACCTGCTTTATCTTGCACAACAGTCAATAGACAGTGAAGTATTTTTAAGGCTGTTGCAAAGGTTATGTTATCAAGTAGAGAACTCTGTCTCCTGGTGTGATGAAATCAAGATCAGCTGCTGCACTGGAAGATGCTTTTGTCAGTCTTGAAGGCAAGCTTGTGTAACTCAGGGTCAGAAGTGTTACAGTGGTCTTTTTTTGGTTTTAATTTTTAATTGTGAGGTAAGTAGGTATGAAGAAATATTAAGGAAATGTCACTTCTTTTAATGTTCTAATGATTTTAATGTCTGAGTTTGTCTCCTTTTTTTATCCTTGACTATGAGTATACCTAAATAGAATACTTTGGTAGAACTGTGACAGAGGGACAAAGAGAGATACATATGTTGAGAAGCAGAGTATCTATTTAATGAGTTGGGTGACAGAAATGCAAAGAAACTTCTAATTGCCATGGGGACTTTCAGATGCAGTCCCACATGACAGAGGAGCTGATCTAACAACTCTTTGATTCAAAGAGAGAAATCCTGTCACTTACTTTGTGCTGATGTTTGTGGCACAGAATCACAGAACTGTTGAGGCTGGAAGGCACCTCTGGAGGTCAGCTGGTCCAACCTCCCCCTGCTCAAGCAGGGCTGCTTAGAGCCGGTTGCCCAGGACCGTGCCGAGTTGGGTTTTGAGTATCTCCCAGGACATGTTATCCACAGCTTCTCTGGGCAAGCTGTGTCAGTTGCTCAGTCAGTGACTGCGGGAAAGGCTGTAGCATGGCTTCCAATTTGATTAGACATCAGTCAGTCTTGTCCAGAGAATACACTTTACAATGGCCCAGCCGTAGGAAAAACTTCATGTGAAATTTTAGTATTCTTAGATACCAAATTTAAATGACCACAATACACACAGTTTTTCAGAAACAGTGATCCACTCTTTGGGTGGCACACTGTCACCTGCAACTCTTTAGAGTCAATTGGTGCATATTTGTGCCTCGTTTTATGGTGAAAGGAGAAGGCCAGCAATGTGTTGCACCACTTGGTTACCTTATGATACTTTTTTTGGGAGGAGGTAATGTTTAAATGAGTTATGTAGACTGATGTCAAAATGGCAATAACAATCTAAAATGGATGAGGTAGGAAACTGAATTTTGAAACTGCATTGAGTTTTTAAAAACCTATGCAAAATTGTACCAAAAATTTTTCTCTATTGAACCAACTGTAGTTCATTTATAGACCGTTCAATAATGACCATCTCAAGTATTTTTCTACTTTGAGTTAATAATTTCTTTGATACTTGGAAGAGTCATTTAAAACAAACCTATTTTGAATGAGAGAAGTATTTCCCATCCTCACCAGATAAAGAAATACATTCTTGAACATATGCTCTTCCACTGTGTTAAGATGATGCTTTAAAGAAATAAACCCTACCTTCTTCCATATGATAGGGCAATAAACTTTTGCAGTATCTGTATTTTCAGATAGTTCTGACTTATGAACCTCTTTTGAGGTTATAATTTAAGTTTTCTCTATCATCACATTTATACTATTGGTCCCCTTTTGAACATTTTCTTCTGGTGATAGTTACAGTGGTTTGTTTGTACAATAGTGTAGCATTTTATTAATGCTCACTTCTTCCTCACTTGTTACTTTCCAGAGACAGTGAATTTACAAAAGTCAAGAAGTTACTTTTGTTATCATTTATCTTTTGCTTATATTATGGTGTATGGAACGTCACTAATGAAATAGTGTTCTGAACAGCTTCACTTGAAAAGAGCTGTTGCATTCATGACAGTAGGAGGAAAGGGACATACACTCTCAGGGCTGAAATAAGGGATGCCTTCTGTAGCTGGACCTTCTTTATGGCACGTTCTGATCTAATCTCATCACAGACAAATGTTTGTTGTAAACTGTAAAAACGTAAACTGTGAACATACATAAAACTGTGAATTTTTATGCTGTTCCCTGAACTAACACGTTAGGTAGGGCCCATTTGTAAGATAATTCTACCCACTCCCAGTTTGTAATCTCTTCCCTTAATGTAGTTCATGCATAGAGATCTTGGTGTACTTTTTGTTTTCTGTCACTTTGTTTCCTTCCCAAGGTGCTTCACAACATGTAATCATTTGAATTTACTGTGGTTAGAAAGGAAGATTGATGATTGACTAGACCTTGTTCCTTAGATATTTCTATCCTGTAAAAGTTACAGATGTGGTGTGGTAACGAGCTCCTGTGGATTTTAGTACTGCTGTGGTGGTCAGTAGATCACTTACTTTTTTGAATGTCTAGAGCTCTCCAAATGAACTTCAGCCACCAGGGGTTTTGTGAACCTCAATTAATGGATGTACACAAATGTTCCTATTTCTATAGCTGACTGACTCCTCAGCCTAAAACTAAAGGAGGTCAAGATTGCTATTCTAGCCAATTATTCTTTCTCCCTTCATTTCTTCCTAACATGTCATTAGGTGTTTCTTGGCTCATAGTAGTAAGTTATGAGTGTTCTCTTGGGATTAGGTGTACTGGGGTAGGATTACAGGTATCATGGAACAAAGTCTGAAATGTGGCAAGGGGGCAGGTATTTCATCAGGGACCATATCCTTAACATTACTTGTTTTTGTTGATAGCTAAGACTTCTTTCAGCAAGAGAAGTCTGTGAACTTGTGTGTTTCCATTTCAGTGACAGTAAGAAATCGTAAAGATGAAAATTACGTAGTTACTGATCTTTTAGAGCCTGTAGTTACAGTTCTTCAACTTTTGACCCAGGTAGTTCTAGCTTATTGCTAACATGGTTAAGGGTTGATACCACCATCTTCACAGAGACTATTAAAATGCCTTTCTATTTGGTATAAGAACATGTGGCATGAGCTAGCCAATTTCCATCCGTCTACTTGTAACAGACTTCAGGTCATGAGACCCTAGTCAGGCTCTTGTGTTTAATAATGTGCCTTTTTCTGAGATTCAGTACTGCTCCGTGAAATCAGTTTACGTTTCTACCAAAGAACAATGGTTTATAAAAAGCTTCTTACTGGATACAATTTTTATTCATTTATGTTAACATCATAGGTTGTGTATGACTTACCTCCAAGCAAATAGGTAAATGCTTGTTAATCACAAACATTGACTCTTCAAAAAAATTTTAAATTGAACAAATAAAGTAAGTTACTTGTCAAACTGTAGTTCTTAGAGAAACTTCCTTTGTGATTCTGCAGTCCAGTCTCCTTGTTATAATTATGAAGCTCTCTTTTCTGGGGCTTTACTGTTGACTTAACTGAGTTGGTCCAACTGACAGCCATCAGTTTGGAAGACCAGGAAAGCTACAGCCTCATTGTCCTGTTAGTGGACTCAGGAGAGAAAGGGTGTGCAAGCGTCAAAAGTTTAAAGCTGAAGTGAAACATCAGTATTATGACTGTTCTTTTGTGGGATAATTATACTTCTAATCCTTTTCTACTTTTCTTCTTTTTTTAAAAAAGGGAGTGCAGTGCAGTGTTCAGTTTATCCTCAGATTTGTTGTGATCTTTTGAGTGAGTATCAGAAGATATTACAAAGTCATGTAAATGAGGACTCCATATTACCGGGATTTTTGTGTGTATATATGTGAGCTTTCTGCTTTTTTAGGGACACGTGCAAGTGCAGAAAGTTTTTAAAGAAAATTTGTTTTTATTAAGTTATCTAATTTGCTAGGTATTTAGTATGCGATTGGGAAACTGTGGCCTGGGGTAAAAAGGTACAAGAAATAAAACTTTTAAAGTAATTGGCTCTACAATTTAGAATTAATGGCAGTTTTTGACTATCTGATTTAAATATTGTTTTCACTTTTAATTCAGTCACCATGATGTTGCTAAGTGAGATTATTTTTTTTTCAGGTTAAGCAGAAAATCAGCAGAAATTAAGAGCAGAAAGTAGACATACCAAATAATGTCTTACATGTGTTCACCCATTGTTACAGGAGTGTACAGTATATCTTGAAAAGTAAATGTATGCTAAATTTACCAAGTTATATAGGTAGAAGATTAACTCTGATTCTCTAGTAAAAATGGAGCTTAGAAATTAAGAAAAAACAGTAGTGAGGAAAAAAATATTTATATTCAGTTTTTACATGATCTAAGTGACAGATGCATTAATATATAAAGGAACCATGATATTTTGAGAGAGATCAGCTGATGCATTAGAATCTTTGCACATATTTTGCCCCTGTATTTAAATGTGAACTTGTGACGTTCATAATACATAATTTTAAATTTAAAAAAGAAGGTGACAATCTATTGCCTGATTCATAGGTGAACATAAGATGTTACTTGGAATGAAAACAGGAAAACATGCAGGTATTTCAAAAAGTTTACACTCAGATATTTAACTAATATTTTCACTGTATCTTTAAATGTTGGAGGACAGTTCCACTTTCAGAGCTTACTAGGATCTGTATTTGTGTTAAAAATCACAAAGCAGGTTTTAACGGACGTTTTACAGAAGAGTTAGAGTAATTTTCTGTGCAGTGTTAAGTTGACTTAGCTTATAATGGGTTTAGGTCAGGAATTTCTTTATTTTATTTCCATTTGTAAGGTCATCTTGATACTTTACCATGTTACCAGAGGCACCGTAATGCACACAAAAAAAGTTTTCATATATCACAGTTATTTCGTGAAGGTTTGGGGTTTTTTTGGTTTTTTGTTTTTATTTTTTTTAAAGTAAAATGCTTGAAGATTTAATGAAACATTGTGAAAATATGTGAGTGCTTGTGGGCGACCAGTTCATTTTCTGGAGCAGTTTGTTCTGTTAGTCTTTTAGTAGTACAGAATTGTAACACTGGAGAAAAAGACTAGTGTTCTGTCGGTGGGTATTTAACTGCACAATTTTACTTCACCCCTTTTAAAGAAACAGTGATTATACTATATATAGGCTTTCTTATTTATACCTGTTTGAATATTATTTTGACTTTTTTATTGAATATATTTTTCTAAAATGATCTTAATGTAAAATGGTGTTTGATTTTATCCCATGCGGTTCTTCTACTGCCCTGATAGGTGCTGAGTCAATGATGCAGTATCATTTTCAATATTTTATTTTTTATTAACCTAGAATTGGTGATGAATTGAGCAGTCAGTTATTTTTAAGAAAGTCAAATTGATGGGAAGTGTTCATCCGCTGTTTTCTACTGATTGGATTTTCTTGCAAGGTTTTGATTGTAAAGGAAATGGGGATTTCCCTTGCTGGCTAAGGTGCTTGATTATTTCATATCTTGCTTCTAAATTTAATCTTTATCAATAATTGTGCTTCCAGATTTCAGCTTCTGATTCCACATGTATTCCTTCAGTGGCAATGTTGGCTTCAGTGTGCCTGGCTGCTTGTCCCATCCTGCTCTGTCTCTTATGTTGTGCCAACATGGCATTCATTTAGAGAATTTTCCTCCTCTGGCATAGTCAGCAAAAAGCAAAAGGATGGATGTTAAATGTGGAACATGCTAAACTTTCATTAGCAAACAAAGAAAACCAAATTGTACTTTAATTTGTCCTCCACTGTTAGAGGACAGTGAAGATACAAGTAGAATATGAACCAATTAAATGCCGTCTGATGGATGTCTGAAACAAGTTGAGAGGTGTGGGATCTGTCCTGGTTAGAGGCAGATTCTCTGCCTGTGGAATTTGGCATTTTTCATGATGTTATGGAATCTAGTACTTTGGCCATACGCTTTGCCATTCTTCTGCAACTTGACACCAAGTCTTTTGTTTGTCTCTTGCTTTGTAGTTGCTTTGCAGTTGCTTCTTGCAGTCTGATTTCACCTTCCCAAAAAGGAATTAATTCAAGTTACAGTGCTTGCTACCTATAGCTTGATGAAACTCAGCAGTAGGAGTCAGGAAGCTGAGTTGAAGTACAGTATGTGTTGGAAGAAGGACGGAAGTTAAAAACGTAGGCTAGTGAGCCTAAGCAGTTTGTAGGAAGGCATAAACATTGAGGCCAGGGAAGATGAGCTGCTGAGGCTGGACACTAGCTTTTCTTTTGGTACAGTCAGTTAAGAAGGTTGCTGTGAGCAACCTTGAAAGGCAGAACTTGTGTGTTTTTCTGGCTTTCATGGAATCAATACACAAAATTCGTATGTTTTAAAATAACCCCTGTCAAATTCCTATTACACATAGGTGAGGATGTTAGAAAAGGGATGTTAAGGATAAATAGGAATAAACGATTAATGAACAGTTTGTCACAATGACATGGGAGGAAGCACTTCAGCTAAGTCATCTTTACATCAGGATGATTTCTGAGTTCATTGTGTATGAAAAGTCTTGTGTATATTAAAACAGTGAAACTATTAGTGTTTATAAGCTCTGTAAGGTAGGAGACGGAGGCTAACAGGTAAATATTTTCAAGCCATTAACTGCATTAAAAACTTACATTGTCTTTGCAGGAGGAGAGACTTCAGCATGCAAACCTTCATCTGTTCGGCTTGCACCATCGTTTTCATTCCATGCTGCTGGCCTTCAGATGGCTGGACAGATGTCCCATTCACATCAGCAGTACAGTGATCGTCGGCAGCAGAACATAAATGACCAACAGGTTTCTGCCTTATATGCTGACCAGATTCAGCAACCTGTAACATTAACAAGCCAGGTAAGTGATAACAAAAAGGTCATTTTAGATGTAATAAGTCTTTCTCTAAATATATTATACACCCATAAATTACAGGATCAGGGTATATGTTTTTGCAGGTTGGTTTTTTTTTCTTTTCTTTTCTTTTTTTTTTAAACTAATTAACTCCTGACTCTTCAAGGATAGGTGGATGAATAAGTTTTTGGAAGTTGTTTTTAAACATCTGGTACATATTTATTGTGATTATTCTACTTCTGACATTTTTTGAGATGAGAGGGGTGAAAGATTGTCCAAGTGGAGAGTTGGAAAGAGAGTTTAATAATAGCTTTTTTTTTTTTTAGGGCTGTTTGATGTTAGAATGTCATTGCTTTGTTACTTGTTCTAATGGGCAGTGTTTTAATGCAGAGTCACTAGTTAGTTATTTGGAATAGCGAGGTTTGCACAAAAGACATTTTATTAAGGAAGATACGCCTTTTTTTTTTTTTTTTTAAAAAGCAAAATCTAAAGCTATGCTACCATTGGGGTTTTACTACTAGTAATTTACTACTTGCTATTGCAAGGAGGTAAAACGAACACAGGGATTATGATGATTATGAATGCTTTTGGGCTGTCAAGATGAGTGTTTCTTCCTTACTGCTTTTGAGTTGCTAGAACTGCTGAAGTAGCTTCCTAACTAATAGTGCTAGGTTGGTAGCCAAAAGAGCTGGTATTGCTCTGTGTGTAAGGATAATTCTGTTGCTTTCTTAAAAATGTCATAGCCCAGTTGTGGAGACATGATCACAGATAGGTTTCAAAGCTTAAAATCCAGAAGTCTGTAAGTCAGAGCTTCAAAATTTGGTGCAGGCTGATCAGGCACGTTCCTCTTAAAGAGGATCGAGAGTGAAGTCTTTTGCTGCTATCAGATTCAGGTCTGTTCTTGGGTTCAAGATGGCTTTGGTAGAAAAATCTACAGTACGATCAAGAGATGTTCTGTTGGTATTACTCCGTAGGAACACACATGCAGAAAGAGGGAAGGATTAGAGAGGATGAGAATGGCCAAACTAAGTGCCAGGATATCTGATACTAGGATTTGGAGATCTGTAATGACTAGGGCTCTGTGAAGAATGGCAAAGTGAATGGAGCTGGCAAAGGATGTTTTTACTTCCATGAGAGCTGCTCAGTAGGAAGAGTAAATCTGCTCATATATAATAGTCTTTAGCTTGAGAAATCTACAAAGGTATCTTATGTGACTTTTTTTGGGTTGAAGGTCCCCCCAAACCTCCACAATATTACTGAATCAGTCTGCCAATTAAGAAAAGTTGCTGTGTTCCTTAAACCTCTCAAGGTACTTATCTAAGCATTACAATCTGGCATCACATTTGTGACCTTTAGTGTACCTTAGTGCTTAGTTGTTCATGTTTTCAAACCAAAAAGCAAAATCAAGGAACTTTAGGATGTATCACCATCTGTTGCTGTTTGTGGTCACAATGGCTTTAAAATGGTAGCTGAATAATAAAAAGCTGAAGAATAGTTTTCAGAGAAGAGCAAAGAATTGTTGACCAAAGAATGCAGCCCACTGAGATGAGGATGTAAACATAGGGAAAAAGCTGTGGTTGGCTCCGGGAAGTTATCCGTATGAAGAAATAATCAGCTGGCCACCTTGATAATGGCAATCAAGCTGTCTTTGCACCACTAATACTATTTTATAGAATCAATGTTTTTATTTTTCGAGTTCTATCTTGTTTTTTCTGCATTGTAGCTTGTGTCTCCCAATTTTACTGTAATTGTGTTGTTGAAGTCTTCATAGTCCTCTGCCTAAGCAGCTCAGAATTGTTACTCCTTTATCCTTTGTGAGCTGCTTTCAGCACCCTTGACAGTGATGGCAGCTTTCTGAAGTCTTCTGACTACTTGCCTTTCGTGACTCTTTCCTCCTTTGAGTTCTTGTGCTTCTCCCATCTATAAGTGCCATAAAGAGTTCTCCTCAGCACATTCCAGGTTGTTATGGAGGTTCTATATGAGCCTCTGTTGGGGGGTCTCAATGGCTTTTTGCCTTGCACTGCACTTCTGGTTAATCTTATCTGCAAAACCAAATCCAGCTAACATCTTTATGCTGATGAGTCAGATCATCTGCTCTAGACAGTCTCTCTGTGCAAAAAAATTTTCTTGTTCTTTCTCTTTCAATAGCCCTTTTGTCAGCTGTAGTTCATCTTGATTAAAACGTAAATCTAACTCTTTTTTTCTTCTTATAAAAGCCATGACACTCTATTGTTGAAGGCTTTGTGCTGTCTTGCGTTTCTCCATTGCTGTGGACTACCATCTTTCCTTTTGCTCTGGATGTAAGCTGCATACCGTCTACGTTTTCATGTCTAAATGATACATACATCTTACAGATTCTTTCCTTACGACGGTTCTACAGGAATCCTTTTTATTCAAAGTATTGCCTTGAATATGCTGCAACTTGTTTCTCTCTGTCCTTGATAAAAGCAGTTCTGTCCTGTATATGTCAATTCTGAAAAACTCTTGCAGAGATAATTCTCTGAACCGTCCTTGTGTGGTTGTTTCATTCCTCTTTTGGAATCCCACCACTAGTTCTTTCTGTTGTTGTGTGCTTGTCTGTTATTAAAGCTTGTAACACCAGACTAACCTTTTAGTAATGGCAAATGCTCTTCAGTCACAGAAAGTGACATACTTCTATGTTTTCAAGTACGTATCGTTAAGAAGATCATGTTTTTAACTCAGGCAGCAAAAAGGATAGGCTGAATGTCTGTTTCTTTTTTAGAAGGCTTGATAGATTGATCGAATAGCCATAAAAAATAGGAGGAAGAGAAAGGTGACTTTCGGCAGGTAGTGTAAAAGGGTAGATCCTTTTAATGCAATGTCTTGCACCCAGTCAAACAGACGAGAAGTTACGTGTCTGAGCTTCAGCTTCCCAGAATTCCCTAATGCAACAGTAGTCGTGAGCAGCCTAGACCATTGGGTCAGCTTTGGTGCCACCGGTTTCAGCAGCCTACAAGTAGCCCATCTGGGTGCAAGCGTCCAACAGCTGATTAACAGCGAGTTGCCAGCCCCTTTGCTCCAGAGGGTGCCCCCATTACCTTGTGGATTCAGTAGCCAGATGGGTCAATGAAGCGGGACTCTCCCAAGGCTGGCGGTGATTGTGCTGGGACCACCAAGCACAATTCTTTCCCGAGCTCCAGCCACCATCTGCTGGCCAGAGTGCCGCACTGCATGGCCAGCCTTACTGCCAGGCGGAGCTCTGCCTAGGCTCCCTGAAATATTCCATCGTTTCAGTAGACTCGCTTCTGCTAAATAATTTGTGGAACAGCTTAGCATATCTTTGAGTGAATCTTTCGTTGACAGAATCGAGAATACCAGTGCTTACAAAGGTTACTTTCTTGATTGCTGCGTTCGCTGAACTTTGTAAACATAGTATTCTGTCCAAATCCAGACAAAATTGAGTTGCTTGAAAATAAAACCCAGGATGAAGTCTCAGCTTTTGGGATGCTGAAGTTTTATAGAAATAATAGATAGTAAGTACTTCCTCTCTGAAAGTAAATTTCTTCAGGCTGCAGCAAGATACATAAGGATACTGCTTGTCAGTTGCTAAGAGTAGCTGTTAAGTTTTAGCATGTAGAACAGCAGCATTTTCTGTAAACAATGTAATTTTGGTAAACAGCAAAGGTGATCTGCCTTATTACGTTTTTTCAGGTTATTTTTGTGTCTTTCTTTTTACTGAGGACTGACTCCTTTTTTGGAGGAGCACTGTCTTGTTCAAGTTCCTGTAATGATTTTCATTCATAACCAAATAATGGGGAAGTTAGGCCTTGAATGTTAATTTATTGTTTTTATTCCTGCTCTGTCCTGCTTGTTTTTTGATTTGTAATGGCTTGCAGACCATATTCTGGTATTTTATGAATCATTTGCAGTTGCAGATTAAAGGTTAGGAAACAGTAATGACAATTTATATTTAAGTTATATAAATTATGTGTATTTATATTATACGTTACCCTTAAAATATTATTTACATAATCTTCTCTTGCACCTATTGCTTTATGGCTATGGTGGCCAAAATTTACTCATCTCATCATTCGCAAGGAACAAATAACAGGAAGATAGTTCAAAGCCAACCACATTGCTTTGTTTTTCACTTATTTATGAGGTTTTAAATTACAGCTAAAAACTTCCAGCTCTGTCCTTTTTTATTTTTTTTTTCTTCAGTAGTTAGGCTTAAGGCTTTTGTTTCCCGAAAACTGCTGGATTGTAAAGGTTTACTTTAAATCTGTGATTCACCAAGTACCAGGCCTGCTGGCAGGATGGGGTCCTGCTCTTGGTTGTATGGTCTTACCTCTCTGATGAGTGCCAGAACCAGCTTCGGGAAGGCAGCAAGAGCATGTGGCCTAGAGTCAATAGAAAAGATGAGATCTGTGGGACCTTTCTCCTTTAGCAGTAACAAACAGCAATATCTCTTTGTCCAGTTTCAACCGGTTGCATCTTGAGAGTTCAACGTAGCCTGATGTGAATATAAGATAAGAGCTTAAAAGTTTTCACGACTTCAAACAAGCATTTCTTTGTGCTGTGCTAATGTTTATCTTCATCATGGATACTCAGATTGCCTGAAACTTTTTTCAGTTAAGTACAAAAGACTGGAAAATTGATTTACCTGATAAAGAAGTTGAGGTGAGGTTCCTGGGCAGATTTTGGTAACAAATTCCAACAGTTCGGCTTTCACGAAGCGCCTGAAATTCAAAGGTCAGGCTGACTGCTAAACATCTTCCTCTCTATATGTGTCTAAGATCACTTACCACCTGCAAAATTCTAGGTTTTACTGACCAGATGTTGGCCAGAGATTTTATTGATTGCAACTAGATCATTGCAAAGTTAATGTGTTCTAGCAGGCAGTAGCAAATCCTTAGTTCAGTTACTTCAGCTACCTAATCAGCAACATTATTATTAGTGATGGTCAGACTTCACCAGACTCTGTCATGAATGTGAGTATGCAATTCATTTCAGTAAAAGCATTTCTTTCACTTTCCATCTATCTTGGGACATTTTTTAGAAAAATATGTTTATGTTCCAGCAACAAGAATTTCGAGTGGGGTTTTTCATTCCCTTTCTCTTGCTCCCCCTGCTCCCCACTGCTGTTTTTTAAAATGGTTGGGCTGAATCAGGCAGGATAAAATCTTGGCAGATGACCCCTCTTTCCTTGCTGGTTTTATTTATTTAATTAACTTTAAACTTACTGTTTCTTACTATTACTTTTATTCAGCAACCTTATTTATTTGGGGAAGGAAGCCAGAATAGGAGGGAAATACTCACAGAACACAAGTCAATTATTAAAGTAATAGGACTGAAATTCTCTCCCTACCTGCATACAGTTCTGGCTCCGAGTACAGTCAGTTTGAAGAATAGTCTTGGATTTCTCTTGTTTTGTTCTCTGGCACATAGGGTTTTTTTTCTCTTTGGTAATTTTTCTAAAAATCTGAAGTTTGCTGTATATTATGGGGAAGTGTTATTGTGGCTTTTGGTTACAGCAGTTAAACATCTGTTTTGTTGACCCTCTGGAAACACCATCTATTATGTGGCTGCCCACCACGATATGGGATTAACGTTGACTTCCTGTCCTTTATTACTGTGATGCAAGAAGGGTTTTGAATAACAAGTGGCGTAGGAGATGAGACTGGTCCATTCAGTTCTTTAATATAGGAGTCTATTAAATAGGTCATCACAATTGGAATTCTTGCTAAAAGTTACCCTTATAATATAAAATGTTCATTATTTATTCTGTTTGTAAAATGGAACATATACGCAAGCAGAATTTACATTTTTTTTCTTTCTTTTTTTTAAATGAATGTGGATGGTGATGGATCTTTCTTTTTTTAAAAACATCTGAATTAAAGCATTCCATTAACAGAATATATATATCTGCTCAGAATTTCCCGTAATCAAAATAAAATGCATTTAGTAAGGAAAAAAACAGTGCCATCTGTTTTTTTGATAACAAAGCATATGTCCAAAGAGAGAGAAATACATTGTCTCTTCTTTCATTCATTAAACCTCAAAGACTATGCTAGTTAAAATAACATACCTGCATTAAAAGTCATAGTTTCCTTAAAACGTGGTTTGTCTCAAATGTGTCAAGTACACATATGTGGGGCTCTTGGTTGCCTTTTTTTGTGTTTATTTGATTCTTCTTTGTTTAGACTAGTTACAGGTTGCTTCTCAGCACTGTGCCATGTGTGTTTAGTTAATAGATAAGAAAATAAAATTTCAGTTCCTTACTTGCAATTTTCATCATGGTACCATCCCAGGTGGCTGTACTGTTTTCATTGAAGCGTAAGTGTGGACCAGTCAGAATGTGATGGGTATTTACTGACATATATAATTGTAATGAAAGTAGTTTCTTGTCTCTCAGTCTTGAAATACAAGTATCTCTTTTGATTTGTGTTCTATCTTTAGGAAGATCTGAGGTTGCAGTGTTGCTGTCTGGCCACCAGATAGAGACTGAAGCTTGTGCAATAGGATTTTCCTTTTCTTTTTCTTTCCTTTTTTTTTTTTCCCCTCACACCCTTCCTTTTGTGGTTGAGCATTCTTTGAAGCCAAGAGGGAAATCAGTATTACCCCAATGATAAAGAATTTGAGAGTGTTTTTGTATAAAACGGATGATGACCACTTTGTTCCATAGTCTTCTATCATCAGGTAGAAGGGAGCAAGAGTCTCCAAAAGGATCTTGGAAAAGGAAGAGAATGTTACAAATTTTGCAATATAACAGGGGAAGGAAGAGAAGGTCAATTCTTTCTCCTCTCCCACCCAAAGCTTTATGAACCCAGGGTAGCAAAATAGTACCTGTTAAAAAGTTCATACAGGTTAAAGTGTGTCCTCAGAAATGTGTGGCTGTCTAAATGCACAATTTTCAAATAAGGTACTGGCTGCAAACAACGTAGGGGTAGCCTGCAGAATTTTAATTATTTATGATTAGGGAACAGCAACAAATTAGATTTCCCCCCCAGCTGCTTATTTCAGAGTTGGAATTAGAAGATTTTTTTTTTTTAAGTAAGCAAGCAAATTTGACTTATAAATCAGAAAATAAACATGAATACTTGTCCTACAAATTCCCTTTCCAAATTAGAGCAACCTTATGTCCGAATAGTTGAGCTGAACTATGGAGTTCTTCCACACTCAGACTCTTTCCTGAAAACCCTGTGCTGGTCATGGCAGCATAGGACAGAGACTGGTCCTTGCCAGTATTCGTGCACTGCAGCGTGGTTTCTTTTACCAGCAAAATCTACCAGTGTTCCTGTGTTCCAATAATCTCTTTAAGTCAGATTAAGAAATCTAAAGGAAATGCTTGCATTTGGAGAGCCTGTAACAGTGACAGTTGGGATTGGGACTAGATGCCGTTTAGTTGTTTAACAGTGCTGTGGGAGAGAACCAAAAGATATCATATTTAGGTGTGATTTGTTTAATGGTTCGCATTTGTTTGACAGATGAAAGGAAGAAACAAAAATGTTTTGTAAATGTCAACTAGTTTGTTTAGGAAACTTTAAAACAGACTTTCCTGATGTTTACAAAATAGTTGTGCTTGTAATAAAAAAGAATTAAGGAATTAATTTGGTAAACCTGCTTAAGGGAAATTGATGGTAGTGGGCATATCCAAAAGTGAATTGACTGGAACAAACACCTAGGGCATGACTTGCGTTAAAATTCCCTGAGGGAAGTTTAACTGTATCGCATTGTCTCTGAGGAACATTCCCGAATCAAAAAGACCGCAAGTCAGCAGTCTTGCAGGGGTGTAAAAATGTTACGTGGGCGTATTTGGAGTGGTGTGCATCAAAACTTTGAATTGCCGTTTCTTGGGAGCCTTCAGCTCCACTGAATTTTGTGCCTGTTGGGAGTCCCAGCCTCACACAGATGCAGTAAGCTTACTGGAAGTGTCTTGCCTTTCCCCCCTCTCTTTAGCTTTCTTGCTTGTTCACGCTCTGTCTTGCTCTCTCGCTCTTGCTTGTGCTCTCTTTTTTTTACCCCCGTGTGGTCTGCGCATCCACTGGAGGAGAGCCTGAGCTTAGCTTTCTCATATGGTTGCTTGGGTACCTGAGTTCAGGTCCAATTTCAGAAGCACAAACTCTCTTTATCGCTTCTGTTTGTGAAGACTTTTTTGGGTCACTTCAACATTATTTTTTTTATTTGGCCATTGAGCAAAACAAATGAGCTATTTGCACAGCCACCATTATAAGTATTAAGTAATACCATAAAAGATAAGGAGCAGTTAACACTTTTCCAGTTCATTTATTAGTTCAGCAATACTGATATAAAAATCAGTTTCATTATTTTTGCTGACGGCTTATGCACTTTCCTCAGCTCTGCAGGAGGCTGCATATCAGTTTAGCTGTAATAGGAGGCAGCAGATGAGATTAAGCACTTGGAAGTCGAGAGAATTATGAGCATGAGCATTTTTGATGGCATGAGATGAGATAATGGGAGATAGGAGTTGTAAGGCTGCGCGTGGTTGTGCTTGGTCACCTAACCCTCTTAACAATAAGAAAGTAGAAGAAGCTTTAACATACATGAAACAAGCTTTTCTCCAACGGAATTGCTTAAATTTGCCCTGTGGTTTTCTGTCATTGGGAAGAGAGGGAACAGAGAGAGGCAGGCTAGGGGACCAGTCACACCAACCTCACCACTCTCTCTCCTAGCTCCCCATCTGACACTCTCACTGGGTGAGACAGAGATGTTGCCAGAACTGGTCTGGTGGTACAGTTGTGCTGTTAAGTAAGTGTCTGCTGAGCAGGTAGTTGGCTTTAGTCAAATGAAATGGTTTGTGACTTAGTTTTTTCTGCCTTCTCTTTACTGGGGATACTACTCACCTCCAGCTTGCCACTTGGAATTTTATCTTTTCAAGAACTTTATCTTCTGAGATGTCAAACAAATCTCAAGGAGGAATAGAAGTTGATTGGTAGATCCAGAATTTACATGGTGTATGTGTGCAAAGAAAAAAAGAGGCACACAAAGAATTTTATCACACATAAGTCTTGTTTCTTCAGGAAACCAATTAAAAAAATGTCCTGCTGTTGAAGATGGTTTTGTTCTAAATGTAGTCAATTTTAGGAAACACAGATGAGGAACATAACTACCTTGTCAGGGACATTGTTTTAAAACTTTGAAAGTAGGTATGGTGTTCATGTGCATGCTTTAGATTTCTTTAGATTTTCTTTAGATTTTAGATTTAGATTTAGGCCTGGATATTGCAAAGCATGGTAGACCTGAGGTTTTTTTATTTGGAATTTAATACAGTTTAAATGTGGGGAACTGCCACATTTCTCCAGCAGTTATTACTGTTAACTTCCATTTGTGGTTTTAATGCAGCTATACATTAAATATGGTTACAGTTCATGTATCAGTCATGAGGTAGAGGAGTAATGTCAGCAAGAATCTCTGTTGTCAAAGGAGCTATATTTTTACCTGAGGGAAAAACTGTTTATTGGGATTAAGCCTGTTAGGCATAATGGGAGGAGAGGTAGGAATCTTGGGATTTGTTTTGTTTTGTTTAATTAAATATATTAAAGTAACTTAACTGTTAATTTCTTTTGATTCCTATATTTGTTTTTCTTTTTTTAATGTCAGCTTAAAGAAAAAAATGTTGCAATGAAATAACTAATTTCTGTGAGGAATATCACGATTTGGTGTAGTAATTATATCATTAAAGTCCTAGCTTTTTTCCTAAGTTATGATATGGTCATATTACAGAGGCGGATGCCGCAAACTTTCCGTGATCCAGCCACTGCTCCATTGAGGAAACTCTCCGTAGATTTGATCAAAACATATAAGCATATTAATGAGGTAATGGCTTCAGCTATCTTGTACTGTGCATCAATTTGAAGTTTTTGTTTACAATACATTATTAAGTGTATTTTCTATGAATAATCTAATGAAGAGATAAGAAAAATCAAGCTTCCTTTCTGTTGTTCACATCTCATTTGAGATCATTGATGTCATGGTCCTGCTTTCTGTCCAGCACATACAAAATTTTTTATCCTGGAATTTATTTTCTGTTGTTTTATAAAGAAAAGTTGAGCTTTTCTGTTGCATGGTAAGGAAATACGAGTGGCACAAACACTCTTTTAGCTCATGCTATAAACCTTTATAAATGTGTCTAAGGACTTTTAAGGAAAATATTAAAGTGTTTTCCCTAAATTATATAATTAAATATTATTGGCAAATGTAACACATAAAAATTATGTGGTTAATATAGGAAAGCATCAGTTAGTTTCTAACTCTTTGGCAATTGTAGGCAATGTGAAGGGATTTCTGCAGTGATTACTGACTTCCTTGGAATTCTTCTTTTCCAGTCTTGTGGAAGGAGCAACTGATAACTCTTTGTTTCCAGGCTACTTAGCATTTTTAATTTTGCTATGTGTATAGTGTACTGTGATGTATCTTTTCTTTTTGCACTTATGAACTCTATGGATCAGTGTTATTAGTACATTTATTTAGATCTGCTTTCTGAGTTTTTAAATTATTCATTAAGACTTTGCTTTGGTATAATAACTTGACTTCAAATAAAGTGGTAGCAGGAGAGGATTGTTTTTCCAGTAGTAGAAGTTGCATTTTAAAATCACAGGATTAGGTATGATGATTATAAAAGCTGATTCTATTCTTTATTGAACTGATGTTCTAAAAAGTGCTCCTAAACAATATGCTTTTCACATTTAGGTTTACTATGCAAAAAAAAAACGGCGGCATCAGCAGGGCCAAGGAGATGACTCCAGTCACAAAAAGGAGAGAAAAGTTTACAATGATGGCTATGATGATGACAACTATGACTATATTGTAAAAAATGGGGAGAAGTGGATGGATCGTTATGAAATTGACTCTTTAATAGGCAAAGGATCCTTTGGACAGGTAATGTGCATCAGCTGAGCAACCTATAATTCATGTGAATCATAATATGCATTTCATTCGAAGTGGTATTCCTGTTTCATTTTGAAATTAAACTCTTTTTTTCTTAATCCTATTACACTGAGTGCCTGCTCAAGACACTTGTGTTTTGTGCTGGTTCTTGTTACTACAGATAATGTTTGAATATGCGTCAGTATGTAGAACTGGTAAAGCAATTTGCAATGAGCAAATCCTCAGCCTTTTGCTATCAGTTCACATTTTTAGCTGTTTGGCTTGGGTTTTTAAATTAAAACAATAGTCTAGTGCTAGGGATTACCTATTACAAATGTTACTTAGTAACATTTGTTTTGACTGTTCGTAGCTGTAGCCAAGGCTTGAGAAAAAGGCTTGAGGGAGGATGGAGCTTTTCTTTTGCTGTTTTTGTTAGTTTTTCTCAGATTTTGCCAGTCATTTTACAGTATTGTTTTTGATGATTTGATAATTGCATTTGGATATAATGCTTGCCTTAGTGAAGCCTCAGTGAAGCTCAGTGGAGCCTCAGTTCTATTTTGTGACTTCACTGCAATAAACATCACATGATCAATTGTGGCTTTATTGTAGTATCAAGTAAGAGAAGACATTTTAGAAAAGAAATTCAACTGGAAAGAGCAGAAGTTCTAAAAATGTTTTCTCTGAATTCAGAAAGTGAAGATAGTTTAGAAAGTGAGTTTTGCTGTATTTTGAAAACGTGAGAGATTTTTACAGATGTATTTGACTTTTCCCTTTCAGGTTGTAAAGGCTTATGATCGAGTGGAACAGGAGTGGGTGGCCATCAAAATAATAAAAAACAAGAAGGCTTTCTTAAACCAAGCCCAGATTGAAGTGCGACTGCTTGAGCTTATGAACAAACATGACACTGAGATGAAGTACTATATAGGTATTTCAATAGTTATTCTTAATTTTTATTTAATCAAATTATGAACATGCTTCTGGTGCTAAAGAAATGAAAAGAATAATACAACTTTTAAAATTATTAATATTATTTAGTGCAAATTTTACAGTTTGCTTTGCAACAGGACCAGATTCAGAAGAAGAATATATAAAATTATTTGGGATAACAGACTTGTTACTTAGTAGCGTTGAGATCTTTTGTAGAATTTTCTTTTTCCAGTTAATGATATGGACACCTGAAGAAGTTGCCATGGACCGGGTTTTCCACAGAAGCTGTGATCTGTGGTAGTTTGCATCTCTTTCACTACTTTGGATGTATCTTAAATTATCTCAGAACTGTCATGGATAAGAGCATGCATATTTAATGTAAACCAGCATCATACAGTAGTTTTATGGCTAGCTTAATCATTATTTTTTGATCGTGCATGTTTAAAAAGCTCAAAATTTCGGACAACAAAACTGAGATAAGACTTGTGTAAATATTAAGACTTGCTCGTTTATAGCTCAGAAAATATTTTAAAGCTTATAATTTTGATGGTTGCTGTAGATTGGAATGCTGTTCCCTTGACTTATTATAATAATGCTACTTGAACTTTGTAATAATGATGAAATTAAGTCAGCTTGTGTAAAAAGTTTATTAAATCCTGTCTGTCCTCTGGAGTGGAGAATTGGGAAAAAAGATGATGGAAGAAAAGCAACAGCATGTTGTAAAGAGAGATGGAGAAGTATGAAAAAGAGTGATTAAGGAAAACGAAACTGGTTTTATGCATCCTTTAGTTTTTCCAGAAGCTGAAATATTAACAGCTATGCTTTTCTGATTTGCATGTATATATTGGATTACTAATTTTTCTTTCTGTAGTTTATAAAAAAACCTTTGAAATGATGTTAATATACATTCGTATTAAATTATCTGATGAGTATTCAGTTACATTTTAACTTGTTTTATAGAATATTATCTTTAGAATACATTTTATGTATTTAGTGTAAAAGTTTTTAAGGTATTTTTAACTTAAATTTATTAATAACATGTTTACATAAAACAAAAACTAAACTTGACAGCATACTATGTCAAAAAGAAGTTTTAGGAACCTTAAAGACATGACCAGTTTGAGATAAATACGCAGTAAATAAAGACACTATAGGCATCATCAAATAAGCTCTTGGAATTTTAAATTTTTAGAGAGTCTGTTTTGTAACATCAGGTAAAATGAAATGGACCAAAACATCATATAATCTCCCTCTGTGAGTTAAGGCAGGATGGCTTTATATAGAGAGCAGTGCTGAAACAAAAAAAGGAAAAAAAAGTCCTGATAATTTTGAACAGTGGAGAAATAATAGGTACTGCCTTTGCTTAGGCAAGTGATTTTAGGCTTGTTTCAAGCTGATTTCCAAATCTTTTAGGGTATATTTGAATAGTTCCCCTTTTATTTAGCACAGTATTTAATGAACATGACAGCATCAGTAAGGATCAAAAAACCCAAATAGATAATGTTTTGAATGAATACCTTGTATTGCATGTTGTGCAAAAACTGGCCATGGAAAACTGAGATCTCTAGGCACTTCACTGGACAATATTTATAGGAACAGTTGCTTATGAACATACTTTTGCAACAAAACTTAATTGAAGCATTCAGCATATTAATGTAAAAAATAAGTTGTCCAATAGGACATGTGGACAATTCACCCTCGTGTAGGCTTTCAGATACATGATGCTGAGAATAGCTGAATAAGGCTGAAAGCATTGCAAGTATTACAATATACTGTGTGATGTAAAATGTAGACTTCAGGGAGAACATGGTTAAATACACTGTAGCTGGATTTTTAAGGACATAAAGTTTAACTGTTTACACTTTTGTCAGATACCCTCTAGTACCTTCAAACCTTCTGACTGGTCTTCTGATCTAACACAAGTGTACGAATGCATTAGGGTCTTCAAGTTTTGTGAAAATTGGTAGCAGGGTGGAGGAGCAATGTTCAAATGTCATGTCTTCAGTGAAGGAAAGATGTGGCAAGTTCAGCTCTTACCCAAACTATTTTGGCTGGGTGGTGGTGGCAAGTGGTAGTAGCTGGCCAGTAGCATGCTGGTAGTTACAAATCAGTTGGAGTAAGTGGTGTTTCTTGCCAAGTTGGCAGGTCCAGCAAGCTTAGGTGATGTGGGGAGGAATTTGAATCAAGTGTTGGAGGAACACAAGGACATGAAAAGGTGCTGGTGCTTTCATGGTGGGAGGATAGTGGAAATATGGCAAAGATGAGAAAATAGGAAAGGTCTAGACAATGTATTGCAGGAACTGGCATCAGGGTGGAAGCAAATGGTATTGTTACAGGTAAGGTGTAAGGGACACATGAAGAACTGGCTTATGATAATGGAGGAAAAAAAATAATCCATAGGACACCAAGTAATGGCCTTAACTGAAAGTCTGAATTCTCATTGTGCTAATATTGGTTCAAGATTTTATTATGACAAAAAGGCGAGTGTGTTGCTTTTTATCTATTTTTCCTATTTCAATATTATTTTACTTGTAGCAACCAACCTGAATGATTGACAGATTAGTAAACCTTGCTTGCCTCTAAACAGATTAATGTGTTGAATTTTTCACGTATTTCATGAAAAAAATTAATTGGATTTGGACTGGATTGGTTGCTTTCATAACTTGAGATTATGCCTGATTTCTGAAATGAATATAATGCCTTTGGGATATCGATCAGTTTTATTAATCGAAGTAATGAGTTGAAGTCACAGCTTATAAATTGCAGTAATGTCTTAGTATATTTTAAATGAATCTGATAGGCAAACATTTTCTCTCTAAATGTAAGGGAAATCCCTAATAAACAATTCAGTATAAAGTGCAATAGCTGCTTTACTGTTGAGAATGCCACTGTATGTGCACTTTTTTCCAGTCTGCTTGGACATGAATACAATTTCAGCTTTAGGAGCGTGGAGAAATGAACTCTCCCCTGAAAAAGATCAAAAGTGTTGTGACAAAGGTTGCGTTACACACAGTTTGCGCTTGTCTTTTTGCTGATATTTTTATTTACCCACAAATGTGTTTGCCTTTGCTAATAGGGGAGTGATAGCTTATTTTGAACAAATATCTCTTCTATCTTTTAAATCATTTTTTGGTTAAGACAGCTTTACTGAGGTATACCTGAGGACACTTCAGATGTGTAAAATGGCCCCCTGTACCCTAGGCATGGCAGCAATATTCTGTAAATAACCATAGATCCAGGAAAAAAAAAAGTAACACTGTATTATCTTACTCACGGGTCAGCTTCCTACATATTGATTAACATATTTAAGCATTGTGTTGTAATTAGTATTTAATACTTACCACACAGTATATGTGTTAATTATTTTCTTCCCCTTTTTAAAGTGCATTTGAAACGCCACTTCATGTTCCGAAACCATCTCTGCTTAGTCTTTGAAATGCTGTCCTACAATCTGTATGATCTGTTGCGGAACACCAACTTCAGAGGTGTCTCATTGAACCTGACACGAAAATTTGCACAGCAAATGTGCACTGCACTGCTTTTTCTGGCAACTCCTGAACTTAGTATCATTCACTGTGACCTAAAACCTGAGAATATCCTGCTCTGTAACCCCAAACGAAGTGCTATCAAGATTGTTGATTTTGGCAGTTCGTGTCAACTTGGACAGAGGGTGAGTATTAGTAAAAATTCTAATTATGCTACTGTCGGATGCATATGAAAAATTTAATATTTTTAAGTCATAATACCTAGATAGCTAATTTAAACTTTATTAATGATGACTTAAATGAAATAGTAACTAATTTTTACATAGGGTGTTAGAGATCAACAGTCTGTAGGAGCTTTAAATAGGAATTTTAGTGCCATAGTAGATAAACTTTCACCATAGTGATAAACTTCCCATCTTTCTTTTCTCCTTGGTTGTGTTTTTATGCTGTGTTAATGCAGAATGCATCAGCACTTGATTGTAGAAGTCTGCAGTGCTATTAAATAAAATACTCTTATTATTTTCTTACTCCATATGTATTACTCCTTCCACTTTAGCATGTCCTCTATTTAGTGTGCCTTGGAGATAAGAAGGTATTTGAGGGTCGAGACAGTGCAGTAGCTGGCTCTTAAAGATACTGGTTATAACTAACCCATTTTTAGAAACACTTTAGCAACTGTGGAAAGACTGAATTGAGTTTAGTGGTGGTATTACTATAAGTAGAGATGCATATGTGCAAAGCATTTCCAGGACAAAGGGCCAGATTGCTTTCCGTCGACAGTTCTTTGGATTAGGATAGATGTGTACTATTAAGTCGTTGTCCAAAAATTTGTAATTGTGTTCTGTTGTTTATGTACTTTGAAGATGAGTGCATTTTTTATTTGAGCTGTTAGAATCTGTTTAGCATAGTCTATCCAGCATAGCCAATTAGCTCTATATTTGCTTTAGGAAATGTTAAAATATATACAATAACTATTAATATATTAAGATCATAAACAATTCTGCTTGGATGCCAAAGCCTGTTTTCTTTAGGAAGAGCTTTGAATCATATTCTCAAGTGTTTGTTTTGTACTGACCATTTGCTCACCAAAAAGTTTATCAGGATGTACTGTTCAGCTTGCACCTTATAGTCTAGTACAAGTAGACTCTTTCCTGGTTGAAAGAATTCTATTTGGCTGAGCAAGTGACCACTTCCATTCAGGGTTTGGTCACCTAAAGCAAACAACACCTTTGCTTTAGTTGCTTGCACTGAAAAAGAATTGTCAGCTAGTCTCCAGGTTTAGAGTCAAGATAGAATTATCTGTCTTGTGAAATAAGCAGGATAGTTGGGGGTGGAAGAAGGTTGCTTTTTCCATGTGTTGTTTTCTAGTTCCTGGAATGACCTGATAATTCAATCTTATTTTATCACATCATAATTGTGGCTTTTGGTCTTTTACAATAGATTTTTGTCTTAAGTTATGTAACATTGATGTGGCTTGTGAAACAGTTTTTCTTTGGGTGATACCAGACTAAAATTTTGTTGTATGATTACCTGTAATTGCATGAGATTACACTCATCAACCCTAAAGTGTAAAATACTGTCATCACGAGCTAATGCACTTTACTTTTTTTATTTTCTTTTTTTTTTTTTTTGAGTGTGAATGCTAGTATTTTCTTAAGAATTAACATTTACATATTTTTATAAATGTAATGTATAGATACTTTTTAGTATCATGGATACCTTGGCTTTCTCTACACTAAAAATGTATTTCATGGTAGTTCTGTTCTGTAATACAGAATCATAATAGTGCCCTTTGGATGCTGTGTATTACCTTTAGATGCTTTTATTTCAGATATACCAATATATCCAGAGTCGTTTTTATCGATCACCAGAGGTGCTACTGGGAATGCCTTATGATCTTGCAATTGATATGTGGTCCCTTGGGTGTATTTTAGTTGAGATGCACACTGGAGAGCCTCTTTTTAGTGGGGCAAATGAGGTATGCAGCTATATTACAGTACAAGTAATTTGACTATTTTAGGGTTTTTTTTGTTCATTCTCATCATAACTTTCATCTGTTTAATTGTAATACATAAATTAGGGAAGTCTAGTAATTCTAAAATGAATAAACATCAATGACAGCAATGTCTTTTGTCAGAACTCTAAATTGCCTGTTAATAATTGTCTGTTTCTGGCTCCCCCCTTACTCCTTATTCAATAACTTGGTTTGTACGTATTGGATTTTTCTTAAGCTCACAATTAATTTAGAACTTGTCTGGGTAGTTAACATTTGCTTACCATGTGACTATAGAATATCACTCTGTCACACTGCTCAGCTGTCTGTCACACGTTGTCACAAATATTCTTTGTTTGGAACAGGTGGATCAAATGAATAAAATAGTGGAAGTTTTGGGGATACCACCTACCCATATCCTTGACCAAGCACCAAAAGCAAGAAAGTTCTTTGAGAAGTTGCCAGATGGCATTTGGAACTTGAAGAAGACCAAAGATGGAAAAAGGGTAGGTTACATAACTAGGATGAGAATATGGACTGTCTCTTTTAAAAAAATACATAAAAAATGGTGAGATGTTACTTTGCTTTACATCTTGCCTTACCAAAAATGTAGCTTTACTGTTGTTTATTATTGTTCCACGTTGTAAGACAGGTTAAGTAACACTTCCGGTAGTGTTGAATAGTTTCTTACTTTTATTTGCCTTACTTCCTTTTATGGCATGTTTAAACTATGCACATCCAAGGCTTAATATATAACTTGATTTCAAGTAATTTCTAACTTCCCAACAGGAATACAAACCACCCGGAACTCGTAAACTTCACAATATACTAGGAGTTGAAACAGGAGGACCAGGTGGACGTCGTGCTGGGGAATCGGGTCATACTGTAGCTGACTACTTGAAGTTCAAAGACCTCATCTTAAGGATGCTTGATTATGACCCTAAGACACGAATTCAACCTTATTATGCCCTACAGCATAGTTTCTTTAAGAAAACAGCAGACGAAGGTACAAACACAAGTAACAGTGTGTCTACGAGTCCTGCCATGGAGCAGTCTCAGTCTTCAGGAACCACCTCTAGTACATCTTCAAGCTCAGGTAAGTTTTTCTCATTAACAGATAACAAAATCATATTTCCTAATCACATCAAAGGAATTTTTCCCAGGTAAATGTCATCTTACTTTTTCTGTTAAAAACCAAATATGTCAGTCATACTCATCAAAACAATTTTTTTAATCAGCTGAAACAGGTAACTGCTCCAACAAAAAATTAAAAGTAGATGAGTGAAAATGTGCGTGATTAGCATAGGTCTTGTATTTTTACCTTGAAGCAGTTTAAATATGTTCATGCTGTCATTGTTTTACAGCTTACTGTAAATTGTGTGTCTCTTTAGTTATTGTGCATGTTACGATTTTATAGGTGGATCTTCTGGAACAAGCAACAGTGGAAGGGCACGGTCAGACCCCACACACCAGCATCGACATAGTGGTGGACACTTCACTGCTGCTGTTCAAGCTATGGACTGTGAAACACACAGCCCACAGGTATGCTTAAGTAGAGCTTTGGTCTGTTCTGATTTATACGAATTTTCTGAGAATATTAAATGCCTAAAACTAATTAACACTTTCATTTCAGGAGTGAAGTCATTTAGACATAGAACTAGCCATCAGATTTGGTTTATTTTTTACCCCCAGCTCTTGTATAGTCCTGTGTACACTAGGTCACTCACTTAGGCAAAAGTACTGCAGCTAGCTGTAAAAATTTCCAGATTCTGCAGAGGTAAAGGTTTTGAATTGGTAGCAGTAAGTCAGGTGGAGCTGTCAGTGTTTCATCTTACACAGGGCCTAAGGGCACACAGAACTATTCATCTTCCAACCCAGTGAAGACCTAGCTTGTACTTCAGTGGACTCCTGCTGGAGTTCTTAATTCCATTTTATGGTGTTCAGGTACTTGACCAATATTATCATTGGCTGAATTAGGGTTTATTCAGTACTTCTTCTTGGAAGGAAGCAACAACTCATTTATTAACTACAAATAATTCAGTAATACTTTTATTTTGGTACAGAACAGATAAAAATATAAATTAGTGTATGTTAGCTTGTTTTATTCCTGGAAGAATAAAACTGAAATGTGATAGTGATTTATCATTTCTGTTCATCACTTTTATAGAATCACTTTTACAGGTATAAAAGCAATAGCCTCCAAGCATTACACTCACAAGAAAAGAAAAGAAGATCATACATGCTTCTTTGCAGCTGACAGAAAACAAACTTTTTCTCCCAAGTAGACAATTTAGTTTATGCAACAAATCAGTGTTTAGTTAGATCTTGCTATTTCAATAATCTTTAATCAGCTGTGTTCTTCCAGAGGAGTGAATAGCACTCCTCTAATGCTCTTGATGCTGTTCAAGATATGAACTACAACATATTAATTTAGCTTAGTGTGCTAATTGTATCCAGAGGTCTGAGTCAGAGATCAGGGCCTTATTGTTCTAGGTGGTGTACAAATATTAATGTTGTTTATTACTGCTATTATGTAAAGCTGCTTCAATAATTTTCACAGTAGGGTCACATATTGGACTTACTTAAACTGTTTGAAAAAAGCATCCAGAATGTGAACTCATTTTTCTTAAGGTCTGTTTAGAAAAGTGTATTAGAAATGCTTCTTAACTGCATGCTTACATTTCTAGAATAATTTGGCAACTGCAAGGTTTGGTTAACTTTTAAAAAAGTTAGCATAGACCTTAATAACTTAATCTCTCTCTTATATTGCAAATGGACAGATTTGATTAAGCATTTTAATTTTTATTTTGCTTATTAACATAGGTTCGACAACAGTTTCCTCCTCCAATTGGTTGGACAGCCACTGAAGCTCCTACACAGGTCACTGTTGAAAACCATCCAGTTCAAGAAACCACCTTCCATGTAACCCCTCAACAACAGAATGCATTACATCATCATCACGGAAATAGCTCTCACCACCACCACCACCACCATCACCACCACCACCATCATGGACAGCAAGCCTTGGGTAGCCGGACCAGGCCAAGGGTCTACAATTCTCCAACAAACAGCTCCTCCACCCAGGATTCTATGGAGGTGGGCCACAGTCACCACTCCATGACATCCCTGTCTTCCTCAACTACTTCTTCCTCTACATCTTCCTCCTCTACTGGTAACCAAGGCAATCAGGCCTATCAGAACCGCCCAGTGGCTGCTAATACCTTGGACTTTGGACAAAATGGAGCTATGGACATGAATTTAACAGTCTACTCTAATCCGCGCCAAGAAACTGGCATAGCTGGACATCCAACATACCAGTTTTCTGCTAATACTGGTCCTGCTCATTACATGACTGAAGGACACCTTGCAATGAGGCAAGGGATTGATAGAGAAGAGTCTCCCATGACAGGAGTTTGTGTTCAGCAAAGTTCTGTGGCTAGCTCGTGACTAAACTGAAACTAAGTTTGTTTCTTGTGTGTTTTTATAGAAGTGGTGTTTTTCCAAAAACAAAGTGCAAAGCTGCTTGAATCAGAAGGAGATAAACTCACTGAACCGCTACAGGAGGGCAAAGCTGACTATTTTTTTAAACTTGAAAAGATTGCAAAGGGACAATGAAGTTTTTTGTTGTTGTTTTTTTGGGGGTTTTTTTTTTGGTTGGTTTGTGGTTTTTTGGGTTTTTTTGGGTTTTTTTTTTTTTTTTTTTTTTTTTTCTTTTTAAGAGCCATGTCCGGACCCACCTTAACGGATAGCTTAGTGGTGTTCACCTTTTGCTTCCCCCATTTTAACTTGCCACAACCTAGTCATAGTTCGGTTTTTTGGGGGAGGGGTTTTTTTTGGTCTCATTCAACAGGGATTATTGTTCAAATGTTAGTTGTAGTTGCAAACTAGTTTCTTTTTAAAGGCATTGCACATGATTATAAAAAGGCCCTTTGAAGTTTTTGGGTGGGAGGGGAGTGAGTAATATATATATATATTTTTTTTTTTTTTTAGTTCCCCAAACAAACATGGGCACAGAAATGCAGTACTGTAAGAAAGAGGGACCTTCAGATTACACAAATATATATTCTTCAGCTGTAAAAAGGGACGGTTGTAATGGAGTTTGTAAGGCACATTAAGCATGCTAAGTGGCGGTGATCAGAACTCTCCTTTTCTGAATCTACTGAGGATCAAAGCAGCAATTGTAATGGGATTCTGTGGGTCTCATATTTTGGAGACCGCAGTCAGTTAGTATTGAAATATGACTGGTTTCATAACTGAGGTGCACTGAGAAGCAATCAACGGGTCGGTCCTGGCCAGTCCTGGGGAGGTCTAAGTGGTGGTCTTTGGGATAACCTTTGGCCTTATGGATTTGGACTCTTAAGTTAGAAGAGCCTACCATTTCAGATGCAATCACTTTTGGACATGCTTTTGCAGACAGTCCTTAATGCTGAAAACATAGAGAATGGGTAATTCAAGAGGCCTTTCTTTTAAAATAGACTTTTGTGACCCACTTATTGTAAGGTATTGCAAGGTCACTTTGCGTGTGTCATAAAGTTGACTTTCTTATTGGTTGAAGGTCACAGGAGTAGTGGTTTGCGTTTGATGGAAATAGCTACAACTGTGTCCCTTCCTGCTTTTTACTTTTTTCTTTTGCTTTTTCTCGGCACGTGGTTTCTCCACCATTACTTCTGCACAAAGACGTCTTCTGTTCATCCTGAACATTTTTAAAAATGCAGAATTTTATGTGACTGCTTTTTTGCCTCACAATTATGCTGTGAATTTTACAAAAATTTATTTTCTTTTTTTGATAATTTATTGTACCAAAGCTGTTTTTATAGCACATAGATGTCTGTAACCAATAATGTAGCAGTTCTGCACTTTGACACAAGGTGTAACTAGACCATTTTTAAATGTCAGTTCAAAATTATGGCTGTACTATTGCTTAAACAAAACTGGAACTGTTGTTGAATTCATAGCCAATACATTTACAGCAATCTGTGTACTGAACATAATAGATTGACATCTACTTTGAGACTATAACATCTGTTACATTATAAATGTGTTCAGGCTTCTGAAGGTAAAAGGGACACGAGATCCAGAAGCTATGAAACCAGCAGTTGATTCTTGTATTCCTTATTAACATAATTGTAAACTTGAAGGCAAGACCTTGATTGCATGAACAGATCCAAAATAATAGTCTGAGTAAAGCAAAACACTCACATGAGACCTGAGGTTAGCAGGCTGTATTTAACAGGTGCCTAATTTTTGGGTAATGCTGCCTTAATATAACACAGTCAGCTTGGCAGTTGCAAAATTTACAGGCCCATTCAGAGATTTATTTATATGAAAAGTAAAAGCTTCATGAAAAACATTTGAAAGAATAAGGGTAATTCATTGATTGCCCATCCCAGATTAACATTGTTTGCCCATTATATATTACAGAAGCAGTGATCTACCTCTGCCAGTAAGCCCTTTTAAAAGTTAATTTAGCAGAAAATTCAGAGTTCATACTGGTCAATTCCATGTGGCTAAGTCATTTTTTCAGACTAAAAGGTGGAATTTTTTTATACTTACAGTGGCAATGCAGCAGCTGACTACCATGTGAATGGGAATGAATACTTGGGATTACCATTTTTTTTGTAAATCATGATTTTTTTTTTTTTTTTTTAATCAAGCGATCCATATTTCTTTTGTATTGACAAGTCAACCCTGTGGATGAAAGTGGTTTTGGTGGTTTCTTTTTTGTTGTTGTTGTTGGTTTTTTTAACTCAGTAATTCAGAGAAAGTTTACAGGATTTGGAAGGCTGTCACCTTAGAAACAGGATGCTGAGTCTAGCAATATAAAAAGGAATCCAGTACTTACTGCTGTCTAGGAATATAAGGGTAATATGAAATCTGGGTAATTTTTGTGTGCGCGGGTTGCCACACCTTAGCAAGCACCAAAAAATAAAGGAGTTAAAAATATCTACATAAAGAAGAAATCATAAAATCCAGTGCTTCTGCATACTGTGTTATGTTACAGTCCAGTTTTGTGTGCTTTACTACACAGTTTGGTTACAGGACTTCTGTGCATTGTAAACATAAACAGCATGGAAAAGGTGAAATACCTGTGTTCAGATTGTAAGATCTAGTCCGGACTTGCTGTGTATATTGTAACGTTAAATGAAAAGACAAGCCCTTTGTATTATAGTCATGCAGTCTTATGTATGATAAACAGTTGAATAATTTGTCCTCAGACTCTTTACTGTGCTTTTTAAAAAAAGAGTAATTTAAGAAAAAATGTAAACATAGTAAATCTTCCTATGCAATTAACCTACTCCAAGCCATGGTATGGTAGGTATAATTATACTATAATATGTAAATATCAGATACATTGAAACAGACTTAAAAATATGAAAGTAAAAGTTGGAGGCATAACAGATAATTTTGAGTTTTTAATTGAAACAGCAAGGTATACAAATCATTGATGTATGAACACAGCTCTGCTTGATTCTGATGGACTGTACTTGTAGTTTGAGTTCTTTATATTATCATCTGTTAGTTTGAAATGTTCTTATATGCACTGCAGCTTTCTACCTATTACAGACTAGCTGATTTTAAGGCCAGAGGTGACCATGGTAATGAAATAATCTGACTGGCATGCCATTATCCCTAGAATTCAGTCTAGTTATTTCTGCATCATGAAGTCTGTATCTTTTGGGTGCAGTAGAACATATGTTTGAAAAAGATAGCTGATTTTCATATAGATTCTTCAAGTGTGAGGATTTTTCCGTGTCTCTTGAGTGATTCAGCTAGTTTATTTTCCATACTCTTAGTCCTCCTTCAGTTTTAGGACTGTTTAGTTACAGCTGCTGGCCATCAGATAGCTAGCTGCCTATTAGAATAACAAATAACTACTCTAGTTTTAAACTATTTCACTTTATTCACATAAAAATATGTTAGCTTTAATAACCTATATAGACGGAGTTCCTTAAATCTCTAACTGTAAAGCTTTTACGGCTCTTCTGAAACTTCAGATGTTTTAAAATCCATTCTAAAGCGTGGACATAAGAACTGCATACAGCATCTGGTAGTAATTTCAGTATTGCTGTGTGCGTCTACTATGTGCAGGTACATTCTTGAACCTTTCGCTTGTTTGTTTATACCTCCAAGGATTGCATTTTTAAATCTTTCAGTCTCAGTTATTTGCATTAAAAGATTGTAAATTTAGATGATTATCCATCATGATTCCTAAGTCCTTTTCAGAACTGCTGCTCTTCCAGGATGTAGTCTTCCATCCTGTAAGTATAATGATGACTGAATGGGACTGGTTTACAGAAGGGTTGGATTCACCTATAGATGTGACTTGTCTTCATTGTTTATCACTCTACCATCGTTATTTTCATTAAACCATCAATGTGCTTATATTTTATTCTTGATCACTGAAAAATCTTAAATACCTTTGAAGATAATTCCTGTTGAAACCCATCAGAAACATCCTTTTTTAATGAGGAAGTGATCTAAAACTCTAACCTTCTGACACAGAGTAGTGAATATGTTGTGTTGATTTATAGAACAAATATATTTCAATAAGATCATTTTATGGAACTTCTGAATAGTATGGAAGTATCTTTCTAGTCAAAATTACACAAGTAACTGACTACAAAGTAGAATTATTACTGAGTGTTGATCTCATGAGGATAGTTTGTATGTGATCCAGCATGACTTTGGCAAGTGATGTATTTTACTTAGATGGATAGATATTAGAACTGCACAATATCTTGCATCTGTCAAGCAAAGAAAGTCACCTTGCCAAATTGTAGTTTTCTGTTATATATCCCTGGTTTTGTGGGGTTCTACAGAAGCAACCTCATGTTGAAAAGTTTGCAATTGGTATTTATTTCTCCACCTCATAATGATAGTTGAACTATTTTTTCCTTATTGATTAAGATGCCTTGTTTTTATTTCAAGTTATCCATACTAGCCCTATCAAATATATATGATCTGCCTAGACCTGAGAGGATTTGCAGTTTCTGTTGTTTATTATGGTTTTTCCTAGATGTTACAGAGCATCACAGAGTTCAGTCGAAAGACAGACACTGTGGCTATCCTTGAGGACCTGAATGATACGAGAATGTGATACACTTCATAAGCCAGACAAAGGTGGTAGTTAAAATTTTAAACTTCAGGCTCCTCTGCTGAATGGCAGAGAAAATTTAATTCACTTTAAGCAATGTTCACAGATTCTAGAGGGAAAACGAGGATAGAAGATTTAGAAGAGGATAAGGGTTGGAATTGAAAGGATGTTCTGTGTGGGAGGGAGTCTAACCAATGTGAATAATAGCATAGGGAGGGGAGAGAAATACTCTTAGCTGGAGTGGAATTGTGCAGACCTTAACTGAAAGTGAGACTGAGAAATTTTTTTATGTGGTTTTGGTCCTAGGAAAGCATGTGAGGGAAGCTAAATGAAGAAGTTCATGGCCATGTTGAATGAGGCTTAACAGCTCTATTTTGAGTGGAAAATACACTTTTCACAGAAGATTGGATTCCAGTAATTAACATGAGAGATGTCTAGAATGTAGCTGTGTGTTTTGTTTCAAGGTGGATTTGAATCCATACTGTTTATCAAGTGGCAAGACTTGGGTCAAATTTGGAAGTTTGGAAGAGAGCAGAAATGAAAGTTGGGATGATTTTATTGCAATTTAGAAAGGCTAAACTGAAGAAGGAGGATTTGATTTCTGACAGCAGACCAAACGAGGATATGCTGGAGAGATCAGATTGGCAGAAGCAGCAGTAATGGATATAGAGTGGACTGTCAGCATGTAGGCAACTGAAGGGATTTTTATTTATTTACTAACTAGGGCTGAGATGTATAGGTTAAAATGGGCTGAAAGCAGAGCCTAGTGAGACCTTAAAAGAGGCAAATCACAGCAGATGTTATAAATGGAGTTTTAGAACTGTAGGAATAAAAAAACCAAAACCCCAAGTACTGTATGTTTCTGAGTGAGTGATTATCTATTAAAACTTGAGAAGTGAATGAGAAGTGAATGAGAAGTGAATTGAGAAGGATGAGAATGGAAGTGAGATTTATCAAAGACATCCTTAAAAAAAGTTGTTGCCATGGAATATAAAGGGCACAGGATCTGTATATCCTAAAAGATGTTTTATTGTGCATCCACCTTGGGTCCTCATTCCTAAGGCAGGACCTCTGTTGCACAACAAGCAATTTTTCCTCAGTGAGCAACAGAGCAAAGTATCCCAGCTAAATAACAATAAACAGTGTCATAGTGAAAAGCTGCAAATCTCAAATAGAAAACTAGCACATAAGGAAAACAGCCCCAGTATTTTCAGTCTAAATAAGAAAAAGCATCAGCTATTTTTTGAAAACTAAGGCTAATAACATCCTTATTGGTAAGACAGAACTACCATTATTGTAAAAATGTCGTAAATCCTTTCAGGAGGAGTGTATGGACCAGATTTGGCTTTCTAAATCAAATTGCAATAATCCTAAAGAGCAGATGCATCCTGGGCTGGGGCAAGTTGGTCAGAATTTCAGTAGAGCCAGTACTGAGAAACCTGCACATAGATGATGCTTTTTGGACAACAGAATGTAATGTGGCTTTAGGTAAACAAGGCAATGCAATTAAACTTCTTGTGTAGTACACTGGAATTTTCTTCTATTTCTCTTTCCTGTACGTCTTTGCAAGAGGCATTTCTCATCTCTGGTAAGTCATGCAGTCCAGCTCTTAGTCTCCAAGTACTCCGTAGGAACAGCTTCAACAGGATTTTCTGCTTTCCACTGCTGCAAACTCCAGCGTCTTGGATTACAATTGTCATGATGTCTTGGCATATGTTTTGGTTATAAGGGCATTATGTTTTCTAGAACTCCACATCTTACATGTCAAATTTAGTTTAAAGCTGTTCAGTTAACAAAGTACAAAAATGTTTTGACGTTTTGCTTCCATAATTTTGCATGCAAACGGACGAATCTCATGGAATTGTTGTGTACTGTAAGGCAGTGTTGCAGTGTCTCCTAGAAACATGTTGGTCGCCAATATGAATGCTTTTATAATATATGCAGTGTTCTCTTGAATATATTAGCCATTTGGATTCTTCGTTGTTGCAGCCTCCTGGTAGAGTCTATCATGAAAACTTTCTGGGAAGACATTGTTTTGCCAGTGGAGCAATAGATGAGCAGTTTTATTCCTTCTAGAAAAAACAGTTTGAGTCAGTCTATAGGATTGATTAATTTTTTTAATCACGTATGCATTGCTGTTTACGATTTGTGCTGATACCAACATTTTAATTCAAAGCATTTATTTGTTAAAGGGTGTTGAAAGTTGGTACGGTTTCACTGTAGGACACATTTGTTGTCTTAACATGTTTGCATTGTATTTTGCCATTTATTTTTTCTGCATAGTGTCAGCAAGTTCTCGCTGCTTAAAGCAATGGTATGGCAGTAGCTTACAGTTTTGAAGGTCTGGCTTGGTAGCTTGCTTTTGGGTCTTTCAAAAAGAACTCTGGCTTTCCTACTGCTGCTGTGCTGACTTTCTGCAGTGTATATAAAAAGAAATTTGACTTAATTTTCAAGGCAATCCACGGATTGGTCCCTAAAAAAATAACTACAAGATGAGGAAAGGGTTAAAAACATTGCTTCTCAAATCCAGTTTTGTGCGATCATCACAAAGATGAGTCCTGCTGAGATTTTAAGAATTTCTTGAAACTTCAGATCTTATGGGTATTCCATATGGTTTTGAGTAATAAAAAGAACAGTAGCATGGATAAGCCAATAGAAATTAATAGCCAAATCCACCTCCTGTAGGTCTCCCCATGAGAAGTGGGAGGAAAGGAGATTAATGTGACAGATGTTGACTGTCAAAAGACAATTAGTTGGTTAGTGATGGGAAAATGATATATGAAAAAATAAAAGCTGAGCTTGTTTGTTCTGAAGAAACTAATTGGAGACGTCAAGCACAGAACCACTCCGCCCAGACTGCCTTCTTCAGGATCTCTCTTCCCCCTCACCGGTAGAAGAGGTCTCTCACGTACCACTTGCTGCGGTGTTCCAAGGCCTCTCTCTCCCTTCAGATTTTCCTGCCAACTTGAAGCTTAGTCAGGACTCCCTTCACAAGTCCTTCCCAGCATAAAATGTCAACAGCTGGTAGATTGAGTTAATTGTTTCGAGACTGCAAGGGTGATGATGAAGAGGAATTCTCTTTACCTAAAGCAGGCAGAAAGGCTAGTCCTGAACGGAGCACATTCTGAGCTATTCTGCATTTTCAGGGCAACAAACCGTTTCATAATTTGCACTCAAAGGAAACTCCATTCAGAGACCTTTGAGTCAAGAATTAAGCTGAGGGAATTTAGTTTTCAAAGCTTCAGTCTCACTTGTCTTCTTTCCCAACGCAGGGCTAGTGCAGTTTAGTACCTACCAGTGGGATTCCTCCTCTTCGCTGCAATGTGCCAGAGCACTCGTGCATTTTTATTTTCATCTGAATTGGTCTCCTGCCTGTATAAAATGTTTGCCTTGTGTGTGAGGAAATTTTATCACTTTTTTGTACACTAGCTAAGTTAGCATTTCTTCCAAGAAAAATGCTGTACATAAGTTTATTCTATACTGGAATAACCCACTTTATTGTTGTACTCTTCTCTTTGTATGCTATCTCACATCAGTCTGGTAACTTCAGTACACAGAGCTAATACTATTCTATGCGTTTGTGAAGGGGCAATTGCTCTGTAAATGCAACATGCTACAAGTAGAAACATTACAGTGGTATTGCCTTGAAATCAGGTGTGTCCATAGAGGTCACTTTGATGACAGTATAAAGGTTCATGTCCTGACATAACCTCGGTGACCTGGGAAGGCAAATCCAGGAATCTCAGGAGCCAGAGCTTTGAAAATCAGAAATATCATATTCAGAGTTATTTCATGGGGACAATGGGAGAGCTTTTTGTCTGAAGAAAAAGTCAAACATAGTAACTTTGGCTAAAATCATTTTAATACCCTTTTCATTTTCTTTTCAGTAGAAATAGTAGTTCATTTCCCTCTTCACAAACAATAACATTGCATGACCTTTTCTCCCCCCAGAAGTTCCCATCCCTTCTCACTGCTTCTCCTCCCATCCCCTTCCCTACTTTCCACTCTGACCCTTCTCCCCACTTCGCTATACTTTCCAACTCTTGCTTTTCTGTCTTTTTCCCCTGTTTCAGCCTTTCCCTGCCTTTCTTTTGTTTCCCTGCTTTTTCTGTTTCTATCTTTTCCCTGCTGTTCCCACTGCTTTTGCCTGCTTTGTTCTGTTGCTTTTCCAGTCTTTCTGCTTTTTCTTGTCACTGTATTGCTTTCCTTTTCCTGCTTGTTCTCTTCCTGTCTTTTCACAGCTTTTCCTGTCTTGTCCGTGCTTGTCTTCCCTGCTTTTGTTTTCCTGCCTGTTCTTCCTGCCATGCTTTCCCCTGTTTGCTTTGCTCCCCCCGCCCCTTTCTTTTCAATACTTTTAAGGTCTTTCACCCCCCTCCCCTGTTTTTCCCTTCCTCTCCCTGCTTGTTGCTCTTTTGGCTTCCTCTCAAGGTTCCCCCCTTTTTGGTGCTTTCCATTCTCTTCCTTGCTTTGACTTTCCCCCCTTGCTTTGACTTCTGTTTTTCCATTCTGTTTTCCAGTTTTTCAGGTTGTTTCCCCCGCCCCCTTGCTCTTCACTATGTTGACTTCTTTTCACTTCTTATCTTTCCTGCTTGTTTTTTCCTGCCTGTCTTTCCTACTTCTTTTTCCACCGTTGCTTTGCATTGCTTTCCCCCCTTTGCTTTCCCTTCACTGACTTTCACTGCTTTTCTCTTCTTTCTAATGCTTTTCAGGTCTTTTCCTCCTGCTTTTCAATGCTTTCTGTGTCTTGCCCTTCTTTTTTCCCATTTTTTTCCAATGCTTTTTGGGTGTTTTCTTTTCTTCTTCCCCTTGCTCATTTTCTCATCCCTTCCCTGCTTTTCCCTGCTTTGACTTCTTTCCTGTTCTTTTCCCATCTCTTCCATGGTGTTTGGGTCATTTCATTTCCCCTCCACTTCTCTGTTCCCTGCTTTTGATTGCCTGGAGTTCTTTTCCCTATTTGTTTCTGCACACACACCCCATCCCCCTTATGTTATTTTCATTGCTTTTCACCACTTTGAGTTCTTTTCACTGCTTTTCATGTCTCCTTTTTTTTCCCCACCTTCTCTTGTTTTCCTTACTTATTCCTGCTTTGACATCCTCTCCCATCTTTTCCCTCTTTTGACTTGTTTTCACTGCTTTTGTGGTCTTCTCTGGCCTTTCCCCCCCTTTTCAGGTCTCCTCTTTTCCTTGCTTTGGACTGCTTTGTCTTTTACCTGCTTCTCTCTTATCATCTTTTCCCCACTTCTCCCTTCTTACCTTTCCCCTGCCTTTCCCTCCTTGTCTTTTCCCTGCTTTTCAGGGATTTTCACCCCCACCCCCCCCCCCCCGATACTTTTTTCACTGCTTTTCACTGCCTTTTTTTTTTTTACTTCTTTGACCTCCTTTCCCCTACTTTTCAGATACTTTCCCTCATTTTCCCTGCTTTTTGTTAGCTTGACTTTTTTCCTCTTCTTTTCCCTCCTTGTCTTCTCCTTGCTTTTCTATCATCTTTTCCTTCCTTTTCATGCTCTTATTCCCACCTGCTCCCTGCTTTTCAGTACTTACAGACTTTTCTCTGCTTTTCAGGTCTCTTCCTTGCTTTTCCCTTCTTCTCTTTTACGTACTTTTCCCTTCCTTCCCCACTGCCCCTGTTTGCCACTGCTTTGACTTCCTTTTCACTGTTTTTCAGGTCTTTTTGTTCTCTTTCCCTCCTCTTCTCCCTGGTTATTGCTTCTCAATCTTTCCCTGCTTTTCTTGCTTTTACTTCTTTTCCCTCCTCCCTTCTTTTCAATGCTTTGCACTGTTTCAACTTATTTTCACTACTTTACAGATGTCCCCCCCTCCCTCCCCCTTTTTTTCCTGCTTTTCACTGCTTTGACTTTTTTCCTGCTTTTCAGGTCTCTTCTTTTTCTCTCTTCCCCACCTCCCTCCTTCTCTTCTTTTCCCTGTTTTTCCCTTCTCTTCAGTTGTCTGACTATTTTTCACTGCTTTTTACTGCTTTGA
The DNA here is from genome assembly GCF_035582795.1 of Mycteria americana. Classification (NCBI taxonomy): domain Eukaryota; kingdom Metazoa; phylum Chordata; class Aves; order Ciconiiformes; family Ciconiidae; genus Mycteria; species Mycteria americana. The sequence continues at coordinate 121,595,555 of NC_134365.1, forward strand.
CTATTTTTTACTGCCTTTCAGATCTTTCAACTTCTTTTCCCTTTCTTTCCCTGCTAGTCACTGCCTTGACTTCTATTCTCTGCTCTTCTGGTCTTTTATCCCCTCCCTTCTCCTTCTTTTCCCTGCTTTTCATTGCTTTGACTCTTTTCCCAGCTTTTTCCTTCTCTTCCTTGCTTTTCACTGTCTTGACTTCTTTTCCCCGTTTTACTTTTTCCCCTTTTCCCAGCTTTACACTGCTTTGACTTTTCTGCTTTTCAGGTCTTTTTCTTTCCTTTCCCTTCTTTCCCTGCTTGTCTCTGCTTTGACTTGTTTTTGCTGCTTGTCAGTGCTTTTGACACTTTTTCACTGCTTTTCAGTGCTTTGACTTCATGTGGCTGCTTTTCAGGTTTTTCCTGCTTCCCGCCCCACCACCCCCTTGGCTTTTGCCTTCCTGTTCCCCGCTGTTCACTGCTTTGACTTTTTTCCCCTGCTAGTAAGTGCTTTGATTTCTTTCCATTGCTTTTCAAGTCTCCCCCCTCCCCTTCTTTTCCCTGTTTATCACTGCTTTGACCTCCTTTCACTGCTTTTCTGGTCCTCCTTCTGCTTTTTTCCTTATTTTCCATGCTTTTCACTGCTTTTTAATTTGGGGGTTTTTCCTTTTTTTTTTTTTTTTTTTTTTTCCCCTCCCCTCCTTTCTCCTGTTTTCCTTCCTCCTCTTTCCCCTGCTTTTCAGCCTCTTCAGTGCTTTGACTTCTTTCAACTGCTTGTCTGGTCTTTTCCCTTTCTTTTCATTACTTGTTACTGCTTTGACTTCTTTCCACTGTTTTTCAGGCTGTTCCCTTCCTCCCCCCCCCCCGCTTCTTCTCCATTTGCTTCGCTTCTTTGCCCTTTTTGCTGCTTTTTAGATCTTTTCTCTTTCCCCCCCTTTCTTTGCTTTCCTTCCCTGCTTGCCCCTTCCCTGTTTTTTCACTGCTCCTTGCTGCTTTTGGCTACCTTTGGCTGCTTTTTCCTGCTTTCACTTTATGCGCCCCTTTTTGCTACTTTTCAGGTGGTTTTTGTTTTGTTTCCACCCGCCCTTTTTTCTTCCCTGCTTTTCCTTCTCCTGCTTTTCACTGCTTTAACATCTTTAGGCTGCTTTTCTGATCTCTGTTTTTCCCTGCTTGTCACTGCTTTGACTTCTTGTCCTTTCTTTTCATGTCTTGTGAGTTGTTTTTTTTTCCCCCGCCACCTCACTTCTTTTCTCTGTTTTTCCCTGCTTTGACTGCTTTATCTTCTTACGTGCTTTACACTATTTTGAATGCTTTTTGCTTCTTTTCACTGCTTTGCTGCTTTTCAGGTCTTCCCCTCCTCCCTTCCTTTTCTTACCCTTCTTTCCCTTCGCTTGCTCTCTTTTTCTCCCTGCTTTGGCTTCTTATCACTGCTTTTATCAGCTCTTATCAGGTCTTTTATCTCCCCCCTCCCCCCCCCATTTTTCTTCTTTCCGTCTTCCCCTGTTCCCCTTCCCCTTAGTCTTTCTTCATCTCCCTCTTCTTCCTCCTTCTGCTTCCCCTTTCCCTCCCTGCTTTTCCCTGCTTTGACTTCATGTTTCCAATTCTCACGTCTTGTCTCTTCCTCCGTTTTCCCTTCCATGCTTCTTCCTGCTCTCCTCTGCTTTTCATAGCTTTGACTTCTTTTCACTGCTCCTTGTCTTCTTTCACCCCTTCCTTTCCTTTCCTGCTTTTCCCTTCCCTTCTGCTCCCCACTTCTCCCAGCCTTTTTGCTGCTTTCCTCACCTTTTCGACACTTGTCCAAGATACACACTGCTTTGATTTCTTTTCACTGCCTTTCAGGTCTCTTCCTCCCTTCTTCTATTTTCTTTTCCTCCTTGTCACTGCTTTGACTTCTCCTCACTCTTGCTTTGCTGCTTTAAATTTTTGTCTCTCTTTTTTTTTGTTTTGAGTTTTTTTTATTTCTTCTTTTTTCACTTTTCCTTTAGCAGTTCTTTTTTCTTTTGCTGCTTATCACTTCTTTTTCTTTTCATGTCTTTTCTTTTCACTTCTCTTTTCAAAAGTTCGCGTCTTTCAGTTTTTTTTTCATTCTCTCATGTCTCATTTTCTCACTTTGACTTCTGTATCTTCTTTCACTTCTTTCACGTTTTTTCTTTTCACCACTTTTCACTATTTTTAATGTCTGTAACTTCTTTTCACATTTTTCACTACTTTTCTTTTCATGTCTCTTCCTTTCTTTTCACTTCCTTCCCCTTTCTTTCCCCTTATCACCTTCCCCCCACCTCCTTTTCTCCCTCCTCCTTTCCCCCTTTTCCCATCTCTCCTGTCCTCATCAGCATTCCAGTCAACCTCTTGTTGTCTTCAGTACATGGAAAAGGAAATAAAATACACACATAAAGTATATAGGCAAAAATAAAGTGCTGATAATCATGAAAACTTCCAATCTTACTTTGTCACATTGATACCTCAAAGCTATTGCTGTGTTTTTCTCATCAGTTAAATCCATTCCAATCACTGGACTGTAGTAAGGAGTTGATCCTTTCGGGCGTCAGAGTGCATACTGTCATTTGCTGATACAATATAATGGTAATGCTTATACTTACAGCGTTGCAGACAGGCACACAGGGAGAAAAGGTCTGATGTAATGACTGAAGATTTCACCCTTGAATAAAGCATTCGGCTGAGATTTGAGAGATGTGGGATTCTAATCTTGCCTGTCCATAGGGATTCAAAGAGATGCTCCCATACCACCATAGGGCTATCACTTCTTTCACGTGATTTCAGAATAGAAGAGAAGGTGAAAGAAAAGGAAGAAGAGGCACTGTGCACCCCACCTCTTAAAATTGCCTTACTGAGAGCTAAGGGTTCAAGATTAATTGGGACAGGCAGAGAATCCAAAAGGAGGAGAAGTGTGTAGCCTTGTGGCTTTGAAGCATTTCCTAGAAAAGGAGAAGGATTAGGATTAAGACCATTTGTACAAGAGAGTCATGTGAAATGGGTGTCAAGTATGTTCTATTAAGCTGAAAACAACAGAAGGGTAGCACAAGGGCAGGGAAGGCAAAGAGATAAAAATTCAAGTGGGGAGTTAATGCAGGGGTCTAGGTGACTGTGAAGGGAGAGAAAATGTCCAGGCATTCTCTATAGTAGCACTTCATTGCTTTCAAATGTCTAGGTCGTAGGCAAAATGGTGCAGATGGCTGCAGGCAGCTCTGCAGAGCTTATGTGCATCCCACAGATTCACCTCTATGAGAACTATGGACACATATGGGTTTTACATTGGTGGGGGTTCATTTCATGAAGACTTACCAGCAACTTTCATTTTCCCTGCTTTTTCTATAAGTGCAGGAGGCATGCAAGTTATTAGTTAAAGAATAAAATAATACGGTGGTAATAAAAAACCCCTTTCAGACATGCTGAAAAATTAATCTCATGCTATTTGGCTATCATCACAATATCGTCATGAACTATCTGATTGCTAGCTTTTTGTAGGGACCGTGTCATGACAGTATTTGAGCATCACACAATATTTACACTACACCTAATGTCATGTTCTCAGATCTATGATTTATTTGGGGGAAAGGAAGGAGAAAGACATTAACCCAAGGCTTCTAGGTATATTTTACAACAAATTGCAAAAACTAGCAGCAATGAAACAGCCAGAAGACATGTTTGCTTCTACATTTTTCAAAATTTATTTGTATTAGGAATCAAAGGATCAATATAAACATGATACAGGCCTCAAATGATATTAGTTACAGTTTGGAAGCAAACACTTGAATATAAACCATATAGTTGAAGAAGAATGAGAGAGATGGAATAAAACTAAAGCTAGTACAAAGAAGTAAAAAAGCAACATGAATAAAATTTATAGCATAATTTGTTTTTTAAAAATAGAAAATGCTATTGGGGAAGGAATAAGTCACAGCATCACAACAAAATGAAAATTTGAGACAGGATGCAACAGAAAAGAAGGAAAAGACTTTCAGAGGAGAGTTGTTATACATAAAGGAACATTAATGGTAAAGTACAAGGGAGAATGACTCTGAGAGAACCTGTTTCCACCTTAATTCCTGAGGCTCATTGATTTTTTACTTATTTATTAATTTAGACTGTAAAAAAAGGGGAAAAGAATAAAGGGAAAAGGGCAGAAAAGTTTTGACTTTATTCAACCTGCTACCATTTTTCTCAATGTCTTTTTTGTCATCTAAACAAAGGCAAAGGAGTGAGAGAGGCTTGTCAACAAGGCTGATGTGTTTAAACTAGAAGATTTTCAACCTGTGGATGCCTGGAAACTGAACTACTTAAAAGTTTGGAGAGTTAACCATGGGAAGCAAGTCTATTGTCAGTAGGTTGAAATTTGCGTTTTCTAGGCTGCAGAAAGTACTGGGAACTGGAGCAAAGCATGATGGGAGGTAGTAACAACAAAAACCTAAATTCAGGACCTGGTCACCATGATTTTTGGAATCTGAGATGACAACATGAGATGAATTTGAGAACTTCAACTTTAATTCTTGAAATAAAATAATCTGTTGATTAAGTTTCATTATATTGGATTTAATTGGAACTGAGCACTTCTAAGTGGTGGTTGAATTATTACACTAGCTTTCTGCCCTTGAAGTCCAGATTTACAATGTGAATTACCAGTAAATTATGCTGGCGGACCCTATCATATTTCCAGTCCACATTTATCTATGTTACAACACTACCCTGCATTTTTTTTTCTCATAGGATATCTACCAATGAAGTGTAAAGACCCTGAGAAAATCCATTATTGATGTAGATTTGTAAGATTCTTTTAAAGGTAGTTTTCATGTATGTATTATGATTTGACAGTGCAAGACAGTATTTGTTTAAATTGTGGTTTATGGTATGTGTCTGATTAATGCTCTCTGCCTTCCAGCATCCTCCCTTGGTACCAGTCTTTTAATGACAAATGCAGCTTCTAGTAACGCATATAGCGCATGTAAGGGACACGTGGAGATCATGTAGAATTTTATGGCCCATACCCAGTGTAGAGAAGTCACCACAGCTTCCTTAACCTTGAAGGCCTGAGGCAGCCTATGAATTAATGAGATTTAAAGCAGAGTCAGTCCTGCCCCTGCCCGTGCCTTTCTTCTCTACCCCTGCGATGCAGCACAGAATTTCAGTCTTTGTCTCTACCTGAAGTGTTTGAAGACTTCAGTCCTGCCTCTGCAACAATATTTCATCCCTGAGGAGGATGAGGTATTTTCCATGGTAAGATGAATATTCACACAAGTTTTGTAAATAGTTGAGTATATGTCCATAAAACTTTTCCAGGAGCACATTTGGAATGAAGTTTGATTGCTTGGATGTTCAAGAAGAGCAGACATGAACTCATCTGAAACAGATTTTCTGCTCTGATCTAACAAGTCATTGTTGAAAAGGCTCTTTGGCATTTACACAGTTCTAATTCTGGTAATTTGTATGTGCTGTATCTCTCATCAAGGGCTTTTGGCATCTATGGTAAATCCATTGTGTTTTATCTTTCATCTTTCTGTGCCCTCAGGTGAACATATCTAGTCTTTGTCTTTCTGAAAATGAATCTGCCTGTTCACTATTTCTTCCTGTTGATGCTTTTAATAATAAAAAGTTCTAGTAGTTTTTCTTTCTAATGGTGAAAGGCTTGTCTTGCCAAGGTTCTTACTCTAGCCACTTTGTACCACATGGAAATCAGCTGTAAAACCAAAGTATCCAGTAATGAAATAATCCAGTTTTAGAGATTAACCTCTGGAACACATATTACTCTCATCCAAGTGCCAGTTGCATGGGCCATGGCCGTAGTGAGTTTAATATTGTCCCCCCCTTTCCGAGCAGGTTTTGCTTGTGGTTTTGACCTTTTGCTTGTGGTTTTGACCTATAGAAGGTAAAGAAGCCTTCCGTTTGCTCAAATGTCTGCTGGTTTGACGTGAGTTTCCCCTGATAAGAGAACTGATGTTGTGATTTTTATGCCTTGCTCTTCATTTCCTCTTTCACAAAGTACAGCATGGGCAATTTAATTTCAGTAAGGGCTTTTCCTGTTTCAGATGTCAAAATGTTTCCTGTTCAAATATTGAAAAGTTTTTTGAATTTAGACTTTTGGCTGTATGGGTGTTTTAAAAATTATGCAAAATGTATGCTTAAAGAAAATGTTTTTCTCATAGTGGAAAACATTGGGATTTTAGTCATTCTAAGTGGAAATGATTGGAGTGGTTTAGTTGCTAAATGTAGTAGTTATCGATAATTTGTATAAATGACTGAAAATAGGAACTCAGGATAGAGGTAATTGATGTAGCCTTATCTATGATTATCCATCTTGCCATAAAATGAAATAATCTTTATGGCATCTTGTTTTCTGTTTTGTTTAGTCACTTTTTCTCTGATCAAATATTGCAATTAAATTCAGAAAGATACAGAAATGTTTCTGTAAACAGAAGTCATTGACTTAGAAGAACACGACCAGGAATGATGTGTTTTTTACCACATATTGATAATACAACGACAACTTTTAACTCTCTGTTCACAATATACTTCTCATCACTTGAAGAGATTCTTATTTAGACAAGCTTGCTTTTCTTTTCTGATAGCTGTTCTAATAGTCTCATATGTGCCATCTAGAGGTTGCTTTGGTGGAATAGTCTAGAATACCTTGAAGAGGTAATGTAATAATTTCCATGAGCAGAAGTAGTAATTTGGTTCTTACCTTCTTTGAACTGAACAATGAAAAACGTGGTTGAGAAACAAGAAAATATATATTTTTTGCTTTAACTATGATGCAAAACTTATGCCCTCATGTAGCTGCTTATAATCACTGATGCTTCTCATGGGTTAAGAATGGTAACAAAGAGAAGAAAGACAGAGAAGAAAATGTAATTAATTATATCATGATCACCCTCAAAAAACTATGCTCTACTTGGATCATATTTCTGCATTCACATCTTCTGCCTCATTACTACAGTAGTCTACATAGTCTACAGTCTACAGAAGTCTTTCTGCACTGTCTGCCCACTGCTTTGCTCCCTTTCCGCAAAGGATTCCTCTTCTCAAGATTTTCTAGTTCTGGCAGAAGACAGGAAACGGGGGGACACAATGAATCTACTTACCCAAGTGCTCCACTTTCATTTTCAAGGAGGAGTCATCACAGAACCCAAGTTCTGAGGAGCTAAAGAGGAAAGCAGGAGCAGAGGAAAGGAGGAAGAAACGAAGCAGTTATTCATTAATTACATTAAAGTTTATCCATCTACCTGCCTACTGTGATACTGTGTTCATGTCACACCATCTTTGTCCAAGATTATGAACTCATTGAGGTAGAAACTGTGAAGAGACTGACTGATGTATCTGCAGATGATCATTACAGAAGGGGAAAAGGTAGGTCGGGTAGATATTAGCGGTCCTTAGGGTAATTTAGGAAGCCCTCTAAACCAGCCAACGCTTCTGAGAATCTCTGCAGTCCCCTGGACTGTAACTCTACCCGTTTTATTGCCAAGAGGTCCCTCCTCACCCCGCTTATCTTGTGAAAGGTTTCCAGAAGACTTTTGCATGGTTCCTATCTGCATGGTCTGCTTTTGGGAAACCCTTCTCCCCAGAAATAGAGCACTTGGCAGCTTTCAGTCTGGTGTGAAAGGGCCATCTCGAGGTAAGGCTCTTTTGAGACTCCCTGTCAGATTTCTTACAGTGCTAAGCACTCCTTTGGCAAATTAGTAAACAGGTTTCTTCAGCCTGTGGAAATAAATGTTATACTGTGTGGATGAGCAGTATGTGAAAACCTAAGAGCTCTGATGAACGTCTGCTAGTGAGTTTTGTAGCAGTTGTTACACCATCTTTAGATGGTATCTCCACAGGATATGCCAGATGTTGGTCGCTCCTGGACCAGAACTGGGCAAAGGGGAGATTTCTTCCAGAACAAACCTTGGACCTGTGCTCGCACCGCTAATGCAGTCATGTTTAAATGAAGATGCTGGGCAGTAAACTGTGACAGAGGTGTAGGCAGCTATTCCCTTCTGCCATGCCTGCCTTGGCAGCGTTATGACAGACAGCTGCAACAAAGGTGCTTAGTTGCTGGTGTGAGATTCTCCAGAGATCATCTATCAAAGCTAATAGGTCTGTATGGGAGCACCATTTCCAGAGGAGCTTTATAGTATAGTTTGCCTTTTTTTTCGCCAAATTTTTAGTGAGCTATTTAGAAACATGTTAGGAATGACTGTAAATGGAGAAACAGCTTTTAAGCTAGTATTTCTGGCTTTACAACTGTGAAGTCCAGAACAGCTCACTGTGTTGCTGTCTGTGACCATACTTAGATGGGAATCTCAAATAAGGACTAATGAAATAGTTTCTCTCCTGCTGTAAGATACATGTGACAGTTGGAGCCATTCAGTATCTTTGTAAAGCCATTTATCTTGAAAAGTAGAAGTCCTCTTCAAGTTTTAAAATTTTTGTTACAAGCAAGAAATTAATTTACATTTCTTAACATAGTCTTTTGTATAGATGACACCAAAAACTTTGCTCTTTGACAAGATCATTGCCAGCAACTATAATAAAATAAGAGTTCTGGAATACATGTTGAATCTTACAAATGGCACAAAATACTTCCAACCAATCGGTCTTTTGAAAAATGGGATGATCAAGTAAAACAAATGGTTTATTTTTAAACTTATTCATAATTTCCAAGCATAAGTACAACCACTGAACTGTCTTTTAAGACTTTTAAAAAGAGGGGGAAGAGGACAGGATGAGACATAGGAGAACCAAAGGGACAAGTATCTCATTCATCAGTGTTTAAAGTTAGAAAAATAGACAAAAATGTAATTAAAAATATAATTTATTACCACTTCTGTTGAGGTAACATTTTATTCTGCTAAGTAAAGAAAAATTCATGGTGGCAATTGTCCTGTAAGGTCCATTATTTCCTTTTTTGTTATGATAGTCACAAGCAGGTGTGGCTAGTACACAGGGGAGTCTGTCTGGGAAGCCTCCTTGCCTTGCTCAGCTTATGTTTTGCTGGTTGTTTCTTTTCTGAATGTTTCTTCTGAATGTTTCTGAAAAAGAAACTCAAGCCTCCAGGTTGGAGTTTGGATGAAGTCATATATTAAAACTACATGCCTTGTGATTTGGTACAAAAAGTTGCCCAAGTAGCCTGTAAAGAGTCAGTGAGTCAGGTTACATGTGTCTTCAGCCTGTTGCACATGCTGTGCACATCAGATTTGCTGCACTTGTACAGGTCGAGTTGCTTTCGTGTGCTGCGCTGTTATGTCTGCATGCACAGTAAAGCTGGGGGCATCCAGAATGCCTCAGACCGGCAGAGAGTGACTTAAGCAAAGACTGACTATATTGCACGCACTGTGTGTTATTGCAGTTGTGCACTGGCTTCCCTGTGCATGCACGACTCATTGTGTGCATGTGCCATTTCTGTAAGGCTTCTAGAAATTCTGTAGATTACTATTAAAAGTGGTTGTCTGTCACTCAAAGCTGTAGACTTAGAAGATAAGCAAAGGCACAAGTAATTTCTGGAAGGTAATGTCTGGATTGATAACAATCACCCCATTTCATCACGGTCAGAAATAAAAATAATTGTGAATAGCTTACGTACTAACCTTTTATCATGAAACTTTGAAGACTGCTATACTAAAAATCTTGTTTCTAAGGAAATTGTAATGAGAAAACAAGTGTTGACATCTATCCAAAACCCCTTTCCTTAATTCTCACTTCTTCTGAGGAAAGAGGAAACATCCTCTTTTGTGGCTACGTGAGTGCTTATGCTGCCCTGAGCCCATCCCTCTTCTTGGCCCTATCTATCTATTTTCTGCTCTGAAAAGAAAAATTTTCAAAAGTAAGAACAAGTAGCTCATGACCTCTGTAGCTGGCTGTAATTTGAACAAGGACAACTAATAGACTACGTATTGGAAGACCAAAAGGACCCAGTTTCCTTCTGCTGAAGGAGGAATGGTTAAACAGTCGGGCAGCATCCTAAGGTCTAAGGCATTGGGCTTATGTTACAACAAACTTTCCACACCTTTTTCCCCCTGTGAAGTGGAGGTAGTTGCACTTTCCTCCATGTGAAACCAAATCTGGTAAAGATGTCTTAGCTAGAGAAGAGCCTAATTCTACTGCTGGGTGGTTGGAAGCGGTGAGACTCTGGTCCTCCATGTGTTGTCAATTTTGCCAATGCAGGCACATTTCAGGTCCATTTCTGAGCACTGTAAATGCTTCATTAATACTTTTTAGTTCTCTTTCAAATATTTCCCTGTTTTCTGTTCGGTTTTGTCTTTATAGCATTTTGTTTTACAGGTGTGAAAAAGGCTGAGGCAGCTTTGTTCCCAGAGCACTGATACGGAGCTTCCCTGAGCAAAAGGCCAGTGTCGCCCAGAGAAAAACTTGGGAGATGCAATCCATTGTGGTCCAAAGTAATTGTCTAACCTAGGAAGTGCTGAAATCCAGACTTTTCTCATTTTTCTATGACTCTTCCCAGCTGAAATATATTTATGTCCAAGGCAAAAAGAATATGGTATGTCCTTAGCGCTCATGACTGGTCTTGTACTTACTGACTTGAACCCAACATATTTCCATTGTGAGCTGACCAGTTTTCATCTGCGGTGTAAGCAGGTTTTGAGCTTCTTGCTCAAAAACATTCTCTGTTCCTGCCTTCAGGTAATAAGTGGTGCCTTCTCTGTGACATGATGCAAATGCTTGTTGAAGATTAAGCTAAGCCCATTTAAACTAATTTTGTATGTGGCCCAGTCAGTGTGTACCATGGAAAAGGAAAGGAAGATTAATACCATAAATCATTTTACCAGACATTTGCTTCATTGCTGTGTAAATTCAGACCAGAAACACTGAGCCCTTCTTTGTTTGGGTCTGCTTGCTTCAAGAGCTATCAAAAGCTTGACATGTCCTCTGAACTTCCTTAGTAAAGGTGCAGTTGGTTGGGGAAAGAAACCACAGCGTGGTACAAGTTAAAAAAACCCAACACCCAAAGTGATGGTGAGGAGATAAATGGCAAACCAAATCGTAGTGTCTGATAATAGAACAAATAATAATAAAAGTGCTCTGAACTTCTCCAACTAATAGAAAGTTGAGCCATAATCACCATTATTTTTTATTTAAATGAAAAGCAAGGAAACATTATTCTTGACAGAGAAGGGTATGTCTTTTACTCTGCTCCATCGTCTGGAAAGCAAAGGGAACAGGATGATTCCTGCCCTGTCTGCGTAGCTCTGGCTGTGTACAGAAGCTTCAAAGCCACCTGCATAAATGGTTTGTGCTCTTGAGGAGGCACCCCATGGGAGCCTGGGGGCAGGGAGGGACAGCAGGAGTCTGTTTTGGAGGGTAGAAGTTACCACAATGCAAATGAACGCAATAACAACATTTGAAGTGACAAGCAAAAGGTCCTGGATTAGGACCTGTATCCTTACTAGACCTTTGGAAAGAGGGTGAGGAACATAATGGCAAATCCTGTAAATGACACGGGGTGGTAAACTTGGGCAAAGTTCATGAAAGCTGTGAGAAACTTGAGAGGCACCTCACCAAGCTGGGGAATTCACTGAACGGCACGCTGCCTGCAGTTGGATATCTGCAGCTCAGTGAAAAGGTCCAGGGGGAAGGACTTGGAGAGAGCAAGAAGAAAGGATGGAAGGGAATTGGAAAAGCTCTCATGGAGGGAGACTGAAAAGACTCAGGCTGTTTATTTAATGAGAACGGACAAAAAGCATGTAGAGGAACTTCAAAATATACCCTGGTATAGCACAGTGAAACCTTCTACTCACCTTTTTATTCGTGAGGTGAAATGTTGTGAAATTGTTTTGCTTGAAAAATTGAATTGAAGTTGCAAGTGACAAAGTCAAAGCTTTTCTATGCTTTGCTCTGCTAAGCCCATGTAACTCATTCCTGTTACTCATTGGAACCAAGGACTGAAAGGAGAGCATTAGAGAGTGTATGCATAATGCTTAATCAATGTGAATAACAGATACTGAAGAGAACAAGCACCCTCAATCTTAGGGGCATTAATTAGTTCTAATTATTGAAAGTTAGGAGAAAACTTCCTTGCTACTTCTTGGTACAAAAAGCTGCCCTTGCTGCTCTCTACTGTAGCTACTCTCTTTGAAACTTGGGTGCTTGCTGTAGTTGGGGAGAAGATAGTGAAGGTCTTTTCTATGACCATGTAAGGGCTTTGTCAAAGCCTGCGGGTCCTGCAACCTTCTCCTTCATCACTGAATCCACATTCAGCCTCAGCTGTATTACATAAAAAGCTCCTTGTCCCTTTTTTTGAATGTTGGCCAAACTCACACAGCTGTGAGTTCAAGAAGGCATGTTTTAAAATCCGAACAAGAGAGAGGAGGATTTAGGAGGGGTAATAGGAGAAGCAGGAAAAAGTAGATCTAAGCATGCACATTTCTACCGACTTGTTTTTCCTCTAGTTTGGAAAGAAAACCCTGACAAGGTAACTCTTCATCATTATCTGAAATAGATTTCAGTCCAACTCTAAGGGCGTACTTGAAAAACCTTAAGAAATATTTGAATTAAAGTGGGTTCTTAACGCATCTGACATAGTTTGTTCATGTCTAATTATAGCTACTGCTCTGTGTCTGCGTTTGATTTTTGCAGCGCGGCTGGAGTAGCTGTTTCGCTTGGCAGCGTGTGTGCTGGCCTGCCACCCCTCTCTTCATTCACTGAATTCTGACACTATGTTTAGAAGCACCAGCCATCCAAATTATAATGGGCCTCATACTTTGCATTTAGACTGCAGAAGTTAAAGCCAATTAAAACAAGTGCCTCAGCATTTGATTCTTTTTTTTTTTTTTAACTTCATTTTAAGATGTTCTCTTAAGGGAAATTTTTAATGAAATCTATTTTGGTATGGTACACTGAAGATGAATTTATTAAACAGGCCTATTTTTTTTTTAATCCAGTACACTTCTCATGCATTTGATGCGATTTCCCCTCAAGTATTAATTTAGAAGAAGGAGAGAATATTTCTTAAACATGGGTTTGAAGAGGAGGGAAGGAAATGTCTTCAGACACGTACCCTCTTCATTCTCCCAATAACAGTGGCTGGGGCAGTACCTGCCTCCGGGCACGAGAGGGGAGAGTAAATTCGTGTGTGTGCAGCCCCCTTCCCATCTGCACTGAAGCGATGTTGACCCCTGGTTATTCTTTGTGTGCGTGGGATGAGGGTTAAAGCACGAAGCTAATTCTTGAAAATTAAGCTCTATACCCAGCTCTGTGCCAGATTTTCAGCGTAGCTTTAGACAAGCTCCCTCACTTCTTCTGTCTCTGCGTTACGCACCCTGCAAAAATCTGTAATAATGGAGCTTTTTATAAAAGATTGTTTCGGTCTTGCATCTTTTTGGTTATGATTTCTTCATGAAGTTTGAATAATTTCTCTTATGGGCACAAACTGACAGCAAATAAGGCAAAATATTCTACTTTTCCTGAATGGGTGTCTCTGTTCATTCACTCTGGAAACGGAGGAAAAGCACTGCGTAGTTTGTGAGTAGTGTCAAGTACAGAGACAAAGCAAAAGCTTACAATACTCTGCTGAAGAAACAAGAAAACCAGTGAAAGTATGCTTGAGTCCAGCAGTTCTGCACTTTGTCTAGGCATACCATGAGCAAAAAAACCTCACAAGGCTGAATTCCTCAACTTGGGAAAACTAACAGGCTATTTTGACATTCATTAAGGAATTTAAAAAGCCATTTGCTACGAAGTAGCGAAGGTGGAATTTGTCTTGTATTTCTGGGGGCAGAAAGATGAAAGTGCTAACTCAGTCTGCGATGCTTCAGGAGAACATAATTCAAGAAAGGGAAGACGTACGTGGTAGATTAGATAAAGTGCAGAGGCTGCAACTGTCAACACAGAAATAACTGAAAGTGAATTTGAGGTAAGAGATATGAAGGATGAACAGCTATTAATAATAATGAGACATTGAAAAAATCCCACAGACGTTGATGGAAGAAATCTGAGAACGTAAGGCTATTAGAAGGATTTGTAAAAATAGTAAGATATGCTTGCAGGGGATGTTTCTCAGTCATGTCGGTAGAGTAATGGAATACAAAATGCAAGTTTCTAGAGCTGGCGCATCGGAGGTCCATAAGCAAGTTAGATTTCTGGAGCTAACCAAAATCCATGCCAGAGGAAAAACCTTACAGAAATAGCTGAACTGCTGTATCAGATGACTGCAGTGAGACTACATTTGATATAGCATGGAAAGCAGAAACACTTGTACACATCAGTCAAGAGTGGAACGTGACAGGAAGAAATCGGAGTGGATAAAGCTGAAAGAAAGCAAAGAATTTAGGCTAGAAAAAAAGAAAGAAAGAAAAACTCTATGAAATCCATCTACTCTTCTGATGCAATTATAATTTTCAATGGGCAGGAACCATTTTTTTCCAGTCATTGAGTCTGAACAAGAATATGGAGGAAAAAAAAAATAGTGAAGGCTCAGTGGAAAAGGTACTGTGCTGGCTGGCTGGAGTGATAACAGTTTTTTTTTTTTTCCATGAAATACAACTGAAGGAATTGCTGTTTGGCTGATAGCTCCCTCTTTTCTTCACAGTGAAAGTTAAAGAAATCTGCTTGCATGCATTTGAGCAGCTCTGACCTGATTTGCAGTTTATATGAGAAACATTTACTTAAAAAAAAAAAAAAAAATCATTCATCTCCTTTTCAGTATTAACATAAAAATACAGGATGTCATTACGGTAAATTGTTAACCAGTAATAGCATGACCATGTGGCATAGAGTACCAAATGGCATAGAGGCCTTCCTGCATGCCCCTCGGACCTTCAGCTTCCACGTAACCCGAGTCTTAAGAAATGTAAAGGAAAACACTGATTTTCATGGATCACAACAAGACCAAGGCAAAATAAAAAATCCCCCTATGAAATGGATTATTTCACATAAATACTCCTTGTATTCGCTTCTGTTCACTGGGAAGCAGGAGAGCCTTACCAAACCAGCAAGAATTTTTTTTTTTCAGTTCCAAATGAAGCAAATTTGCCTAGAAAGATTTCAGTCAGCTCTGCTGGTGGCTACCGGTCGTTGCATAAGAACATCCCTCCCTTGGAGGGAGATGTGGCTCCCCTCGCTGATCTCTTGGATAGCAAACAGCTACACCCAGGCAGCAGGCTGAGCATGTCTCTGGAATTAGACTGGTAACTTGCACGCCCTGGTTATTATTGTTCAATGAGGAGTAAATATAACAGCTTTGCAGCCCACCATGTTCAATGGAATTCAACGATGTGTCATTTACAAAACCAAACGGTTTTAAGATGATCCTGCAATGTGCTGAGTAGCCGTTATAATGTTCATGGACTCTAATTTGGGAAAGGTATTTGTGCACACCCATGACCTTAAGCGCACAGCTCCGTTCCTGTGCTTAAAGACAAAATTTCCTAAATTGGTGTCACAATACCTTCAATTCTTGTTGAAAAATTCACAGAATTAAAATGAAAATGTTGATGAAAATGTGACTGTCTTGCTCTTCGTCCAGCACATTTTAGCAAAACACAAACAGCGTTATTGCTGCATGTTACGCTAATAAAATATGCGTGTTGTTTGGAGGGTGTAGGCTCATGGTTAGTTTGTATAACAGCAACTGGTTTCTTGGGTTTGTGCAACATAATTTTCTTTTCTTCTTTTTACAGAAGTTATCTAACATGAGGTAAAATTTGGCATGAAGGGCGTAATAATCTATCAACATCTTAAAAAAATATATCTGAGTATAGTCAGTTTTTTAATACCAGCAGGGAACTGAATCATGGTTAATGCTGTTTCTCCACTTCTTTGTTTCCATAACAAAATAAAATAATAGAAACTGATTTTCAGTTATTTACCAACTTAAGAAAAAATGTGTATTAGAATTCAGGTGTGGGAGTTGGTATGTATTTTAATGATTCATATTCCCAGGATTGTTTTGCCTTTTTTTTTTTTTTTTTCCCCTTCTCCATTCATTTTGGTACATTAAATTTGCTTAAATTCTTACCTACTTTTTGTGATTTTTATAAAAAATAGTTTGAATCCAATCATTCAATCTGAATATTCAGTTTAGAGGGGATATGATGCTATCAAGTAGTTTGAAGTCCACTCCCCTGTCATATGGTAAGCAAACGTGAACCAAATATTTGCAAAAAGGTGAAAACCAGCTGGAAATTAGGCGAACAGAAGAAAAAGATTATAGGAAGGTAGAAAGACTTTTGCTTTTGTTCTCTTCCTTCCCTTGCCCCCGAAAGGGCTCCTGTCTCTGATTTCTCAGACACGTGTTTATTCCATCTTCCTCTTTTTCTTCCTGACTGCAGTTTTTTTGACATTTTATCACAGCACGAGTGCTCTTGCCCATCTTCCTCCTTCTGTTCATCTCCAGACTCGCTGAGTGCACTGTTTGTAGTCACTGGCGTCTTTCTCTTTCCATGCTGTCCCTCGTCCCGCTCTCGCCCTTGGGCAGAAGCACCCTCGTGGGGATGTGGGGAGTTTGCTCTGCAAGGAAATCTCAGAAGGGTGCTCCATCTGCCTCCATCCTTCACGCTGGAGACATGTTGTGGCCTTTGAAACACCAAACTGCCATCGCCTTGAATTCTGCCTTCCACTGGCTTTCTTCTGTGAGGTCACGTAGAGATCAGCTCTCTACAGTTGCTTCATCAGCATTTCTACAGAGATATATACCTCAATCTCTCTAGAACTTGCTGTGGGAGTTTAGTGGGTCTCTGTCCTTGGACCCTTTCTCTTCTCCCTATCCGTCCCCATTTCTATCCCATCCCATCCTTTGACAAAAAAATCAGCAGTCATCTGCATGGAGTACTCTGTAATCTACATCTTTGCTCCAGTCCTGCCTTGTCTGTCCCGAGGGTCAACTTCGCTAAAACTCAGATTTACGGACCAAAAATTTAAATTAAATTTATATTTAAATGCAAATTTCTATATTATAAATGTAAGGGTAAATTATCAAAAGTCTTCTCATCTTCCTTGTGTTTCTCTTTTGCATTTGAGAATAAGTCTCCATAAATAGTAACACTCGTTTTATGTATAGCTTTAACTTTCCTCCTTGTAGCTTCTATTTTTTTGTGACAGTTACAAAAACCTTAATACTGATTAGTCCATGTGTTCACTGATATTGAAGCCTTACCCAACTTAACAATGGTGCTGCATCACTTCCTTTTCTCTTCATATTTATCTATCTCTTGTCTCTAGTTTTGTAACTGAGACTTGTCTACCCAGGAAGTTAATCTAAATTAGCTAATGGCATAATTTGAAGTGGATTAGTTTGATTGCACTGAATCAGTTTATGGCACTTACTCAAAATTTAAATGGCTTTAATTTAATTCAGTTCATTCCACTCTCCAAATAGTGATCAAATAAGGCTGAGTTAGAGTTAATTCTTATGGGCTTTTCAGAAAAAGCAAATTATAAAGAACTTGAGCAATGAGAAGCAGAGGTTTGCCTTGGGATGTGGTGCAATGGGCGGCCAGAATTTGGTATAGCAAAATGACTGATGAGGCAAGGGACAGGGTACGGAATAGAAAGCTGAGTTGTCACTGAGCAAACTGGATTCTGGTAAATTAAAATTTGCTTAACTGTAAAGCACATTTAAAGAAATATCTGTTGATTCAAAATCTGATTATAGTATGTTACGTGACAATCTAGTGTTGTAACGTTTGGAGAAAGTATAAAGGAAAATATGCTTTGATATAGAAAGTGCCTCACGAAAGTAAAACTGTTGAGAACTGTTGAAAAGCAGTTTCAAAATGTCTCAGAGACCCAGACCATTACCCACCAAAGCCCATTATTTAAAATTCTGTATTTGCAGCGTATTAGCTGTTTTCCCCACATAAATCAAAGGAGAACTCTGCAAACATATGGTCTGTAGAAAGTATCTTCATCCTATTGTCCTATAATCCAATGAAACATTGTTAAATTTCAAGTATCCTAGTAGCAATAATGAAGCTCTTTCTAGGACAATGCTCAGAGGCTGATCTTTCATAACCAGTTTAGGAGTGTAAGACCTATTGAAAAGTATCTTACCATTTCAAATATTATGCATGTTTAGACAATCTTGTAACTTTTGACCTTTTTAAACAGTGGAGTTTGTAATGCTGGATAATTGAAAAAGCACCTTTTAGAGGTTGTATTTCATCTACTAGAAGGTTACTTAAGCGTTAGAGGGAGAGTGAACACTTTTTTCCCTCTCTTTCTTTTTCCCTTGCTTCTTTTCTTTCAGCAAATTATCAATGTTTATGTGAAACGGTACCACCCCTCAGTGGCTAATGATGAAGAACTGCGTTTGTAGAAGAGAAGTGGTCTGGAAGCACAACACACAAACCTCATCAGTTTTGACCACACGTAGATTCCTGACAGATAATTTCTGTGACTGAGTATCCTCCATTTTCAGGCTAATGTGCATATTTGGTGCATATTCCTGTAGTGCCATAAAAGCAATGACTGATGTAAGCCTAGATGTGTTGCACCAGCTTTGAACCGTCTAGTTCAAGTCCCAGCGAGGTACCCAGAGGAACAGACCATCGGAGACCTCTGGAGCCGTGCAGCCTGTGTTTAAGCTGTGCGCTCCGCTAGCATTTGCGGGCCAGATGAAAGCGAGTTTGCAGGCAAACTGGACGCGTTTACGCAGATAGCATTTTGCTAATTTTCCGATAAAATGATTGCCAAATCAACCAAGAGTGAAACGCGACGTACTGACGAGGAACGTAGCTTGCCTTTGGCTGAGGTGGGTAGAACGTGAGTCAATGAGAGTGTCCGGAGGTGGCCCACCTCCAGAGCTGAGGCTGCAGCGAGGTCCTTGTTCTCCCACACCTGCTGCGACATCCATCATTTCTCAAAGCGTGGAGCCTTGTAGATACACCACCTGCAGGTGAACGCAGGAAAACCAAAGATGCAAAAAAGGAGCCTGAACTCTAGGCTGTCAACTAAGGAAAGCAGATCTTCATTCTCAGCTCTTGCCTATAGCCATCCCTTCTGTTGATAGTACACTGGTATTTCAGTGAATCAAACACAAGCAAATTAAATCAAGACAGGGTCCAAGGCTGTTTATTGTTCCAGAGGAAAGAATTTTTTTATTTGTTAGTATACCTTTTTTTAAAGCGGGTAAACAATTTTGCTAGAACAGCAACTTCATATATGTTTTATTGAAAAAATTAATTAATTGTCTAAATACATTCTTTTCTTATACTTTTTTAATAAATATGCTTTCATCATTACCCATTCACAGGTGTATCAATATTGTTTCTAGAGAAAGACAAAAGCATGCAAAGGTAGGTTAATAGCTAAACTATTACTTTTGCATACCTACCTCATATCTTCTCTTATCTGACAGAACAATGATACAGACACTGCTGTGACAGCAAGTAGGTAACTGCACCTTCCACAGAAGTTGTTTTCTGATTCTTCCTTATTTACTAAGATGATTTGTGCATGGGCATGTGCAGTTTTACTAATTTATTCATAAACTTCTTTGTAAGTATTTTAGGGTAGATACAATTTCCTAATTTGCTAACCTAATTGTGTTAACATTCAACTTTTGAGATTTATGCAGAAATGCAGTCAAGATGTATTTGATATTTGAAAAAAAGAAAGGGGACTGTGCCTTGAAGTGGTTTAGAAAAAAGGTCTTTACCTGCGTGTTTTGCTTATCAGTAAAAAGCTTCTAAAAGTTACAAACATCTCAAAATGAAGAGGTGTGGGAAAGGTTTCACTTTTAACTGAATAGAATTTCCACCAATACCATAAAACTGAAGTTCTGATTACATTATTATTTCTTACTCTAATGGAAATGATATAGCAGACTTCAGGCTTTGAAAAATCTGGAATTTGTGACTAGAGATAAAGTAGTTTCTAAACTAAAGTAAAAATCTTTATTTGTGTTTATCTAAAGTAGTTGCTTTAATTTCTGTTTGTCCATTTGCTGGATTAAATGGAAGAAAAGATGGTAGTAATTGCCTTTCAGGCTCTGACTCTAGCCATTGGTCACTTGGCTATTAAAATGCAATGTTAAAATGCAATGTTACTTACAGGAAACTGTAAAATACTGTCACAGACCTTTAAAATAGTGTCATTTGGTGGTTCGATCAGCAGTTAAATTACTTACCATTTTGATGTTCAAAATTGACTTTCACAGTTAACGTTTGTAAAATGACCATACTAAACAACAGAAAAGTGATTTTAGGTGGTTTTGTGTGTCAAGTGGACATTGTTGATCCATACCATGAAGATTTTTGGGCACATAATTTTGAAGATGTTTGCCTTTGTCCTTACTGTACCCCATGTGAGGTTCATTCTGTGCCACACGGAAAATGTTGAGAGGAAGGCAATGTCGAGGGCTTGCTGCAGCTGGCTGCCTGCAGCACAGATTACTGAAGGGCCAGCAAGCCTGGAGGGAAATGCTCCCCGTTTTGAGGGCTCTACCCAGGGCTCCCAAGAAAAGTGTTAATTATTTGCTGCTACTTACTTGAATTGTCAAGAAAAAACCTTGATAACAAGTTTTAATTTATTATTGCTGAAGGTACTCTAAGGTCACAGCGTTCACCATCAGACAGGTGCTTGCTCCTTAGGAAAAGCGGGCTTCTCTTCTCGCAGCGTTCATCAAGAGCAACATCAAGAACACAGTTATCAGGCTGAGGTGGTAAAAAAACCCCAAAACCAAACCAACCCCCCCAACAAACAAAACCCAAAGTATACAAGTTAGTGAGATATTCAGAGCATCATTTGGAAAAGTGGGAGCAAGCCCTTTTTTTCCTTTTTTTCCTTTTTTTCCTTTTTTTCCTTTTTTTCCTTTTTTTCCTTTTTTTCCTTTTTTTCCTTTTTTTCCTTTTTTTCCTTTTTTTCCTTTTTTCCCTTTTTTCCCTTTTTTCCCTTTTTTCCCTTTTTTCCCTTTTTTCCCTTTTTTCCCTTTTTTAGTTTTTGGTTTTTTTTCATGTTTTCCTTTTTTTGTTTTTCTGCTCCCCCCCCCCCCCCCCCGCCTTTTCCCTCCTTGTTTTCCTTTTATTTATCTTTTTTTGTCCTGCAATGGAATTTTTCCATTTTGGGACAGCCACAATGCAGAAAAAAAGCAGTTAGTGCTTCCCCGGTGTCTCCGATGTGACTTGGAGGGGCCATTGCTAGAACACGCTGGCATTTCCATCCCTGTGCTCGTGTAACCCTTCCCCTTTCTCCTGCTGCTCACAGGCTGTCGGATATGATCATTTTTTAATCATTCATTTCTTAGATGGCTATCCACTCGTGCCAGGTAGACCAGGATAGAGTATTGCCTTTCAGCCCTTAGAGGCACAGCTCCAGTTTCAGCCAGTGACTAGAGAAAGTCTTTGTATCTCACTGTGAATTTTATGGTAGATCTGCTCAGAATTTTTCAACTTAACCCCAATTTTTTTTTTCTTTTTTCTGGATAGCTCTTCAGAGGGTGCAACAGATTGACTGGTAATTTGTAACCTGATGGGTAGAAACTGCCAGGGGAGGAAGGAGATCTGCCTTGAGCTTCTGCAATTCTGTATTTGAGATGATCTAAGATTAAAATTTCTGTCTGAGTCAGTTACAGCAGGAAGTTGAGCCTACACTTCCCAAATCCCAGGTGGGTCCTTGACATTTTGGTCCAAACCCTTCACAAGTCCATTTTTGTGAAAACGTACAGAATGTTGTATTTGGAATAGTTTAATTTTAGCTGTAATCAGAGTCATGGCAATGACTGACTCATATTGTAAGGGTGAGCTTGGTGGCAGATTTCTTCACTGCTAGATATCTCCAGCAGTGTAGATTATTAAAAAAAATATTAATACCTCTTCATTTTTACAGTAAGTAAAGTGACATTAATTCAATGGTGTGAATTTTTTCATTATCTGCAAAGATGAGCAAAAATTGATTTTTCAACCTATTTCGAAAAAGCCTCCAGCAGAACAATACATTTTGTTCTAATATCAAAATGCTTCATTACTTTATTTTGGAAATGTGAGGGGGAAAAACTGTGAATGGAATATTCCCTTCTGATTTGTAAAATGATGTATTTTACTTTTTGCAAATTTTTTCTCTGAAGCAGTTCATTATATTGACCTTGTTCTAATTACCAGTACTAATCCACAGATTACTCAATAATTAATAATTAAAGACCAAAAATAAATTATTTGTTTACAAAACTGGAATTACTTTTGAAAGGTCATATGTTTATGGCCATGCAGATTTTTAGCAAATCAGTCAGAGTGTTGACACAAAAAGAGAGCAAACACTGTCATTAAAGAAGAAAAAAGAAATTGCTATTTAAATTTATGAAATAAAGCCACATTTTTATGGAAAATGTCTATGTAGTTTTCTTTTTCTGCTTTTATTCTGTTGTTTCTTCTCTGGGAAATGAGGCTAAGCAGAAGCTTAACTCCTTTTACATGTACTAGTTATCATATTAGGTGATCTTGCTGTGATTTTTCTTCAAGTTCATTTTGAATTTGTGCCTCTCAAGGGATAAAAGCTTTTCTACAGTCAGTACTGTAGGTACTAACTAGCGTACAGCTAATTTCTTCCTTGTCATGTAGATGGTGGCAGAAGACCCTAAAGATGGGGTCTTGAAGAGGCACTACGGTTTTTGTGCATTGAACGTTTTCCCCCTTTTTTGAATTCAGTAAGTTTAGAAACAATGCCATCTCTTGCTGGTATTACTTTAATGCATTTCACAGGGGGGAAAAAAGTGCTGAATGGGGTTTAAGTGACGAATTCTCTCCCTTGTCTCTTCTCGTTATGCAGATTTCATTTTGATGATTTGGCTAGCCAACTTTTTTAAGCAATAGTTTTGGTCATGCTTTGCTTTACTATATTTATTAATAGTAAGTTTGTGCATGTCAAAGAAATCATACTTGTGTATAAAAAGTAAAAAAACAGCCAGTAGCATGGCTTAGCTTTGAACTCTTGATTCCAGTGACCCTGCCCTTTGGCCAACACTTTTGTTGGGTTTCATCTGTAGACTTTGCACTTATTTGTATGCCTTCCTTTCCCTTTCCAGGGATCTTTTGTATATTATATGAACCATTTTACCTTTTGATTAGAAAGTGCGTTATCTTGTTTTCCGGTGTTTTAAGTATTGAGCTTATTAGAAATGAGGATTGCTGGTTTCTCTGCTAAGTGATGGCTTCCATTTTTTCCTACAGAAGCTACAGCACAAGCGCAAGCTGTGCAGCTTCCTCTTCTTACCCCACTGCCATGCCTTAACCCAATTTCAATAAAATGCCTTTAAGAAAGTCAAGTCATTCTTTGCTCTTGTTTGGTAGCATCTTTAGCACATTTGACAGTGCCTTTAGTGATCCCTAGGGTGCCTATAAATGTGTGCCTAAAACCTACTGCAACATGTGTGGGTTCTTTAGGACTTTGGCATGTATTTGATGTGGATGGCATTTCAGTGAGGTGGAGACCTCTCCTGACTCCATCGTCTCCCAGGGAGCCTAAAAGCAGGAGCAAAAGGCAGCACCAAGTTCTTATGTCGTCATCTGAGCAGATGGTCTCTCTTGACAGAAATGCCTCCTAATTCCTACCGATCTTGGTAAGAACTGGTAAATGTTCAGCATTTCTGAAAATCACAAGCAGAGATTTAGGAGGTTAGCTCTAGCATCCCATCCATCTAAACCAAAAATGTTGCTGTGAAAAGGAAATAACTTCTATCACTGAACAAGATTCATTATAATGACTTCAAAGCATAACAGTTTGGATTCCCCACCCCCAATCTTACTGATGTTTTCAGATTAGAGAGTTCTCATTAAGATATAATCTTTTTTAGAAAAGGTCCTTTTTACTTTGAGTTTAATTTGATTAGAGTTACATTCTTGGGAAGATTTCTTAGGCGTTTAAAGAGCTCTGCTAGCGGTGCTACACTCCAGCTCTGTTTCCTCAGCTCAGCAGAAGGCTGCATACAACGTGCTCTGCACGTGAAGTGGATCGAACACTGTACGTTGCATTGACATCTTTTCTGAACTAGAACGGTGCCATGTCAAGCATCACATCACACATCCTTTAGTACAGATATTTCAGTGAAGAATTTGGGTCCTCCTGGTCACGATGATGGGGAAGCAGCCAGGGAGGGTGGCTGCGAGGATTCGTGCCTGTGTGCCAGGCATCCTCCTTTCCTGAGCTGGAAGAAGTCCAGAGGACTCCAGTCCAACAGACTGTGAAAAGCATGTGGAGGAAAGTGTGGTGGGGTAACAGTTCTCCACCAGTTCTTCCAGTTTCAACCTTCCAGAAGAGTTAATGCAAGTGACTGCCTTTAATCATTTGAGGGAAAACAGCTCTATGGCTTGGAAGAGTGGCTGATACAGACTTCAAAGCAAGCTGGTAGCAAGATGGTGCCCGTAGCTTCCAGAAGACTGCCCATAAGCTGCAGCTGTGAGTTTGGAGCTGCCAGCTTCGATTTAAAAAAAAAAGAAAAAAAGTGGGGAGGGCTCTTCCCAGTCCTGCCCTCTGAGGAAAAAACCCTCAAAGCAGCTGGTTTTATTTGAAACTCTTAAGTTTTTATTCTGTGTGGACGACCCACAAGTTAGGGAGGATGAGGGAAGAACTGTGGTTTATACTTGTGAATTTGCTTAGAATAGAAAACAGATTTCACACTTGAGATGAAATAGCAAGGTATTCTGGTCTCTTTAGAAGGCTATCTTTGGATATAATGTCTGTGTGCTATCTGTGAAACTGTATTAAAGCATCAATATACAGACAATAAATGGGAGAATGGCAAGTGGTAAAATAAGTACGCCATTACAATGAAGTTGCCACTAGATTATAATTTCTGGAAATCCAGAGGATCTGCAAAAATGGAAATCGATAGAAGTAAGCTTGAACTAAATGCACTAAATGAAGCATGCCCTGGAATGTCTAACACCACCCCTCCCCTCCAAAAAGCCAAATCCTAAAAGTTTAAAATTCTCTCAGGAAGCATAAAAGAGCATCATTTAATATGAATAACAAATAACATCTTTCAGGTCTTGCCTTTAAGAATTGTTTACAGCACAAAGCCCAAATTTATGCCTGCTTTCCAAGTACGTGTTTCCAAACAGCATGTTTACGAGCTGAAGGAACGGGAGTGGAAGAGAAGCCAACTTTTTTTCTTGTTTTATGAGGTCTGTGTATGTACCTACCTTAGTGAGGTAACGTGGCTGTTAAGGAGGCTGATATTCTGAAAAGAAAGATATTTTGATGGACAGAGAGTACCATAATAGTAAAAAGTTTATGTTTCACAGTCAGAAGCTCTGGTGGTAGCTGCTAATAAATGCCCTACCCGAGGTGTCCGACCTTTCTATTGCCATATAGACAAATTACATTTTCAGTGTTGAGCCTCTAATTCACATCCACATTAAATAACTGGAGGAAGTGGTATAAATTCACCACTTGCTTAAATTCAAATCTGCAAAAGACAGGAGTCCCAGAAGTCCCCCTTCCTCCTGCCAGCCAGGGTTTCTGGGCGTAACATCGTGCATCCTCTCAGGGCTGCGTGCTGCTGTACCTGTCTGACAGTGAAGCTGGAGTGAGATAAAACGACTCGGCTTCCCTCCACCTCCACCTCCTGGCGAGGCTATTCTGGTGGATGGTGTTCAGAGCACATCAGACCCAGGCCTGGCGGGATTTGCCCTCCTAGGAGACGCAGTAGCTGGTTGCATTCAGAAACATAGGCAAAGGCTGTGGTGCTACACCTCTGCAGATAGCAGCTGACTGCTGGCTGTGCTGGCTCAGGAGGTGAGAAACCCGAGCACCGTGCCTTCCCCAGCCTGAGCTCTGCCATTTAGCCAGGGAGCACCCTGGTCGATAGGATGGAGGCTGTTATGGACCCAGGGAATGAGGAATTTTCCATTCTTCCATTAAAAACACAAGGATTTAAAGTTTCTTTGGGCTAGCGGGAGAATTGAAGAGCTAGTCGGCCCTTGGCATAGGGGCTGGGGCTCTGCTGTTGCTGTTATGGCAGGGTTAGTTTCTTGGGAGAAGTGGGATATGGCTTTGAACCTCCTGGGCTGAAGAGAGCACTGAATCCAGGTCTTCCCTCTCCTAAGTAGCCCAATACCATGCAGCTGAGCGAAATGGGAACTTCTGCCCTGTGGCTGAAAAGAGAAGAGGGATTTCTTCCCTGGTTTTGAAAGGCCTGAGTTTCCCCTTTAACTCCAGCAGAGGAACATGGGCAACCCCAGATCTGGGCACCTCTGTGCACCAGGGTTAAATCCAGAGCCTATCTTGAAGTCAACTTCAAATCATCCATCAAGCATTTTCCTCTTGCATTTGCTAGCACCTTGTCCCACCTGGTTCGGTAGCTGCCCGCTGGGGACCCTTCTCTGGCATGCCACCTCCTTCCTCCTGTGCAAGGGATGTGCAGAGCTCTGACCCAGGGCTGTGCAATCCTCTCTACCTGCACGCTGGCAGCAAGGCCCTTCGTAGAAGCAGACGTTCAACTTTGGTCACAGAAGTTAAATTTGTTGGGATGGCTCACATCAATGCCAATGACTGTGGTTCTGTAGGGCAAAGATCTAGATCGCAACAGCTATATACTGCTCAGAGAAGGTTTGCTTTTTTTGATGCCTATTTTGAATAATTTCTGAAATTTATTTTAATGCTTGTAAGATGGTATTTATTGCTAAATAATAAGCCAGAGCTTCAAGTATTTGCTGAAGGTCTAATTATCACCTGGTATAAATTTGTTGCTCCATTAAAAGCAGTATGTCTGTGTCTATTATCAACACCTGAAAGATCTGGTTTGGAAACTTGGGTGGGGGAGAAACAATGTGTGTTACTCAAAAAAAAGAAAGAAAGAAAAGAAAAAAAGAGAGGGAGCCAGGGAGGTGTGCAACACTGTGCATGAAGTCTGTACAAAATACCTCTGCGGCATTTCTGTTCATTGGAAGAAGGAATTGGGAGCTGCAATAGATTACTGAGAGCTCATATTTATCTCTGTAAATTCTTTTGCTCCTGGAAATCACAAGGTACTCTAAGAAAAAGACGTCAAAATGTATTAGTGAAGTATATAGAGATGTAATGGGTCTTGATTAATTATGTAGTCAATTATATTAAAATGTTGCATTATTCATGCTCCTTAAATGTGATTTGTGAAAAATATTCCCATAGGGCACTGATATTTCATGGTATATTGTTTAGGATTAGGAGATGAAGTTCCCAGGTTAAGTTATTCACTGTTAATGAAAACACCACTCAGTATATACGGCTTGAAAATCCATTGTTAATTAACAGCATTCAATTCTTAATTGTCTTTTTACCAGTTCAATTGAAATCATTGACACAAAATACATTGTTAAACTGCTTAATCAATCATTGTAGAAAAATAGAGGTGTTTGATAGGGACATTCTAGTACAAAGTTTACGTGAAGCTTCCCTCTTGAAAGCTTTAGAGGCTTCTATTATTTTTTTAAGCTTATGTTACAAAAATGAGAGTTCATAAACTTTACAGTCCGTACTACATTAATACCAAAGACAATAAAATACAGAGGGAGAGAGAAAAAGAGACGAACACACACACCTTAAGCTTGAAGTGCCCTATTCACAAAAATATAGCTTACACATGCGCATGCCCCAGTGGCGGAAAGTCTATTTTTTTGTGCTAAAGGACACAAAAAAGGTTTACTGAGGGCCCTGAGCTGCTGTTCTGATTAACGCAAACTTTTGTTAAACCGCAGCAATGAATTATAGAGTGGCCCAGTAAATTACAAGAGCAAAAAGCAGGTTTATCCTCAGAGGAATGGTTTGCTTTCAGCTCGTGCACCTTTCTCTAGGACTGACACACACGGGTGGCTCGTCGCTACCGACGCCAGGCTCCCCCCGGCTCCTCTGCTATAAGGCTTCTGTCTTCCAGCGGAGCTGCGGAGCCACCCTTCCTTAAAAACGCTCAGTACCTCTCACGGGTAGCCTTATGGGTGGGTTGCGATGGATGAACGGGAGCACTCAGCAGCTGCTGATACTGGGGCAGAAGAATGAGCTTTGAAAGGTCGGTAGCAAAACCAGTGTTATTTCGCAAAAGTTAAGTGTAAGTAACCTTTACCGAGTTGACAGAATCAGCCATCCCGGGTGGAGGGAACAAAAAAATCCGTATTCTGCACCGTTCCTTACATCATGCTGCTTTGTGAAAGCCTCCTAGGGAAAACATTCAGAGGTGAAACAAAAACTTTCCATCCAGCCTGATCTGCCAGTCCCTGGTGTGCAACCCTTTCCCCACACCCTGCTCTGCCCACCTCAGCACGAGGCACAGCTGGAGGGCCTGCGGAAACCCCACTGATTAGCCACACACTGTGAAAATTAGCAAGGGGCAGTTGTTTCAGCAAAAAAATCAAAAATAGGTGTAAAATTAATGTGAAAGCTATATCACAGTGCAAAATTTCCACCTGCCCACTAAGTTTCTCCTGAGGTTATTATTTTTCTCTTCTATTTTAGTGTAAATGTGTCTGTACAAAAATGCTTCAGATTCTCTTCAGTGTATTCTTCCTTTCCGGAGTAGGCAGGCATAAAAAACAAAATTAAGGCTGCAGCTTCTTCTCCTTCGCTGACAGAAATGCTGTTCTTGATGGGCCTGAGCGAAAGCCCACCGCAAGCAATGCAACCTCTTTTCAACAGGTAGTATTTTATGCACGCTGGGCCTGACTGAGCAGTCCTTAGCACTGGGCAATCCCGCACCGTGTGAGCAGCCCCTTATGTAGCACGTCCGTGCGACTGTGAGCGTACGCATCAGCTCCCCTACTCGTGAGTGCCGCCGTGTAAGCTATGCAAATTATCACAGCCCTGTTAGTTTTGAAGTTGCCAGGTCGGAACGTACAGGATTTACACTGATTTACGACAGCCAAGGAGCTAACCTAAGGTGAAGAAAGTCGTTCGGGAACCGCTCTTCTGAACACGGGTGGCAGGAACCATGTGTTTAGCTGAGAAACCCTGTTGAAACATATAGCCAGGCATGTCGCACCAGCCGTGACTTTGCAGGACCGGCCAAGCACCGGCGCTGTCAACAAATGAATTTCATTGATTATGGCTTCAGATGAAATTCAGCTGTTTCTTTCCCAGCTGAGTAGCTAAAATCTACTCACTAAGGTGCAACATTTGGTTTTCAATGGCTTGTGCTGTTTGTGGAGCAAACTACGCCGCCGAAATCCCATGGTTTGGGTGGGGAGAAGGGAGAAGTTTCCCTAGATATTGCACATAAAGGATAGTATCTCCACGTGAAACATGCTCGCTCTGTTAAGAGTATACAGGAAATTCTGGTTTGCCATGAGTTTGCCACAGCCTAAATTTTAGGTTGAACTGCCAAAAAAAGAACCAGGAACGGCTTGCCTTATTTGTAAACATTTTCACAGTATATCAGTAATTATGTTACAATTTCTTTACCCTGCCCTCTCCCAGACTTATGGCTTTTTAGAGTTGGTAAAACGATCTGTTTGGCAAACAGTGAGGTACTCTAAATAGCTGCCAGTCTGGTACACTGAAGAAAATGTCATGCACTAGAAGAGCCATAGATATAGGGGAAAAAATCAATATTACAATCCAAATATTAGAAGAGAAATGCCTACTCGATGGGTAGTTGGTTTTTGCATCCCAATATTTCTAGAACTCTGTTTCTAAACCTACACTAATTACACATCTATGTACATTATTTAGAAGTTCTTTACTACAGTACTTTTGTACATGCGGTGTTTATTACTAAATGGAAAGAGAAAGTAATTACATAAGGCATATGTACAGTATCGTGTTGGATTGCAGATCCCTCTGCTCACCTTCGTCTTAAAGCTGCAAGGCCCATTTCATAGAGGCTTGTCACTCAGTGTGTGAAACTGTTCTGAAATACATAAAAACTGGAGCCAAGGCCCATTACTTTGATGAGCATTAATTAGTCTTCCTTTTAAATCCCTTGTATATATTCCCATTGCTTTTGGGTTTTTTTGTTGTTGATGTGAATAAACCTGGAGGTCTGAACTCAGAGAGGTGCCGAGGAAGCCAGCAGTCGTTACCAGGGTGGGGATCGAGATTCCACCATCGATAATGGGTATTGCAGCTTTAACCCATGCCTTTGCTTAGTCTGTGAATCTCTTGAGTTTAAATCGGGCAGGTAGATATTTCGCATCTTAAGTACGTATTTTCCCGGAATTAAGAGTAACAAGGAAGGAAAAAAAAAAGGCGTGTTGGAGAAAGAAAAGGGGAGCAAAGAGGGAGAAGATACAAGAGGTGGTGTGGCCCTTATGCCTCCAGTGGTTCTACACTTTGGACTCATTCTCCAAGTTGGCCACTTCACCATTTCTTTCGTTTTGGTCTTCTTGATTCTTTTCTTCCTCTTCAGTTTCCAGCTCAGCATGCTGGTCCAGCTTGCTGGAAACAGACCACGTCAGGGGCAGTTCTGCTCGGCTGGCCATCTCTGCCAGCTCTTTGGCACTGTAAACGGGTGTGTTGGTCTCATACGTTTCATGAAAACTGTTGTAGTCAACTTCATAAAATCCGTCCTCCAGAGTGAGGACAGGGGTGAAACGGTAACCCCACAGAATCTCACTTGTAATGTATGAACTTCGAGCTTGGCAGGTCATTCCTGTAACAGAGAAGGAAGAAGTGCTGTAATAAGGACCCACTGCTTTCCCAAATCCTTAATTATTTATTCATATAGGCAGAGAAGTGTTTGTAAAAAGACATATGCCAGAAAAGAAATAGGTTTGACATCATATGAGGTTAAGCTTAGAAAGCAATTTTACAATGTGTAACTTATTTGATGGCCTTCCCTTCTGTGCGTGTATATAATAACAAGTGATGAGTCTGTGAACAAAGATTAACATTTCTTTATTAAATGCAGTTCTTCTTCCTGTATTTCATCAACGAGTAACTCACCCGCTGACGAGTCTCAAATGGCTTATTGAGAGTGTATGTGACTTGCATCGTGCCATCCTTGGGTTCCCTGGCGTGTAATGAACCCACGCTGCCACGTCCAGCAGTTGCCCAGGGTAACTGAGGAACTTACGGAAAAGCTTTTCTCTGCTGGAGCAAACCCCTGAGCCTGTGATCCATGGGTTGACTTGGTTCCCCTAAAGGCTGGAGCCACCTTTTAGTTACGCTGCTTTGAGGTTTGGGCTGGTGACCGATGCGCAAACATCAGCAAAACTCCTGAAGGACGTTGTGATAATGTGTGGTGTTGATTTCAGACAACTGGGACTAATTTCTCTGTTACCTTCCCTTCACAGCTCTGCTGAACCTCACTCTGGGAGCTGCTATAGGGCAAAACCATCTGTGAGGTACTATATTTTGTTAAGAAGCATAGAGGGAGGCGGCTGTTCCAAGCTCAAAGTGCAGTCCAGAGTCTCCTCTGGGTGAAGAAACACCTGGCCATGGCAGGGACCCGTGACTTGGAGAACCTGCCCCATCAACTCGGGAAAATGCTACAATAAAATATTAATATTCAGCAGTGGAAGAGGAAACCCAGCTGACCAGGAAAAGAGTCAGGAGAAGTGAATTTAAGAGGCAAAACCATGCTGCCAACAAAATGGGAGTACACAGAGAGAACGTGATGGTTTTCCTTTAATTATTTGCACATTATTAACTATGTATTACTAAGCAAACGTCAGCTAAATGGTATATGTCAAATACTTAGTAAATAATGATACATAACCCCTGGACAAGCCTGCCACACATCAGTTATTGTAGAATCAGGTATTTAGAGTATCAGGTATCAGGTATTTAGAATCAGGTATTTTAATTTAGCAATTAAAATTGTTTAATTTGGGGGGCACAAATGGCAGTCTGTAGAAAAGCACATCATTTCTCTGTGCTGCTGGCATCATAGCAAGTCACATGGAGAGTCTCAGGAAGAGCAAGCATCGGTAGTTTAACGTCTCCAATCTTCTTCAGGGCTGTGCAAACTGCTCTAGATAATTCTGCCCTCGTTCTCTCGAGCCTCCTCTCCAAGCTCAGATAACTTGCTTCCGATGGGTGAAAATTGCTGTTTCTTGGTACTCTCTCTTTTTCACTGATACCATTACGTTTAGAAAGACATTTACCAGCTGTGACCACACTGTGGTACTTCAGCGCTTCTCCATCATTTCCCTCCGCTTACCGCAGCACCTCAGGCCCTGCAGAGGGGTGACTGTCAGGGAAAGCTTTAGCAGGAAAACTGCTGCACTGAAAACTGAAAACAGCCAGGCAGAAACGGGACTGTACTTCTGCTATGCTTACTGATCTTAATTTCTCTTTCCTTTTGCCTGCCAGAAATACTCAAGCCCTTGTTTTTCTTGGTTTTGCAGGACAAGACATGTTTGCATTTCAATTCTCAAGTAATGCACAAATGGAAATATAAAGATCTTACCATTTTTCTGTTCATTTCACAGGAAGGGCTGAAGGACATGAAACTATGTGACAAAATCATCTC
This sequence comes from Mycteria americana, assembly GCF_035582795.1. NCBI lineage: Eukaryota > Metazoa > Chordata > Aves > Ciconiiformes > Ciconiidae > Mycteria > Mycteria americana. The sequence goes on from NC_134365.1 coordinate 121,627,850, forward strand.
TTGCGAGATTTTCTGGGCGGTTTTTAGTCTAAAGGAGATCTTCTTTCCCACAAAATGACAGAGGCAGAGGAACTTGGCAGCTCACAGAGCACTGTACATACGAAAAACGCACTAGCTGTGCAGCAGCTTCCCCAAAGGGTCATTTGGTTTTTGCAACGCTCTTCTGGGCAGACCCAGAAGCGTGGGTGCAGTATTTGGTAGGAGCTCCCTGCCCCGGGAGGGAGGCATCAGCAGGCTGGGGGCAGAGAGGGCCGGCAGCAACCCGTGCTGGGGTGGTGCCTGCCCTGCTGCCTCAGGCACCCCTCCGGGCTGGTCTCCTGCCAGCTCCTTTGCTGCTCCTTGGTGGCACGCCGAGCCCAGCGACCCCTGCATGGGTTTCCCCAAAGGAGTGTGCCGTTCCTAAGACTCATGTGTTTCTAATCCCTTTCTCTGCTGCTGAAATTTAGCTTCAAAGTGAGTGGGAAATTTGGAGATTTTATTACGAGGGCAATGAGATTAAATAAAAAAAAAAAAAAAATTGAAGTCCCATTGAAGCAGTATCACCTTCCTGTGCTCAGACCAAGTACTTGGCGATCCTGCTGCTTTGATCGGAAAAACTCATTTGACCGGTGGGAAAGAGGGGGGCAATTTTCTGCAGAAGTCAAGAAGATTAATTGAATTGTGTTAGAGTTACAGCTCATTAAAAACGAACAGTCATCTGAAATTTTGACCCATCTCAGTTTTTAATTTAGTCTCCCATTCAACAATGATTTAATACCTGTTTCTTTCCACAGCTAGGCAAAATACTTTCAGACCCAGAATGAAAGAGTTAGGATTTTTCAAGCAAGTAAGCTGAAATCAAGAAAAAGACTTTATCGAGCGAAGGGACGTGTGTATGAGAGAGACCTTATTATGCTCTCTAAAGGTTTGAGAAAGCTAACACAGGAAAAATTTGTAAGTGGATCATAATGATTCCAGATTAAAATGTACCACAGTTGTGGAGAGCCTTGAAGTGATTGCCTGTGTGCCTGCGTGGCTCTGGAAGCAGAACAGAGAGATTTCTGCAGTTCTGCATGGTGCAGCTTTACCAGCTTCTGCCTGTGCTGGCTCAGAGGTCCTTCAACTCCACAGTCAGCAGAGCTTCTGGACTGCCTTTTCTGCATTTAAGCCCTTATCATATATTATGGTCTAATTTACACGTTTCATTATACTCCATGGTTTTAATTGTCCTGTAAAAGGAAGTGTGACTTTTATTATTTGCTGGAAGTTCTAAACGTGCCCTTGGTTGACAGGGGAGGCTGCATCTTGAGTGAGGTGAGGGCGTTTTAGGCTTCAGGTTTCCAAGTACTGCATGATTTATTCAGTAATTGTGTGGTTTATAGGTAGCCAGAGATCTGTTGCACACTGGTTTTTAAAATGATTGTGGTTTGACATTTTGACTAGTGTCTTATTTTAATTGGATCCCTTCAAGGTAGATGAGAGCTGGGGAGCCTTTGGAGCTACTTAGCTCAGCATTAATTGGACTTTTTCAAAATAAGCCGGGAAATTAAGAGACCCAAATAATTCATTCTAAATTAATTAAAACTATAACCGGAAGGAACGGTCTATTTGAGAAGCAGCGTGGGAGCCCGATGAAAACCTCGGGGCTGGACTCTCAGGCCCTGCTGTGACGGGCATGGAGTGATGCCGGGGCAGCGGGTGGTGACGCAGGAGCGTTCCCGCTGGGCTGGGCAGCCGCTCGCCCCGCGCGTCCCGGCACGGCAGCTCCGCGGCTCCCCGCACCATCTGTCCCTGCTGCCTGGCACAGGGAGACGGCAGTGGCAGGATTAGGTTGCCCTGCAGTGGGCTTGCGCTGGCACCTCTTCACCTCGCCGCAGACTGTATTTTAAATACGCTGTGAGCTGAGGAGACCTCTGATGGTTGCCCTTAACTGCTGTCTCACTCCTTTAAACTCGAAGCATTTTTGATGAGCGGTAATGAGCCTTTGTATATATTGCAGCTTTCTGTTAGGTCCTAATGACAGCATTTCGGTCTGTTTGTTTTATGTTTGCGCAGGCTAGGGAATCACGACTGAGTGTTGTGCAAATACTTGATGGCTGGGCAAGTTACCTAAGAAGTAAAATTAATTGCCATCTTACTTCATTGTGGGTTTTTTAATTATGTTTAATGTTCAGTTAGAGCTTTGTGGCCTGTAACCAGCGTCATAAGAGTTGCCGCTTCTCTGTGAAAGACACATCACGGTGGATGCTGTTCCTATCGCTCCCCCGTCCCCGTTCTTGGGTCAGAACTATGCAGGCAGAGTTGCAAGGTGAATTTTGGTCCTTGTTATATTGGAGGAGGCAAACTAAATTATGTGGATTGGGTGAAGGAGACTTTTTTTTTCTGAGGCAGCCAACCTAACATGGCAACATTTTTATTGTTTTGCTTTCAAAGGGGAACAGAAAAGGTCCTGCTGACAGTGCTGGGATTAGCTCCATGTATCTGAAATCAGCAATTAGATACTACTTTGGATAGTTCCGTTACCACACAACCAGTGTAATTAAAACTTTAATCTATCTTCTAAATGCTTATTATTCCTGTTCAACAGGCAAGGAGCTGAACCGCACAGAAATTTGAGCAACGTGCAGAGTGAAGAGCGGCTTGTGAGCAGGAGCCAGCCTGCTAAGACACCTTGTGCCTGCATTGAATTAGACACACAGCTGGGCTCCTGCTGCAGGGTACCTGTGCTGGGGTGGGGATGCTGGGTACCTGCTCATGGGTTAGGCTGCAGAGGACTCGGTCACATCCCTGACATTATGTCCTGCTTGCTTCAACAAGAAGCTGGGACCTGGCTCCTGGTACGTGTGGGCTGTTCCTCTCCACAGCACAGGCTGAGGTGGCTCCCTCTGCCTGACTGGGAGCGTGGCCACTATTTCAGTGCACCCCATCAGCAATTTTTCTTGCAGCTAGAATGAAAGGTTTTATCAAGCTTAATATTTGCACCATGCAGTCTATGAAAATGACAGAATAATTCCCTTAAGCTGTCGCTGATATGCGGGTAAGGTTACAACCCCACCTTTGACTGATTAGAATTAATAACAAAGTTGATGTCGCCTCCAGATTCATTACTCTTGAAAAGTCGCCCTATGCAGTTATTTTGAGGTTACGGTTTGTTCATGCTGTCTACTGCTATTTAGGCTTATGCTTTGCACTGTCTTACAGTGCTACAAGGGTTTGGTGTGGTGACCCAGAGTGACTTGATGCATTTCCTCACAGCGCACTTAATTTAAGATTTCATGGTAGCTTACACAATAATATGTTGTGTCGTGCACTCTCACCATATATTATTTCACTTTGTGATGGGAGCCATCAAAAACGAAAATGCTATAAAAATGTTAGGGGGAAAAAGGGTACTTCAGAATCATGGAATCAAATACATGTTTGGGCCAAAATACAGTGATTTTCAGCTCTAGGTCAACCTACTGCAGATTACACATAGCGACAGCCTCATTCAGCTTTTGTTTTACTTGGGGGCGGTCTTTATTACAACAGGACTCTTTATTTTCAAATTCCACTCCCGTGATAAAAAAAGGAGTCTAAATGAAACAAAGAGGGCAAGAATTACAACCCATTACTGACTGCATCTTTTTGGCTGACAGCCACGATGTCAAGCCGATTTCGAGGTTCGGTGATTTTCTGCCGGGACTTAGCAGAATGAGGCAGACTTTCTGCTGCACAAAATTGAATGGGCTGTCCCGTGAGAATGACCCATTTTCAGTCATTGCATGGGAAGTTTGCTTCACAGTTCAGCCTGGAGTAAGACCTCAGCAGCAGAGGACTCAAGTGTGCACAGAAAACAGTGGCGTCCCCATGTCTGGGGTGAGTGGAGTTTCACTCAGGTACAGGAGGAGTACAGAATTTGGTCTGGGGTCTCCAGCTGGGAGCTGAGACTTCCAAGTGCGTGTGCAATGCCCCTATTAAATTACTTTCTCCCTGTCTTTATTCATAATTTCCTTTGCTGAGGTATCACTGTAGAGGTTTTGATCTACTTCATCAAAAGCTCATTTGTATGATAAGGACTTTTTAAAAACAAACCCAAACATGTAGGAAGTTCACTACCCCTTAAGATTAATTCCTATAGCCTCTGTGTCAGTGCTCATGATGAAACTAGTTTACTGTAGGAATTATGAAGAAGGGGAGGTGCTGACTTGTAGCATTAGAGCTGACTTTTGCACCTTGCCTGGGGCAAGGGTGAGAAGATGGGATAATTTTACTTAAACACTGTGATAACAGCACTAATATTGAGGTAATTAGATGATCGTGTGCCTAGTGTCTGAAACTCCAATATGGTGCTCAAAAAAGCTACAGTGACTTTCTAAGTTTGTATTTGAGCATTGGTCCTGTGTTCATTAAGTATCACCAAGCAGCGTCCTACAAGGCAGAGAGATGGTCTCTGCCTGGATGACCTTTTTGTCTCAAATATATTTGGTGCAAGATTTGTCAGTCTGCTATTTTTAGATGTTAAGGAGAATGAGAAAGCAATGTGTGCTATTAAAAACAAGCAAAAGGCTAGGAGTCAAGAACTCCTGATTGATACCTTGGTTCTCCTGCAGATGTTGTGTGGGCTTTGGCAAATTACCTAGCTTTGCCGGGTCTGTTTTATTGGTGTGCCACAAGGGACGTGCTGAGATTTAAAGGCAGTAGATGTGCTTGCAGTATATTCTCTTCCTCATCTAGACTTTTGCTTCAAATTTGTACTAAACAATTCTCCCTGGTGTGAAAATGATTGCCTCAAAAAGGAACAGAGATTCAGAACAAAATTTCCATAGTGCCACCAAGTTATTGTCAGAAATATTCTATATTAGTTAATTTGTTCTCTTTAATCAAGCTAAAAAAAAAAAGAAAAAAAGAAAAAAGTCATGTTGTACCCTGAATTCACCACTTTTTGTAAAGCCTGAAGCATTAGTTGTCATTGCTGGAAAATGTTGCAAATACCATGCTGTGGTAAGACATTTTCCCCCTCCTTTTTGTATTTGTGCACATCTGACAAGAAATCAGTGTTTTTTTCAGTTTTGAGTAAAAAAATTAAATATATACAACCTCTAATTCAGAGCCAGCAATGTGAAATTCCAAGGGATTCTGATAACTTGATTCAGAACACACCTGGAAATTGGATGCTTATCCCATCCTGAGCAATGTCTAAAGCTCTTGAAAGGAGTGAAAACTGGAAGGGTGCTGGTGAGCATTTCAATGTCTCTGTGTCTCAGCACGCCTGGGAATCTGTGCACAGCATCCTCGTGGTGTTGGTTATGAACGGTGTGCGAGTCTTCTCCATGTCCCAGCTGCATGGCAGCATGGCCGCTCCTGGCTCTGGTGCAGCGACCGGAGAGAGGAGTGTGTGTGTGAGTGGGAGAGGAAGGGACGGGGGACAGATGTTTTTTCCTGTAAGAATGTGAGAAATTAACTTGCATTGGCTTTTTTTGTTTGTTTTCTTTTTCCTTTTTTAATGTTAAAACTGGTGCTTTTTTTTCTGTAAATGGTTGGAGTAATTTGGTATTTCTATTTTCATATTTCTTATTGAATCAGACCAAGAAGCTGATCGCTATATTTGCAATTTTATGGCTTTGATCTAACGCCATCTGTGAATTCTGATCAGAGGTCTTTGTGGTAGCTGCTGTCTTTGTCTCACAGCTGACGACAGGACCAGGGACAGGCTCCACATCAGAAAATGCAAGTTGCCATGGAGTGGGCTGGAGCAGCTGGCCTGACCACCACCACCAGAAATAAAATCACGTCCCCCGTGGGAGAAGACATATATTATTAGGTCACATTTGCACAAGAGGTGAATATGCATAGGAAATTGAGCTGCTGAGAAGCCATAATTTCAAGTCAGTGGGACTTTCTGACACTCCAAAATCTATTTCTTTCTAAACAAGATGAAAAAAAATAACAAGTATAAAAAAATGGAATTGATACAAAGTTAAATTCTAAACAAAGTTTAACTTGGATCAGTCAAAGCATTCTGTTTTCATTCTGAATTCTTCAAATGTGATATAGTGTATAATGCAGCATCTAAATTAGAAAAAGGTGGCCATGTTTCAGTCTTTTTCAAAATATTAAAAAAATGCACTTTTTTTCCCCCAGTAGGAGATTTCAATGCCAGTGAAATATTTTCCAATGGAAAAATGCTGAGTTAGAAATGTTTGATTTACTTGGTTAATATTTCTCCTATCAAGAATTAAATGTAATTCATTGAGTATTTTGTGTCTAATTTCTTGCTTTCTAACTGCATGTAGCTTAGTCTGAGAAATGGTACACGCATAAGGCAGAAAAGCTTGTGTGATTCAATCTCAAATATGCTGCCACTTTTAGCTAACAGTACCATATCCATTGTCAATAAACAGCTTCTCAAAGAGACAGTACAATTGCTATTCAGCCAATATTTAACCTTCATTTAGCCTTATATTCAGGCCATGCCCAGCAAATCAAGCTGCCTGATGTGTATGAATTTTAATCATTTTTTCAGCTGTGCTTTTTAAAATGGATGATGATTGCATTTTTCTGTCGACTAAATCTGTGGAAATTTAATATATCAAACAACGCAGTGTCTGACCAGAGAGAGGAGCTTGTTCCAGAATTGGCACTCGGAGTCCTTGGAAACGGGAGACTCAATTTGGTGGAGCTGGAACATGAAGTACCAGGATTTTGTACCCTACTCTGTGTTTGACTGTTGGGATACATTTATAGATGTGGTGGTTTCTCAGACATCGAATGCTTGAGCACACCAGGCAAGTGCTTTATTTCTCCTAGCAGATACCTGCACAGGAGGATATAGGGGAATTTTGTTTTAGAGAAGCTGCAGTACATGGTTGTATCTTCGGTGGCTCTGCTTTCAAAATGTGAAGTGCTGAGTAAACAGAAGACCTGTCCTGCCCTTTTAAAAACACATGGCTATTAATCCGTGGGCTTCCTCCTGAATTCTGGCCTGCAGATGGGATGCTCTCCTCCGGCGCGGTGCACGGGCAGCCTGCTCCGCAATTCCCTGACAAACGGCTGGGAGCAGGCAGCAAAGGCACCGGGCTCCAGCTGAGCCGCCTGCTGCTGCCTCGCCGGAGAAGGGTCTTGGCAGGATTTTTCGCTAAGCAGCGCAACCTGACCCATCAGGGCTGAGGTACGGCACGGAGCAGAGAGGATCCTAGGTGGCAGGGGGTGTGGGGAAGACCCCTGGCAGTACATTAAGGCTAGCGGTCCCGTTTATGGTTTTGGACCTCTCCAGCTGTCTTGCTAGGATGCTTCCATAACAGAGAGGATGACCAGCCAGCAAGAATCACAGCCTTTGCATGAGTTCCTGTTGGCTCCCTATTTCTTTTCCACAGTCATAAGCAACGTCTTTAATTCTTATACCAGAGAACCTCAGGAAGTACATAGTTCAAGCAAATATTCTGGTTTCGTTACCTTGGCATTTGAAAGCATTTTGGGCTCTGTCTGTTTTATGGTCTCTCTCCAGTCACTGGATTCACTGCTGCTGGGGAAAAACATCTCATAAAAGCACCAGGAGAGGAGAGGATGGGGGACACCCAGCTGCACACCGGTATGCAGCGATGCTGTGCCTCAGTGGGCTTCCTGCAGCATGATCTCAGGCTGAGAGAAGCTAAAGGGCAGGAAACCCAGAAGCTCTGAGTCCCCTTCCCTTTCCCTCACCTTTTATGAAGGGGTGGAGGGCCACAGGAAAATCTAGTTTTGGATAAAAGAAGGGTGAAGAAGGAGCTGCCTGAGCTCCTTGCATTACTCATCTTGGGGAAGAAAGCAGTAGAACAGCTCCTGTTCTTCTCTGTTTGGCATAAACCCAAAGGCTAAATGAGATCAGCACCTCAGAAGCAGGTTCCTCTCTCTCCACTCCTTGCTGGGGAAGCAGAAGATGGGAAAGGGACAGATAGAAATGGCAGATAGGAAATGAAGAAAAGAAAAATGCATCCTCTAACACTTCTAAGCTTCACAGTTTGATAAACCCCTATGTCTTTTTGGAAACTCCAGCTTTGATGGGCAGTTTGGATGGGAACTGCTTCTTCTCCAAAATGTTCAGGCTAACGTTGCAAGACGCAATCGCTCAGATGCACCTGCAGCAAGCCTCCCTTGCAATGCCCAGGGATGCCATTAGTAGACCTGGATGCTGTGCAGGTTGCCTGCTTAACTGCTGAGAATATAGACCCTAAATGCATTTGGCCTTGGAAAGGGGTAGAAGCATTGTTTATGTGAGAGCTCTTCCAAGATGGCATCCTTTAAGACGTATACACAGACAGCCAACCTTTTGTGGAAAAAATATAGCTGATGATTGCTATATTGGCTCTATGCTACATAACTCATAGCATATGCAACCCTCTTGAGAAACTTGTATGTAGCACACAGTAGTAACTGGGACTGAGAATAGAACAAGACATGGTTGGGCATTGCTGAAATCCCACATTAACATTAATGCCAAGGGATGGCTGGGAGAAAAACCCCTTTAGCTGGTATGATGCTTGCTGTGAAAGAAGCATTTTCTGTAACAGCTTGTACCTGCTGCACGCTTGTGCTGTCATGACTGTGAGATAAATGCTTAATTAAAATAGATGTGTGATCTATTTCACCCCTTGCTGTGCACACTTCTTAAACATGTAATTTGAGTCTGCGTGTTTGGATGGCGTTTGTTTCTCTTCTTAAAACGCTACTTACAAAGAGAACAGAACATCCAAGGTTTGCTCTAGCCTGAACTTTACTAACTGAGAGCTTTTTATAAAAATGTCACATTTTACTGGGGAAATGTTTGTGAACCCAGGATTAAAGACAAAACACTGTGAACATGCAGCTTGGCATGCTGTAAAATTCAGGAAATAAGGAAGATCACTAAGCTTTTTGACAACAAAACCTGTGAATCACCCACAAAGTATTCTGGTGGTTGTTTCTAGGTTTGTGGCTAATGGCATTGCTGAAGCCTGGTTTAGCTGTTGTGAAATTGGAGGAGGAGATGAAAGAGAGTTCAGGATAAAGCACTTGTTTCTGCCAGGCAGATGCTGGTGAGAAGTGATGTTTGGAAATGCAACATAAATAAAGAGAAATTATGTTCCATCCAAAATCACTTGGATTTTTGGTAAGCAACAAAACATCTCAGTGGGGTTGCCTGGGAAGTTTCATAACAGTGCATCCTTTTAGGTGTGCTGGAAAACAAGCTAAACTTGGGTAGGTGGTACTTGCTTTTAGAGGAGACAACTTGAAGAAATCAGTTTTTCTAAAGATATCTTAGTTTCAGAGATGATATTTTTGATTTATATTTCACCCAAAAGAGTGCCAAGAGGACTGGTGTAGAGGTGCTCCATGGTTTTCAGAGGAAAGCTCTAAATCCTGACGGCATTGCTGAAACCGTCATAGCTACCATTTGAGAAGGCCAGCTATTATCACATGTCAGCCTACCAAAAGCAGCTGGGCATGGGGATATGTGACAGCTGGATCGGTCCAGCTCTGTAGCACTGGCTAATAGCAGCACAGCTGCTTTCTGGGTCTTTAACCAAGCAAGCAACCAGCCCTTTTTCTGGGCATTTTGGACAGAGCTCAGCTCCTTGAAGGTGTTGCCCTTTGGTGATGGTGGTTGGACATGTGCTTAATTCAGCTGGCAGCTCCTCCTCTCTTCTCTCTGGTGGGGCTTAATCATGGACCTGCCTCTAGCCCCGTTCCTGTTCCTATGACCTGTTGGCAGTATGGCCCTTGGGAGATGGAGAAATTTTGCTCAGATGTTTTGAAGCATGCCCCTGGCTTTACAAGTCTTCAGTGCAAGAGCTGAAGGGGCTCGTTGCTGTGGTCCTGTCTGAAGGACCCCCACAGTGTACATGGCCCAGAGCTAACACCTGCTCTGGGAGGAGGAGGAGGAATATCTGGACTAATTTTGCTAGTATTTCAAATGAGGAGTTTGGATAGAAGACCTTATACCCTTTCATTTTCCTAATGGGAGAGAGTTTAAGCAACCAAATATTTGTTCATGCTATTATTTAGTGTGATTGGTCAACTCCTTTATAAAAATCTTTTTAAGGGAAACTGTTAAACACCCTAAGCTTAAAAATTCATCTGTCATAACAATAATCTTTAATTAAAACTTAAATTAGGTTTATTGATTCAGCTATTGTTATCTTTATCATAACAAAAGAATCAGCCAATCCCAGACTTCATGCAGCTCTGATTTTTGATGAACTTTTGCAGGCCTTCTAGCAGTTATGCAAAGAAAATCATCTGTGCTGTTAAAATCCTCCCACTGAATAGCAAGTGGGTTTTGATTTTTTTTTCTTTTTTTTTCAGTTCATAGGATGAGACTTATTAAGTTGATGCTTTCAGGTTAATAATATTGGCTATCTGTCAACTTTAGCAGCATATTTTTGAAATGCAGGACTGAGCAAAAACTGGCTGCCTCAGGGAATGAGATGCAAAATCTTTCACTTCTGAAACGCTATTTAATATTCAAGTTATGTCAAAATTTGTATCCATATTTTAGCTGCTTGGCATCCTGTCTGATAATAGGTGCTATTAATATACCTGCTAGTATATCAACGACCATTTTAGAAAAATTAATATTTCACTTGGTTTTAATTGACTTTGGTTTTATTCGAGGTGGTGAGGAAGAAGCTGATTCTAATCTTTAATTACTGCCTAGCATTTAGCAATGGGTCCAATAAAGGAGAACAGCAGCAGTAGAGTTGGGATTTTAGGAAAGCTTCAGTACTACTCTCCTGATATTTCTATTCTGGGAAAAAATAGGAACAACACATTTCAGGCTCTAGGCTTTTCAATCTAGCACTTTCCTCAATGCCTGAATTCATTTAAAAGGAAAAAAAATGAAGCAGAAAACCAGCAAAAAGTTATTTTGCTCTATTCCTTCTTCATGTGTTGTAAATATTTAAAGTGTTTCTGGGAGGAGCATAGACAAATCAATCCATAAGAATACGTGTCTGATTTTGCCTCAAATATTTCCAACTAGTGATGGAGCAGAGAAATCCTGAGTTTTGTTGACATGTGCACCTCATTTATGGAAGCAACAAAGAGTCGTCAGGACTTTTTAGCACCCCAAAATTCTTCTTAATTTAACAATATTTATCTCAGCTGGTGAGAAAAATGAGTTTTTTTAGTAAGGAAGAAATAATGAGCTTGAGAAGAGGTGGCTAGGAATGTCATAAGCTGTCTGAGGAAGCAAGGAAAAGAGGGTGCTCACACTCAGAATTGCGCAGTTCCCAGAGGAGAGGTACCTAAGACAGTGCAGAGGAGTCCTGAAGCAAAATGTCTGGGCTTTTGAAGCAAGAATCACCGTGTTTAAAAGCCTGAACAATGTTGTCTGTTTTTCCTCAGGAATTTGTGTTCAACACTGAGGATGGGCTTGGTGTTCAAGCAAAGATGCTAAGCTTTTTCTCCTGGAACAATGATCACAAAGCACTTGTTTGGCAAAGGAATATTTGTCTCGGGGTGTTGTGGTGCTGGGTGAGAGCTGGGTGGGTACACAGGGCATGAGCGGTTCCAGTCCTGCGTGGCCGTGGGCACTCGAGTGCTTCCACCTTTACCGCTGTGGGTTGTTTCATTCCTCTGTATCAGTCATGAGGTGGCACTCTTTTACCAGAAGAGATAGCTTACAAAGATTTTGAAGTGTGCATGTATCTAAACTAAGAAAAAAGAAGCAATGCCAGGAAAATATTGTTGAGAGATTATTGCAAAAGTTACGTTCGAAATGTCTGGGTAGGCAGGCAGATGAGACACCAAGATGCTGTGTGTTTGTGGCAGGAATGTAGTATTTGAAGGAGATACCTTGCTGAACGCTCTTTGAGCTAGAGTTTAGTAGCTTACTCGATTTTCTTCTGACTCCCTTACAGATTTGAGGCATTTCTGTACACCAGCTGCAGACTATATTCTTCTTCATGACAAGCACAATTACACAGTCTCTTTCTTGCAGCTTTTATTACTGCTGCCAGACCACTGCTAATTTGGAGCACTTTGTTGATATATGCTTTGTACAATGAGCACTTGGCTAAAACTGGACATCCTTCACTCTGATGATATCCTGCCTCTCAGAGAATAAACTAGACCAAGGTCCCGGTTTCAGAGGTAAATGGGGGAAAAAAATAAACCCAGGCATTGCTGGCCAAAGAGATCTGTCTCAAACTTTGCATACGAGTGTTTAACATGAGGTTTTAAAAAATGTATGCCATAGCAAATGGCAAGCACAGCGCCAGATTCTAGTCTCAGTCAGCAGCAGTTCAAACGAGGACCATCTTCTGTCAGGATATAGCTATTCCAGACTGCAGACCTGACTCAGATCTCCACAGTTTTACACCTCCATGGGATCCTTGCTAAGTCCCAGGCAATCTAGCAGATGTCTGCTTGTGAGGCACCATCCCCTGGCTCCTGCTGTGTTCCTAAGGCATGCTTAAGCTCCAGGATGGGAAAGAGAAATAAAACTTGGCATGGTCTCTTTGAAAGTTTGCTGACCCCTTCTCTCCTTCATGCTTGCAGTGAACCAGGCTTGGGTAGTAGGGGAGCTCAGGGATGGCTTTAAAGCTAGCCGTGCTTCCTTCAAACAGGGTAGATCACAACGCCTGGGAGGAAAAATGCAAGAGTTCGGAGACAAGGCAGGCTGACGAAGGGGATGGGAGTTTGGGAGGAATTCAAGAGGGCATCAGAAGAATGCCAAATCCAACCAGCTCTGTGCCATGAAGTGAGCTCTTCTCTTTCCTCCCACCATGACGAAACTTTTCCCTGGCTGCCAAATGAAATACAGTGCCACTGCCTTCACTTCGTATTTACTCCAGGCAGAGATTTTTTTAACCAGAGAGATAAAAGAAGCAAAAACTCTGCACAAGGCACTTTATTATCTAACTAAACCTGGGAGGTGCTCCTGGGGCAGGTGATAGATCGATAGGGTCACCTCGGCTTCTTCCCCTTGCTTCTCCTCTCAGCCCACCTGAGGATCTGGGCCCTGATGTGAGTAAGTGTTCACCACCCCTCTGAAGCTGAACTCCTGCCTGGCTAACCTGAGATCAGCGCGGGCAGAGCTGTCTTGAAGAATGAAGACTCTTTTTTCTTTTTAATCACATGTTTCCAAAGAGAAAAGGGAGAAAAAACTGCCTTCGCTTACTCCCAGCATGGATGTGAGTACAGGAAAAGAATTGAAAAATGTATCTGCACCCCAAAAAGCCAAAACCCTGACATTACACGTTGCTTTAAGAAGCGACTACAGAACTGGCACGTGCTGGGTCCTGTGTGCATAGAGCATTAGCTGCTACTTATTCGGCACAACCCAGATTATTTGCTTCTTGTGTTTCCTATCAATTTTTAAATTACATTTTATTCTGATTTACTGGAAATGGAGGTCAATGCAAATACAACAATACAAGTGCAGAATGTATTATGTCAATAAGTTTGCATCAGAATCCAGAAGCCCAGTGGGGAACAAATTACTGAGGCTCAGAAAGGATAGTACTAGTAATGTTTGGCTCTTATTTCCTGTTACCTTTTTTCTGAAAGTCTCAAAGGAAGGGAAATATTATTATTTTGTTTTACCAATGGGGAAATTGAGGCAGAGAACGATGACTTGCCCTGAGGCCTCATAGGAGGTGTGTAGCAAAGAAATGCTACTGTGGTGAGAAAACATACATTTTGATAGTCATTTGGGGGCATGCTGTCTGTCTGCTGTCCTTTGATGTGAGCCAGGAGGATTTTTTGGCCTAAAGCACTGATGCAGTTTTCATGGAGAGCTAATGTTTTGGAACAGCATTTTTTCAGGTCCTGTTATTTCAACACAAGGCAAACTTCTGCTCATTACCAGCATCTCAGCAGAGCTCAAAACCTTTCCTAAGACCATTTCTCTCCTTTGCTTTAAGCAGAGCAGGGTATGGATGACAAAACTGGAGAGCTTGTTTTGGGAACAGAAGGCAGATGAGATGGATCACGTCATGGAACGTGAACATGTTTTCCTGCAGTCACAATTGTGCTTCCTCAGCCTTTTCCTGTTGTCTGCACAGTGGAGCTCTCCCCTTCTTTTAATCGCAAATGAAAAATTTCCTCTATCAGAATAACAGAGATTTTGCCTGTGGGTGCTGTGATAACATGAGGCTGTGGCATATGCACACGCACATGCGCACACACACACAGATATGTAGAGCTGTGCGGAGATACCGAGGTCAGTGATTTTGCGGTTCTCCTATACCCAAAACAGCAAATCCTTGATGTGTGAGCCTTGGATATCCTCAGTCCCTTCAAATGCTTAATGAGATAGGTTGATTATCATCAAATGAAAATTACTTCTGTCGTATGGGGGGGGAGAAGAGAATTTAACCGGCAGCAGTGAGAAAACAATTAACAGACTTCAGAGAGGCAATGGGATAGTTAAGATGTTGTTACAAGAACATAACTAGGAAATGATGGAGAGATCAGGCTATTATAAGCATATGGTGAAACTGAACAACAAATCACCGCAAAATACTGTGGTATGATGGGATTAAATCAGCCAACACGAGTGAAGCTCTGTTGCAGAGCGGTGCAGAAATGTTTGGGTTTTACATTTTTGGGAAAGTTTAATGGCATTCCTTCCCTCTTCCCCCACACACAAACATTTGTAGTGCGGAAAGCTTCGCTTGATTTCTAATTTGGGAAAATGCTGTATGAAAACTCATAGTTATTTTTCTGCACGGTTTACCAGGGTAGTATTACACATTTTGGCTGCAAGAAAGCTCTGTAATAAATGACAGTTCTTTCAGCCTGTGGGCAGTATACTGTCCAGCTATCAGTCTTGTAAATGTTTCCATAACTATTGAAAAGTTGAAATAATTTGGAACTGTGGCTTAACACATTATTAATCACAGAGCAAAGGGTTTGCTCTGATTTAACCAGGCATACTAATGTAAAAAAACCCTGTGTTCTTCTCAGATGCCAGCACAGGTATAAAAGCATAGTTAATCATAAGCTGCTCCCATGATTGAATACAGGCTTCAAGGCTGGTATTTCAAGAAGCATTCCTCAGAGTTTGGTCAAGTATGAAGGCTTTCATTTAACAAATCCCTTTGTGAACTTGGCCAGGTTGTTTGTGTGTTGATGTGTGTGTGTGTCTGTGAGTGAAGGAGAAGATGATTAATATCTCATTCACTTTCCTGACTGATAATGAGAAAGAGAAATATGATACGGTCCCCTCGTGAACTGACTGCTCTAGCTGTGATGTGTGCCTTATGGGCCAACCAGTGATCCCATTTCTACAGGCTTCCAACCAGCCAGCTCATGGGTCCAAAGCCGACAAGGTCATGGCCCAATCCAAGGTTCACAAAAGTCAAAAGTATCTTCTTGCTGCATTTCTTGGCTTTTGGAAGGGAGCAATTTAAGTCTGGATGAGAGTGGGTTGCAAAAGTCTCTATAGGAATGGGGTTGCTCTTCAGGATCCCTTACCTTTGGGGAATTTCTCCAGTTTTTCGTGTGACTGCTTTATCACCTGAATGTTTCTGAATCCAGGTGTGGTAATACATATGGAGTGACAACAAAAGAACTCAGCCCAAGGGAATGAGGATGTCATGACTTGGGTTATTCATATCTAAAAGGTATAATTCAGCTTCATGAACTCTGCAATACCTAGCAACAATACCACAACAGCTTTCCACTACATAAGTGCCACATTCAAGCCAGATCAGGCTGGCCTGCTGCTGTTTAGGTTATTGTTGTACCTTGAACTAAATTGCTGTGAACAACTATCTCAAAAGAAGGAGCACAATCAGAGCCCTGACACTGCAAAACTCCTGAATAATGCTGTAGCTCGCTGATCTGTTGCTAACAGGAGAAAGATGGAGATTAAGATGGCAGCTGCAGAAGAAAATTCACTTTGCAGCCTTCTTACACTGTCGTATTTAAGAGAGAAAGCTACAAGTATAACTGATGAGGTATGATGCTTTAGAGGAGGACAGTTTGGATTTGCAAGAAGCTTTGAATGTCTTGTTTTCCCACAAGCGCTGCCATCTCCCTTGGTAAGCTAATTTTAAAAGTTAATGGACTAGATCCTTCGATGTGCTAATGCTGCATTGTACTGCTTCAGTGGTGCAAAAGAGCACTAAAGTAGTTGTTTCCTTCAGTCGCTGGAGGTTTTCCCCTGTCCCAGGGAACTGCTGGGCAATACAGGTCAGCCAGAAGGGATCTTCCATGATCCCTGATATGTCTGGAGCAAAGACTCCTGGGGAAGAAGTGGGATGAGAGGTGTAACCATACACCCTGATTTTGAGTGACTACTGCTTTAGGGCTGTAGGCTGACAGCAAAAATAATTTTAGAAGCTACTGATAGAGCAAATATTCCCAAGACTGGAACAGCACTGAAGGACTCCAAGTGGTGTTTTGCTTTGCCACTGCTCCTCCACCCAATCGGTAGACGTGGGTCCCTGCTACTTTTGACTGCATACTTGGAAGAAGCCGTGAAAAACAGTGAGGGAAATGATTCCTTGCAACTCGTTTCCTCAGCTGTGCTGACTAAACAGCCAATTCCCTTTTTTTGTGTGAGTTACGCCTACTGGCACGTGGCTGTGGTCAATGCACACTGCACTGAGTTAGGTACCAGCTGCTCGGGGACCTGAGAGGGGATGCTGACCCAGCACGGCACTGACGTATCCACTGTGCAGGCAAAGGAGAGTCTAAACTAAAGGCTAGTGCCGTGGGTTGTACCATCTACCCAAATCCTGCAGTGCACCCACTTACTAACTCCATACTTACATGATCTGAACCAGGGGTTTGGAAGGTTTTTGTAGATACCCTGGAAAACCACAGGGTGCAGCAGCAATGGTGTCCATTAAAACAGTACCAACTGTGATAATGTTTGTCAGAAAGAAGAGGAAGCTGGCAGGGAGCAGTAACAACTTCAGCTGGCCAGTTGTAATCTGTTGTCTTAAGTCAATCTGACTCCGAGCCAGGGAGAGACCCTGAAAGACAGACTGACTGCACAGAGAGAGCCCTGAGCCCCACTCTCTGTTTGCCTCACCCTTCTGATGAGAATACAAGCCCACCGGAAACCAATATGAGCAGGGCATCTAAAAAAAGAAACAGCAGTGAATAGGCAATCAGATCCGGTCACTGTCACAACTTGGTGCCATCATATAGCAATAGTTTAAACTTTCTGCCGCTTAATTCTGTCATCATCCAAGAGTCTAGACAGGCTCCCTGCTTTTCTGATTCAGACTGGTTGTTTTCCACACAAGAGCTTGAGGTTATTGTTGCTGTTTTTTAGTTGAAGGAACAATCTTGTTGGAATTAGTCTGAAACCAGAAATGTGGGCAGGTCTTAGCACAGCTGATGATTCTCCTCCATTTCAGCCAAATGGACTGACTTTGGGCCTAAATAGTCCTCTTTCATCTCCAGGCTGGGCAATGCAATGCAGTTCAGCAGGACATAAAACCATGGGTCCAATCCATGCTGAATGCTGAAGCACTTCCAGAGACACATCTTACCTGTCATTTGATCTCTATAGGAAGAATAAAAACCTGTGCTTATTTTCAAGATGCTCATTACCTGAGACCAGGATAACTGTGAACTGTTTCCATCTTGGGTAAGGATGGTCAAAATGGAACTTTTTTGTTTTTACAGAGGCAAGAGACTGAGAAATAAACTCCAATGACAACTAAAACTCAGTAGTTTTCATCTGAAGTGCCAGACAGGCATTTTTTACCTTGTCTTTTTAATACAAACACAGAATAGCATGGATCAAAGATAAAAAAGAACCAGCCATCACATTTGATACACACTTCTGATGCAAGGAGGCTGTGGACCACTTCTGATACATTTCAGCTGTGCTGCGTAAAGTCTTTAGACACTGCAACAGCAGGGATCTGTCTGAGAATGGGACAAAAAGGAGCTCCCTGAGTAGACAGTAATGAGACCAACAGGGAACACCTCTTCCTGGGGAAAAGCATTATTTACAAAAGCAGTGTTGTTTCTTGGGGCAGTCAGGAAGGGGCTGTGGGAAAGGATACAGCACTAAGAAATCTGAAGTACAGAATAGCAACGTGAGTGGTCAAGAGCATCTTTTCTTTTCCCCTAGGGTACATGAGCTACTGGGACAAGACTAAAGGGCAGGTCTGAATTTTCCTTTTCTGGTCTTATTGTGCCAAGTGTGAGGAAGCAGAGAGTCAATCAGCTGGGCCACCCATGAGCGGAGTGGATGGCTCAGTGGGACAACCCCTCAGGGGTCATGACCATGTAAGCAGGTGGGGTTGAGGGCTGATTCTTTGTTTTGCATTAGGCTTTGATACTCTAGAGGGGAAAAAATCTCTAGGCTAACCCAAAGACTGCTGCAAACCCACTCCCATGCTGCACTTTCCTAAAGGACTTCCATGCAGGAGCAGCACAGATAACATCCAGGCTGAGCAAAAATGCTGTGTGATGGAAAACTGAAGCTGTAGAGAAGTGGCTGGCATAGGAGCAGACATGCTCCTTCTGCCTTGTAGGTTAGTACAGCTTCACAACGTGTCATAGAGAACTTGAGAAAGACGTTTTGATTCCAGAAAATATTAGTCCTAAATCTCAATGTTTTATGGCAACATGGAGAGGCATAACTCTCAGGTGTACCTGCAGGCTGTCAGCACCAGAACACAACCTAGAACGTGAATAACAATAGCTGGAGAAGTTTTGAACTGTGCACATCAATGTGAGCTACAAGAGCAGAGAAAGTTTCATGTGTTCAGCAAGGATGTGCATGGATTTTCTGTGTCCTGAGCCACGCTGGTCTTGGTGTTGGTAACACTCCTGCTACCGGTCGTACAATTCAGCATTTTGAGGTGACCAACTCAGGTAAATCTGAGTTGAATGTAAATCTGGCCTCTGTGTGGCAGATCTGCCTTAAGGGAGGGCAGTGGGGAAGATAAGAAAATGTTCTTTACTATTTCCTTTTGTCTATTCCTTTCTCTTTCTCTCCTTGTCAGAGAATGAGAGATGCCTGTATGTCAAACTGACACACCATCAGGTATAAACTTGAGCTGAAGGAAGGCTGTAATTTGAATAGGGGCTCTGACAGGTTTAGAAACAATAGCACTGTTTTAAGACTGAACTTGGAGGATTTCATTCATTAATAGTGTAGGTGCTGCATAATACAGTTTTCATAAATCTTTCTTCCTGTAGCAGCTGGAACATTCCTTCGTCTACTCATTCTGCTGAATTCAGGGGGACTGAACACAGCTGAAAGATCTTGTAAAAGGGGCCACTAATGAAGTGAAACTTCAGGGAGGTCGGATTCAGTAAATGAAGACCTGCAGTGATTTGACGGCTGCTGAGAGAGCTGTGTGGAAAAGAAGCTGAAACTCTCACAAACCACAGAACTGGTTTGAGATTAATTCCTCAGCTCTCAGTTGAGATCAGTGTCACAAAATTAATGAACTGGTGTCACTGGACAAAGTCCGTACTTACACATGGGAGCTGGTATAAAACTAGCTGAAACTCAGTAGAGTTGATTGAAGTCCATGATGCTGTCAGCACAGATACAAACCTTGAATTGAAAAGCTGTAGGTCAGAATTGCAGAGATTTTTTTCACCTGCGCTTTCTCAGAAAGTAGTCCAAAATTGTTCTCCTGTGTCCCATATGAGGGCCTTAGCAGCGGGGTGGGAATCAGACATGTGGGTCAGACCTAATTGCTCTTACCTTTAAGGGGTCAGGTTCACTCGGACTCTGGTTTGCAGGTAGGTAGATGGGATGGCCTTATGGAGCCTCCAGGAGAAAGCTGGGTTCATAAACTGTCCATCATCTTTAATGTTTTGGCTAGAAGACTTTGGACGTAAGCAAGCTAGTTAAAATAACCGAGTATTTTTCTGTTTATCCAGCACCATAAAGGACACACGGAGGAAAGGGCTCCAGTTTCTTTCTGATGAAGCCAGGGTTAGATCACTGGGCTGACAGTGGGACACAGGCTTCACTTCTTTGGAGAGAGCCAAAACATCGTGATAAATAAAGGTGTCTCCTGGCCCCAGAGAGAAGGAAGACCCAATCCTCTCTTAGAAGGAAGGGAATCTCTTCTTCATTCCTGAGAGTCTACTTCAGTAGCACCCACGCACTGTTCCTTGTATTGGAAACTTAATAACTTCACTTGAAAATCATGCCTCTTTGATGGCAGTGGAAATAACATGACTTTTAAACAAGTAGAGGAGACTGTCATTGAAGTCGAGCCAGTTATGTGGGAGTCAGATGATTAAGGTAGATATGATGTAGGAGGGAAGAAATACTATCATTTGGAAAAAAATACTGTATTTTGAACAGGTTTAATGTTCTCTTCCAGGAAAGTGGGGTTGTTATTATTAAGTGCATTACCAACATTAGATGCAGGGCTTGATTCTCTATTGATGTGCCTTCTCTGTAATTGTTCACATCCATGCAAATTGCCTATGAAATGAGTCTAAGTTGTTACTGAGTTGTACAGTTGAAGTCTAGGGCAACTGTGTGCTCACTTTTTCAAATGTAGAAGCAAAGAGGCAGAGGGTGAGGTGAGAGGGAATTGCTCTCTCAGTCCAGGTCACACCAGTGTCTGCCTGTCTGTCTGTAATGCAGCAGCCCAGGGATCTATTTTCTGATGTGTTCATAAGGTCTCTTTAATTCCTGTCGGCTCGACCCGAGTCCTAGCTCAAGGCTGCGCAATGCTGTTCCCATTCTTTCAGGGGACAGTGCTGCTCCAGCATGGATAACTCGCCCCTTTCGGGGTTCTTGGGCTTTGAATCATGTGGGGGTCTCAAACTGGCCTCTGAAGCTGCAGCCCAGCGCCTTAAAGAGGCTGTTGCATTGGTGTGTGCAAACGGCCCTTTAACCTGTGCCTTGGCTTAAGGCATGTGCTCAGCACCTCGATGTGCAGCAGTGCCCAAAGCTGGCACCGCTGCGGGCAGCCCAGCGCAGCGAGAGCGACGGGGGGGCAGAGGTAGCGTCGCTGGGCGAGCGTGCTGCTGCATGTGAGCTGCAGCAGCTGGGCACCGGCCGATGCTGAAAGGTTTCACCTCTGAAGCTTCAGGCCCTCTGCTCCTCTCTTCGCTGCCCACTGAAGACGTCCTGCTTTTGGAGCATGGCTTCTTCACTGGGCCTGTTCCTGGTTTCTCTCTGTGGGACCAACCCAAAGTCAAATGAGGCCAAAAGACTTGGATCTGAGCATTTTCCCTCTCCCCTTTTCTTATTCCAATGTGGAAGAAAAGACCGTTGTGCACAATTTGGGAGTTCAAATTTAGAGCTTGAAGTATTCCTATTTAGGCTTGAAGTATTGCTCACATGGTACCTTTTTTCCCCCTAATCAAATGGTCTTGCTTTCAATTACTCTAACCTGAGAAAGGGAGGAGGAAGTATAAAACCTGCACTGAAACCCTAATAAATTCAGCATCTGAGATAGATTTAGTGTAATATCTTATGGTCTGGATGCAATAAAATCTCAGTGTAGTGATTATGCAAATGTAATAAGCCCCGGTGACGATGCAGTTAGGTCTAACTCAATGCAACAGGAATCTTTCTGTTGATTTCAGTGAACTCAGGGTGTTCTCGCACATGCTGGCAACTGCTTCATCTTAGGGTCTCAGCATTTTAATATAAACAAGTGCCCTCTGGGTAGCAGCCCATAACAATACGGTTCAAAACACTCTATTTTACTATCAAAATGATTTTGTGCTGTAGACAAAACTTCTCCACAAGCAGATTTCCTTTTCTCCTCCTTGACAAACCTGTACAACTTTCAAAACTGATAGAAAAATAAGATAAAACATAATCTGTGCTCTAAATACTTTATGCCAGGTTGTAGAAAGCAGATGTTTTCTTTCTTAGCACAATTACTGGTCTCTGACTTTGCAGTGGAGGAGCTAATAGACCCTGAACTCTAACCAGGATAACTGACTGCTGTGTAACTCAGCCTCTGAGCCCACAAGATGTTCTGCATTGGCAAGTATATTTTGATTTGTATCCATTCCTCTACTGTCCTCTAGCCTTTCTTCCCACATATGTAAACACCATATCCACAAAATGAGTTAGAGGACCCCGTTACTCATTTGTCACTTTGCCTGGGATTTGAGTGACCATGTATATTAGAGTGGCCTCTGCCCAAACACTTTCTCTGGTATTTATTGCAATCTTATAAACTCAGGTTTTTTTAACAATCTGTGGCTAAAAAGTCATTGAGAAAATTATGTTTCTTCCTTGGCAGATTACAACTGTTTTCAGGGTCCCTTTAGCACCAGGCCTTCAGATTCACAATAATGAAAGTTCAAGATTTTACAATCTGGAGAACAGAAAGGTACTACCCCGGTACAAATATTACTTTTACAAGATTTTCTAGACTGAGCTTACTATAATTACATGACGTATATGGAAAATACAGTTGCTCTATATTATCACCACCTGCTTGGAATATCCTCTTTATATCAGCATGGCTTCATCATTCAGTTGTAGTGTGATGCTACAGGGTCTCATGATAAAGACATTATAACATATATTATAAATGCCAGTATGGATTTATGAGCCAACCTGCATTTTTTTGCTTTCACTGCACCAATTGTACACTAAGTGCTAATCTTCTGCCAGTACACCTGTTTCTGCTCAGTGCTATTTTCTTCTCCTTTTGTTTAAACAACCTGCAGGTATCTTATGTATTTTGTCCATTTAAGTAAGTTATGTCCATCCTCAAATTAAATATTAAATTGCTTTAAAATTATTTTTTTTTTAATCTTTGCAAGTTCTGCATAGCTGGAATAGTGGAGATAAGGCATTCTGTACTGTATTGTGTTGTTTTTACCTGGAAGGTATCTGGCTGAAGTGAACTGTTCTCCCAGTGATAGCCCTGTGCTGGGTTTTTTTGGGAAATGAGGCTGAAGGGTGCTACTCAAGGGCAGACTCCAGCTGCCTCAGGACTGGCTAGACCACCGTGGGGTCCCACAGGTGTGATATCTCCTGCATCCCTGCAGGACAGTGCACATTTTTTTGGTGTCCTCACATCCTCCCAGGTGCCTGGAGGGAAACGCAGTGTGCTGCTGAGGGTCCAGACTGTGAGGAGGGAGAGAAGTGCCTGGCTGCCTGACACAGAAGGTATCCATAAACTCTCAGTATCTGTTGAACAGACTGCTGAGAGGCAAACCAGACCTAGAAAGCTCGCCTTGGAGAGGATGACAATTCGAGCTTCTATTCTCCTGTTGGGGCTGCTGCATTCTGCCTTGCTCAGCTCTCCAGGCTCCCTCCTCTCAGGTCTCAAGCCATCAGCCTTTGTGCGACCACAGGGCAGCAAGGAAACAGCCGTCCTGTAACCTGGGAGTTTTGGCACAAATGTGCTGAACAACGTCTCGCACATTTCCATCACACACACTCAAAGCAGTGGTTCATATTTGGTGCGAAGTGCACTGGATATTTATTAATTTGGTTTTTAGATGTTACTTTTTGCTCTCTCTTCATTTTTCCAAAGTCTGGGGGCTCTGAGGTAGGCTTAGTATAAATCATTGCTGAGATGGCAGAAGAAACAACTCATACCAGAAGCCAGTTTAGCTGAGCAGCTCTCTCACATCCTCAGGGACAGACACCATGACTTAACTTAAATATTTTGTATATATTTTCATCCAGCTTTTCTATACCCCCCCATATAGATATACTTTACCCATACTAGTGTATAAGGTATGGTATTGCCATCGTAAGTTAAAGACATCACTCCTACCCTATACCTAAATGCCTCTCAGATGCCATGAGCCATCTCTCCACTTTGTTGCAATTCCTCATACCAGTCTTCCTCAGTCACACAAATGCCCTTTCAGCTCAGTGCAAATCAGCCGATAATTGTTCACCTCTAGCTTGGCTGCTGATATTGCACCACTGGAGATTTACATTACTGTTTTGGCCCCCAAAAGACGAGTGTGATCATTTTGTGTTCCCTCCCCATGGGTTTCTATGTCACAGTGGGGCATTGCAGGAAGCTGGAAATCAAAACTGGTTGAAGAACACGGGAATGGGAGACTCACAGCACTAATCTGTCATGACCTGGCTGTTCTGCAGTCCTCAGGTGAAAGATGAGGACTGTATGAGTTGCTGCATAGAAATTACTATGATTATTTATTGCTTTCCGTGCATTTTATTTTGGTTGCTTTGTAGACATTAATAAAACTTGGCTGCTGTCTTTTCAAGCAGCACACAGGTTAGGCTGTTGGGCTCTTCAGAAGACTACTTTGAAATATTAAGATTGCCTATTGAGTCCTCCTAAAAAGAAGTGAGAATATAAAAAAATGAGGAGGAGGGGAGCACGGCAATGCTACAACAGTGATGTCCAGACCTCATATTATAAACAGGTTTTCATGCTCAAGAAACCTCCTTGCTTTGGAAGGGAGAAGGGCTTAATCTGGAAAAAAATTCCAGGGGAACTCCTGGAGACACTTCAATTTTTTTGCTGCCAGTGTTCTTCTGGTCTGCTTGATGTGATATTTACATAGTGTAATGAAAAGAGTTTTGAGAGAGATCTGATCTCTTTCTTGGCTGCCATAAAGAGGATCAGCCTCGAGGTCTGTGTGTGTTTACGAGAGTCCCTAGCTCTCTGCTCTGGTTCTGTTATCTTTTAAATGAAAACATTAGCACATATTTGTAATGGACCTGCTATACCTGGTGAAATTTTGGCTCTCGGTTCCTTTCTTTGTAACGGATCACGCACTAAACCACATATGACAGATGGACAGCGTGGTAGGAGGCAGTGAATTGAGTACATAAGAAAGGGAGATAGAATAAGTTGTATTTTCATGGACTGAGCATTTCCGTGCATAGCAGTGTTTGTATTTGCCGTGAACAGTTTGTATGATGAAATATGCAAGATTTGTTGGGGCTGTCTTTGTGGAATGGCTTGTTCCATCCATATGCAGAAGGAACAGTGGCTGCAGAGAACAGAACGACTGCAAGACTGCTGCAATATGGCATGCCCAAGGGAAAGATACCTTGCCTGATACCACCGTTCCTCCCATAGGTATGGAGTCTCTTCAAATGTCATGAAGTCCCCTTTTAATAGACAAAACTTCCAGTATGGGTACTTTATCTAGATTATAAACATTTATCTGCTTCTAATCTTCCATTTGCCTTTTAATTAGAGTCTTAATTGCTTCTTCTCTGAGGCCATTAGGGAGCTGACAGACATTGCACAGCTCAGTTTATTCCTTTAGGGTCCTAATTCAAAAGCCACCAGAGACTGAGACCTACTCCACAGGTTTGGGAGAGCTTTGGATCAGGCTCAAAGCTGTATATTAAACATTTGATACACATTGGTAGGGGGTGGTTCTGGACTGGATTTCTATCACTGATGGCTTTTGAATACTTGAACAGTATTTTATATCCCTTTGGAGGGTAAAGGAAGGCAGATGTAGCAAGGTTAAGATTCATGTTTTGTGTCTTAAACCCTGGATCTTGACTAATTTAACAGGGTTTTAAAACCCTGTTGTAGTTGCGTTCAAGCCCTGAGGGGAGAGGCTTAAAAAGGAGTTTGAGCACAGTTATAGAATAAGCTGTTCTGGAGCACAGACAGGCAACTTTCATTCAACTGTTTCTAATTCATCTGTAAGTTGAAAAATGAGTACTGGATCTATTTTGAAGGGTTTGTCTTTTGAAAGGACTTAGATCTTTGCCTCATTATTCTTTGCTACAGAAAGAAAAAAAAAGCAATTTAATTGTAAAATCGGAAAGAGGAACAGACCAGTGGTTCTTCTTCAGGGGAACAGTTGGAGAAGGCCAGTTGTGAAGGGTGGGCTTGTGCTCATTCTGCACTAGCTGCTGTGATGCCTCCCTTGAGCTGATGTCAATCCCTCTCTCTGGGTGTTGGCTCCCCTTCCTGCCCTGCCCCACACTGCAGATCGTGGTGGAAGTGCTGCAAGTGACCGCTTTGCTGTGGTCTTGACACACAACCATAATGGAACTTACAGCCTGTATTTCTAAAATGAATACTCTGCAAAAATGCTCTGGAAATGCTTGATTTGCTGTAATAAGGGAGCACAACATGAGGCCAGATCAATCACTCATAAACCACTAAACTTGATTAGTCAGGTGCTGGCAAACTGAGGGGCAGTTGTGTTGTGAAGCCAGCTGCTGGCCTCTGTCTTCCCAAGAGAGCCTGCCCTTGACTCGTGGTAGGAGAAGGGCATTTTCCTCAGACTGCAAAGCTAAACCTCCTCCACTTCACAGCTGTGTGGATGTGGCTACTGCTGTTGAGGCAGATTTTTGGCCAGACAAGAATCCCTGACCGACTTGAAACCTTTGGCTTTGGACTCTTCTACGCTTTTTCACGGCATCTGTCATGGCCCTATTGGCAGTTAGAAACTCATTGCTGCACTTATTATCTGAAAAAGTAGCTCATTTGTTGTCTTCTCACTGTAAAAAGAGACTAATGGAAAAAGAATCTGAAAATTATGAAAAGGTAAGGGGGATTTTCCCATTCTGGAGATAAAAGTGTAATAAATTAATACTTCTTATGCAAGGGTGAAAAAATTTGAACCTAATGGCTGGTTAAAAATGTGCAAGCACAATTTAATTGGACTGGCTGAATCATAAATCTTTTTGTTATGGTGGTGCCTGGCAGCTCTGCCATGGTCAGATTGATTTTTCTCCTTTAGTGGTAAGCCCCTGTCTCTTCAGTTCATATTAATCTGCATCAGTCAGAAATGTGGAATAAAAGTTGTCAACTCTGATGTGCCTTTGAGCTCCCCCCAAAGACAAATCTTAAACATCTTGACTCTGTTGCTAGATAGAAGGCTACCAGTAGTGGTGATGATGATGACGATGATGATAATAACAATAATGGTAATTGAGCAATTGCTTGTAGTTGGATTTTGTGTTGACAGCTTGAATCACACAAAGCCTGTCCAATGGAGAGAGAAGCAGGCAATCACAGCAATGTTGGATGCCCATCTCAACCTCCCTCACTGTCTAGAGGGGCAGAAAGATGCAAAAGAGAGTGACTGCGGCCACGGGAGTGAGACAAAATCCAGGACAAGTAGGGAATGCCTTGAGTTAGTGCAATCTTTGGATCACTCTTCAAAGACTAGTTGTCTAACGGAGCCCAGCCTTACAAGTTTAAGATTTTCTCTTCCATCAGACCTCCTGGAGCATAGCTTGGTTGAACAGGCTGCCTGCCTGCCCACAGCAACGAACTCATGCTCCTTACTCAGTTCTGCCTACCCTTTCTGAGGCACTACTCTCTTCAGTAATTCAATGGTGGCCACAGAACAGCTTTCAAGTATATAAAACACAATTTCTTAAATGGCGACATGGGAGAAAAATGCAAGCTGTTAGCTTGGCTATTCGTTTTTCAAAGCCATTCAATTCTTCACAGCTATAAAATACTAAGAGGAGCTGGCTTTGAGTTTTATAATCACAGACTAATTTAGGCTGGAAGTGATCTATGGAGTCATCTGTCCCTACCCACTGTACAAAGCACAGCCAAATAGTTTGAGTTGCTCAGGGTTTATGCAGTCAAGTTATGGATATCTCCAAGGATGGTGATTCCTCTGTCCCCCTAGGCCCCTGTTTCAGGTCTTACCAGCTTTATGGTAAAAAAAAGTTCTTCCTAGTGTCTAATCAGAATTACCTGTGTTGTGACTTGCACGTGTTGCCTCTTGTCCTGTCACCCTGCCTCCGTCTTCTCTGTAATCTCCCATTAGGTAGGTTCACATAACAATAAGATGCCCCTGCACTGTCTCTTCTCCAGGCTGAACAGTCCCAGCTCCCTCCTCCTCTCTTAGCGTGTGTCCTGTGCTCCAGCCCCTGACCATCTTGGTGGCCCTGCTGGACTTGCTCCAGTAAGTCCATGTCTGTCTTGTACTGGGGAGCTTTGAACTGGACACAGCACACAGGAGGTGGCCTCACAAGTGGTCAATAGAGAGGAACAGTCACTTGCCTCAAGCTGCTGGGTACACTTGCACTGACACAGCCCAGGATGCAGCCGGCCTTGTTGGCCATAATGACTTATTTTGGTGTGTATCATTCACTTGTTTAATAGCTTGTGCTAAGAGTTGTAGTTTAATGAATTGCTTAGGACTGTGTTTGCAGAGACTTTTACTCATTTTACTCCAATGAATCTAGTGTGGGCAGCAATGCTCATTGTACGTGTGAACCTGAGCCCCTTCATCTTCTGGGGAAGCCTGTACCTAAGGGCAGAGGTAGGTAGTGGTGCTTGCCAGCTTCCTTCCTCATCATGTCTTTTTCCTCTTTTATTCTTACTGTCACTTTGGTGACATCAGGGACATGCTGGCCTCTTCCAACTCCATTTAGTAACAACTATGAATGCAATGACAAATCCCTGGGGCTTTGGCTCCCCTATTAGCCTTGGCCAGTGCCATGAACTGTCCTGAAGCAGATGTCTTGGCTGCCCTTTCCCCTTTCCTTGCTATGATAGTGGTCTGCATTCACACTGACCTAACCATATGACGTTGCCCTCCTCTAGTGCTCAAGGTGTGAGGTCAACTCCTGATCAGTTCTGTCTGGGGAAGCTATTTGTACAGTTCATGGCTTTGTAAAATTAAACTGCTGGGGGGAGCCAGGGAGCCTATAACCTGGCATCCTTTGCAGGGCAGGAAGCCCCCTCAAGTGTGTGTTACTTTTCCCACTATTTATTTCTGACAAGTCAGTGGAACTGATCCAAATATTCCTTCTGAATTGGTTTTCTAAATAAAATTTTGTCATTCCTCAGAAATCTCACACAGGTTTCTGATAACCACTGAAAATCTGTTTTTGTTGATTTCTTTCATTTTTGCTTTGTTTTCATGTTTTGAATGTTTCTTTAAATCGAGTTTCTTTATTTGGGTATGTTGTAAGAATGGAATATCTCAAATTCAACAATCCATATATTTATTAAAACCCTATTTTTTAAACAAAAGTTTTGTTCCATTCCACAGAAATCCCAACAAATGAAAGCTGTCAAAATCAGGAAGAAGAGAAATCTTGGAAAGCTTTGTGACTCATTTTTTTCACTGTCTTGGGAATGGCAGGAATGAAGGTGAGAAAGTGAGTGAGCAAGAGCACAAGGCTGATCACATGAGCTCTTTGTGCCTTTCACATTTGTTGTCACAGCGTCTGCCTCACCATTCCCAGAAGATCCTCTCTCTTTCCATCTCTTCTGCCAATACAGCAGGTTTGGAGAAGTGAGGAGTGGAGTATGACTATGGCCAGAAAAATGAGATGTGGGTTGCTTGGCAGTTATTCAGGTTGTTACAGGAGGAAATGTTTTTTATATCAAAATCAGCTTCGTAATACTAAACTATAGATGTTCAGCATCACTTACTGGGACATTGGCACCTAACATTAAATGATTTATTAAATTAATCTGACTTGTAAGCTGAGAGCATCCAGCAGTGGACATAGCTATTTGGTAGAGTATTCTCGCTTTGAAGCTCTGGATTGTCCTCCTCACTTAGTGAAAAAAGCAGGCCAGCTTCCCTCCAGGTGTGTAGCACAGATTAATGGTGCTACAAATTGCAGGTGGGAGTCCTGAGAAATGTGTGGCTGCTCAGCATAAGCAGTCCACCTGTGTATGCGGTAATGA
The DNA here is from genome assembly GCF_035582795.1 of Mycteria americana. Taxonomy (NCBI): domain Eukaryota; kingdom Metazoa; phylum Chordata; class Aves; order Ciconiiformes; family Ciconiidae; genus Mycteria; species Mycteria americana. The sequence continues at coordinate 121,657,327 of NC_134365.1, forward strand.
GTGCCTATGCTGCTGCTTGGACTTGGGCTCAGACTCACCAAGGTGGTGTTAGTTTGCTCCTCTTCAGTGACACAAATGAGCAGCTCTCTGAACCCCCTTTGGCTACGTGGATAAACTAGAGCTCAGCTGCTTTGTAGTGTCAGGATGGTGAAAAACAGGCAGAGCACATCAGCAAGTCCACACCTGTGTTTGATTTTCCTTTAAATGCCATGGTTGAGACCACTGCAATTCTTTGTGATTTTTTTTTGCTGGAACTCCTTGAGGACTTTTTTGTAGTGGCCTCACGAAACCCAGAAGCTTTGCCATAACAGGAGTTTTTAGTGCTGGCAGCAGCTTTCTAGGATACCAAGCAGCCTTCTGTAAGTCTTCTCTGTCTTTTTCATGTACTTTATGTAGCCGGTGGGGTTAGCTGCTGTCCTTAGCCGTGGTCTTTTTAATCTATCAAATGTTGATTTTGAATTTCTGATTTACTTAACAGCTTTGCTTGCTCGTTCTTCAATCTTTTAGGTCACTTTTGACTTTACAGTTACTGCTGTATTCAATTTTGTGAAAACTTTCTACTGACGGTGAACAATTTATCTGCTTACATTCATTAGAAACTGATGTAAATATTTGTAACTTTAGAGGGGTCTTACTGTTATCAAGGAGTGTAATGTAACATGTTTATCCTTCATTACAATTCAGTAAGGCAGAACAGGAGGAAACAATATTATACATCTGGAAGTAAATAAGCACCAAGGGGAGAAGTGAAAAGATATTTTAGAAATATGGGCCAGAAGAGAGTTTGCCAAAAATATTTCCCGTGGTTTTGAACTGTAGGCTAGTTCAGTATGCTTCATATCTGGAGATCAAACACGAGTGAACAAGGTAACCAACATGAAAGAAGCAGTTCATTTTGGCAAAAGTTCCAGGGGTGAGACACTGCCCAGACTCAAATCAGTGTGTGCCTGGGATTTCATTGCAGGTGCTCAGCAGCCTTCGTCTCCAGGTTGGTAACAACCTTGGATGACCAAAAATGAAAGTCTAAAATTAGAAATGATAGCTATATTTGTCCTTTTCCAAATCAGCTGTTTCAGTGCTGACCCTTTATTTGCACCGTTCCAAGACCAAGTGGACAAACTGAGCATGCTCAGGTTAATAGCCGTTGTCTTTAAAAGTGCTCAGAAATGTAAAAGGCACTTTGTTGTCCTGAAGCACTTCTCAGGAGGGCTCAGAAATCATGTCTCCACTTTGTAAGCAGGTGAAAAATGTTCAGTGAGCTAATTCTGCCTGGGGAACCCTTTGACCTGGATAACGCTGCTGTGTCCTTTGCAGAGAATCATCCCTTTGGTTTTGCAAAGTGGAGATCTTTGTGATGGAGACTGTGTGGGCACAGGGGACAAAAGCACTGCTCAGTGCAGCTCAGCCTCTACTTTCTTGGTCCATCGAGTAATACGCAGTCGTTCCTCAGTGTCTGAGCTGGGTCTGGAGTCCCAAGGACTTTGCAGTGTCACCTTCACAGGTGCCTTGCTTCTATGCTAAAACCACTGGAAAACACAGTTGCTTGAAGCTATGCTGGAGGCAGCGGTATTTAAGTGTCTGGCACTGCAAGGTTTTAGGGGGTGACTGGTGAGGTCTGGGCTGGTCAAGGAGGAGGGTGCCTTCACAGATCTCCTTTGTGCCCTTCTGCTACAGAAACAGCAGCAGGGCCAGTGTTACAGCACAGCTTTGTGATCCTGTCATTCCTCTGGCCGTGGAGATCATGAGCGCTGCAAGGGATAATGTGTGTAGGCTCACGAGTGCGAAGGAGTGGTGAGCAGAGACCATCTCTCTCTGCTTGCCACTGTGCTAGGAAAGGAGCAACGCTGACAACGGAGGTCTACAGGAATGTGCAAAGAACTAGAAAATGTCCTTTCTCTCTGCCCAGTGACCTAATACAGTTTGCAAGGACATGATGTGCAAAAGGAAACTCTTCTGCAAGTTTGATTTGTGTTCAGACCAGAATTATTTAGTAATATCTAATTAGCTATAAAGAAGTGTTTTTTAATACAGAGGGGTCTCAGACCTGTTTTTTAGGAATCTTACTTTTAAACATATGAGTTACTGCCTGAATCTGAATATTATATCTGAAAATTTACGGTTGAGGGAGCAGCTGTAGTTGTGAAGAGCTGAGCAACTAATTGGTGAGAAAGGTATGAAAGATGGACAATAGGCTATTGTCAAACACTCGATAAAAAGTTGGTATAGTACAGTACTATTCAGAGAATGAAGCTGTTAAACAAAATGTATAATCTCTTTTCCCTGCCTTCCCTGAAAGTGATATAGACTCTCTCACCAAATTTTGGTTGACATACTCATAATCAGCATATCTCTTTTCTCATGAACTTTGCTCCCGGACTTCTTGCCATTTTGCATATTGTTTTGACTATTGTGAAATTGTAATTTCCTCATTTAAGCCTTATAGTCTCCTTCACCAACTAGACTAATCTTTTCTACCTGTAGAGAAAGCTTCCTGAAAGAAACATTGCAATGAAATTGGAGTGCCTTTCTTTGCCAGTATTCAGAACTCCAGCTCACGACTGCAATCACTCACGTTAACATCCCTAATTTTCTGTGTTAGAATTAAGAACAATGAAACATTTTATTAGAATTAACAAAATGAAAATGTGAGCAAGGAACATAAGTGAAAGCGATTGTGGCAAGCACTAGGGAAATGGGGATATATGAGAAGATGAACCTAGATGTCTAAGTCTAGCACATAGCATCAAGAGATGTTAAAACTCTTAAAACAGGAAGAAAACCTAAAGACTGGAGAACCATTGTATTCTGACCATTCCTGAAATGATGATGATCCAGCTTAGAGCAGAAGCCATTTATTCTTAACCCTGTCTAAACTGCATTTCAGTCAATGTACCTTGGTCATATCCCAGAGCAGAACAATCAAATCTACTTTCACCAGTTGCCTTGCAGAAACACTTGGGTGTGAGAAATCCTGGTTCCTTTCTTCCTTTTGTCTACATCCCCTTAAGAAGCAATCTGAGAGCATAAACATCTCTTCTTTGAAGAGCAGTAAAAAATTCTAGTGAAAAACTGTAACCCGAGCAAGGCTTATTTGGAGAGAGAGCAAAGTCTGCTGAGATGTTTTGAAAGGTTGGAACTGCTAACATACATATCAATGGGAGATATTTGTTAGGATTGGGCAAGGATAAGGGGTAAATATGGCAATTCTTCAGGGAGAAATAAAAAGACAATAAATCAGTCCGTCAAAGGGGCTGTAGTGAAGAGCGGGACCGGCTTTATACAACATTTGTCTAGTCGATAGCATCATTTACTATATAAATAATGATCTATGTGAACTTTTTATTGCTTTCCACACACATTTTCCACAGCTGGCAAGTGTGTTTGTTTATGTATCTATAAACCATTCTGCAAATACTTCTCTCAAGCTGCCCGTGTGTCAGAATTATAAATGCACCCTATTACAAGTTTATTTGTAAAATTATCCACATGAACATAAAGTTATCTGTCTAGCTTTGTTGCTTATTTTTTTGACAGTTATAAATATGTAGATAATTTTCTTTCCCCAGTACTGTTTCAATTTTCATGTTTTTATTTTTAGACAGAGGGAATTGCCAGAGTGTCATCTAGTGCACCCTACTGGCCACATATAACTTCACCAAGTTTGAGGTCTTGCTGGCTTAAGTAGGTTGAAATACTTCATATTCCTTTCCTGGGTAAGAAAATGCTGTTTTCTATAAATTAATGCAGGTTTAGAGGAGGGATTTGAACCAGGCTGCTTATGATTCAAGAACTGCTTTACCAACAAGGCTATGGGCTGTTCAGGATACTCCTCTCTCTCCTTTTTTTTGTTGCTTTCTCTCTGTTTCTCTAGCTATTGTAACATACCTCACTTTCCCACTTCACCTCCCCAAATTTAAAAGACTTTCCTTTTCTTGGTCTTGGTTTATTTCCTATATCAGAATTATACACTTGGAAGTCTTGTTTAATTTTTTTAAAATGACTGGTTTGCTTATAATGATAAGACCTCCCTTAAAAATAGATTTCACTAGGTAAAAAAGGCTTAAAAATTGCAGCCTATTGTTAGGAGGAGGCTATTAAATTATCATAAAAAATTATTAATTGTAGATTTTTTTAAAATTTAAAACATATAAATAAGTTCTTCAAATCCAAGCTTTAGTGCCTGCTGTTTAGGGGAGACAGGATTCAGGATATTTGAGCCTAAGTTTTTTTGTTGGTGCAAGCAAAAAAAATCATTTTCTCGAATTCCATTACTATAAATGTGCACACTCTAACAAACGTCTTAATTACTCTCTAACAAATCTCTTAAGTGGTCTCGAGAAAATAATATGAAAGCAGTGGTGGCACTTTAATATAAACCAACTATTTTGAATGGCAAATATCAAATACCACTGAACTGAGATCAGAGTGTTAGTCATGTTCTTTCCAGTTAGTTCATTTGCATTTAATGTTACAGCTCTCCCATAAGGAGCAGAGGGATGCCAGAATCCTGCTTTTTAGGGCTGCGTAAGTGTGGGACCGGAGCCTTTGCTGGTATCAGGCTATTCTGTCAATGCCACAGCTGCAGTGTGACATGAAAAGAAGCATAAGTGCCTCAGAAATGGCTTCCCTATTAAAGGTGGATGTTACTTTAATTTTTGCAGAGTTAGTATTGATCCTTGCATCACATTGGCACTCCCACCAGCTGTTAGCATAGTGGGAAATGGAAGGGGGGCTGCAAAAGGTGGAAATAACAGATGTGTCCTTCAGATGTGGTGATGCTTGGTTGGACTTTTTCCCCCCAATCCTGAAGGCTTGTCAGTTGCTTCATGGCAGCCTAATGTACTTCACACCATGCTCGGGTTTTTTGGACGCTTGAGAGATATGCATCAGTAACAGGAAAACCACAGGAGTAAGCCTTTGCAAGAGTGTTATCCTTTGAACCCAAAGGGATGTTTTTGAATGTCGTTGTAAATAAATAAGGAAAATTGCATATTGGAAGGATCCATAACAAACATTTTAAAAAACAGTCTTATTTTGAGTTTTTGCTGATGCTGTATGAAGTAGTCAGATTGACTTCACATCTTGTTGAAAGTGCCTTGTTGAAGATTCTGCCCGCAAAGTAATCTTCATGGTAGAATGAATGTGAATAGTCAAGGTGTAGTGATACTTCCTAAGCTGATATTTTGGTATCTGCCTTGGTAAAGACATACCTACTTCTTTTTGCATCTCAGAAAGATATAGTGATGCTTCCAAGGGGAATTAGGGGGTCCTTGATTTGATCTTTCTGCTGAATTTTAGCTTGGTTAATTCTTTCAATTTCATTTAATGAGATGCATTATTCTTCATTTCCTGTCCTAACATGTAATGCAGAGTTCACATGACACTATATAAACAGTTGTGTTTCATACTAGAGGTAGATGTACTTTTGGAGCCCTTAAGGTGGAAAGTATTATATATATATGTATAAAATGCCACCTGCTCAGTAAAATGTTAAACAGAATAATATCAATAATTAATAAAAATAATAGCAAATGTTTATACTTAGCATTTTCCACTGGGTTACTTCTCATTAAAGGGATAAATGTTGTCAGAGTGGGGAAGCTCTGAAAATAGAGAAAGGATTGTTTTCACTGGTCAAACTTGGAAGCGGCTTTTCTGATGAATAACATAAGCTAATGATCTCAATCTGGTTTTGACCCATGAGCAATGATACTGAATGATGATATTGCTATAGCTGAGGTCACAGTTTCTTAGCTTCAGCTTTATGGTTTTTATATCCCATGACTTTGACCAGTGTTGGCAGGTATGATGGGTAGTGTGTTGCTTGCTCTCCAGGGCTGGAGATCAACTTATAAGCAACTTCTTTTGCTGCTCTCACTCTACATTGGGTGTAAGAAAGAAAAGTGAATATATGATGGCCTAAATTTGCAGGGTGGAACCATGGAAAATATTTGTAAATTAAAAAAGGAAAATACCTAGTTTTGGTAGAAAGTTGGCCTGATGGTACCTTCAAGAAAAATAACCCAATACACGTGGGCAAAGCACAGAACAAGTGGCTACTTCCACACAAACGTGTTTTAGAAATTGTGCTGGTAATTACAACATTAATCTTTCTGATGCCATAGTTAAGCAGCATTATTCGATGCCCTCCCCTCATACCTCATGCAGCTGTGTGCTAGAAAGCCAACCCAAACAGGACAAAATGAAGCAGCTTAAGATGTTAAATGTAGCTATCTATCCAGTGCCAGGGTAACACCTTAATCCTGGATGGCTTCAGTGCGTTTTCAAATCACTGCATCCAGTTTCTTTGTCAATATGAACTCTTTCAGCATTTTAACTCGGAATTTGGCAGCCCAAGCAGTCTGAGAGGTAGGCCCCTCCGGTGAAGGCTGCTAATGGCTGAGTGGAAGCTGTGGTCAGTATCAGAGCAGCAAAGGAGAGCCCAAAGAGCCGTGTGAGAGTGCAGGGGTGAAGATGAGGTAAGGGAGGGAGGGTTAAACAATGAGGAGTGACGAGGCTTAAGACACCAAAGCTACATTTGATGCACTGCAGAAGTATACTGTCTTTTGATCTTACAGGTATTTTTGGTGAGGTGTTTTTTATACTTCTACTACTTGCCACTCATTTTTCTGGAAAACATGATGTTCAGTAAACCTGAAAATATCCACCGCTCTTTGGCATATCAAGTTCATTTAGTTGCAATTCATAAATTTCAAACTGGTTTCAGTCAACAAACAGCAATTTCCTCATCATCTCACATGAAGGTGATGCAGATGTTTGAAACCTCTGTGCCTACTGCACCTATCAGAAACACTAAACATTTCATCTTGATTTCTCTTCAGTACCACCTACTTCCTGGAGAACTTGGAAGCCTTGCATTTACCACTTCAAATTCTCTGCCAAGTTCCTTTCAATTTTTTTTTTTGCTCCATTTTTGTCTCACACGTTTATTATATGGTGACAAATGCAGTTTTCTTCTGACACCACATAATAGATGTGTGAAACACACACACATGTTCTAGTAAGAGACTGCTCTTTATTTCCTGGCTCCAGTTGCAAAACATGAGTCAGGGTTAGAAAGGTTGTACCTCTGTCAGAGATGTGTAATCCACATCCTCAAACTTTCCCAGCTTTTGCTACAGTAGTGGGGAGAAATGGCAAATCTGGTTCTTCTATTTCTATACTCAGTGTTTCCACCTCCCCAAGAACATCTTTTCTTCATTTTATAATCACCATTCCCTTGTATTGATTATATTTACTCACTTCAGAGATTGATGCTGTCATTAACAGGAAAACAAAAATCCCTCCAGCTCCTAAAGCAAGTATACCAGCACTCTGACTGCGGGAGGTACAGCAGTTTTAGGGGAAGTATCCTCCTACTATTCTGGCTTTAATGCAAAGAAGAAACATTACGAGTCCATTTGCTGTGAATTTCAAGCACTATTTTCTCCACGTCAAGCTGTCCTGGTTTCAGCTGGGATAGAGTTAATTTTCTTCCTAGTAGCTGGTATAGTGCTGTGTTTTGGATTTAGCATGAGAATAACGTGATAACACACTGATGTTTTAGTTGTTGCTAAGCAGTGCTTATACTACGTCAAGAACTTTTCAGCTTCCCATGCTCTGCCAGCGAGGAGGTGCACAAGAAGCTGGGAGGGAGCATAGCCAGGACAGCTGACCCAAGCTGGCCCAAGGGCTATTCCATACCATATGGTGTCATGCTCAGTATAGAAACTGGGGGGAGTTGGCCAGGGGGTAGCGATCGCTGCTCGGGGATGGGCTGGGTATAGGTCGGCAGGTGGTGAGCGGTTGCATCACTTGTTTTTCCTGGGTTTTATTTCCCTCTCTCTTTTTGTTGTTTTCCTTTTCATTACTATTATTATTATTATATTTCAATCATTAAACTGTTCTTATCTCAACCCACAAGTTTTCTTACTTTTGCCCTTCTGATTCTCTCCCCCATCCCACTGGGGAGGTGGGGGGAGGTTCAGCAAGTGGCTGCATGGTGCTTGGCTGCCGACTGGGGTTAAACCACAACGCAAGTGACATCTGATGTTCTGCTGTACAATTGTAGGTAATGACCAAACAGCCTCTCAACAAGACTCTGGTAACATAACATACCTTATTTATATATACCAGCTTTAAGTGTTCTGTACACTTCTGCAGTGTGTAGGGGGCCTCAGTGAAATACAAAATCAGACAGATCTTTTGTGAACTGAGGTGGAACAAGCCCCACGTTACAAGTTAAAACAAAAACAAGCAAACAAGCAAGCAAAAAGAGAAAACTGAACACATTATCACTTCCTATTGGATCCAAACAGGCTAGGAATTTCACGTGTGAGGCAGTTATTCTGCAGTTACCCATGTGTGACTGGAAGCAGCAGGAACGATGGTGCTTCCATGCTAGTCATAAACAGAGTTTTGTATTGAATTTTTTTTCTAAATCATTTTATCCCACAAGGTCCTAGTGGTTGAGTTGCTCCTGCAATAGAATGACAAATACCTGGATGACATGCTGTGAAAAATTTAGAAAATGAGAAACGCCATCCCATTTTCCAAACAGAGCAGAAACAACACTAATTCCGTTAGGCAAGATGGAACAGACAGTTAAACTGGGCATGCTTTTAATTTTGAAGCTAACCAGATAACTGATGCCTTTTTCAAATGTAATGGCTATTGAAGTGATTCCTTTAACGTGAAGCAAAACCACTGATTTTCCTTTCTAAAATTAAAGCATTTACCTTATACAAAGTATAAGAAATGTTACCTGTTGCCTCCACCATTCCTTCTAGGATTACAACAATTTCTAGCTCCTCTTTGGGCAACTGGGCTTTGGAAATCTCCCAGAAAGGACTCTGCTGGTTAATTTCATGGCTGATGATCAGTGGTGAAACCAAAAAGAGACGATCATCCCCTGTGTAATAACCTACGTTGATATCTGTCTGGTTGAGTGGTATAAATTCCCCCTCCTTTGTCTGTTTGGATTTGATCAACTTGGCTCGTATTGATGCCTCTACAATGTGTGAATTCCTAAGGTCTCCTACTCGGAACATCAGACACAGCTTTCCATCCCGCATGGAAATAACTGCGTTTGTAGAAAAAACCAAGGTTTCTGCCCTCTTCTTGGGTTGGGATATTTTCACAAACATGCAGCCAACCATGAAAGCGTTGACGATAGAACCTAAAACAGACTGCACTAAAAGCAGAATAATTCCCTCGGGACACTTGTCCGTGATGACCCGGTAACCATACCCAATGGTGGTTTCTGTCTCGATTGAGAATAAAAAGGCTGAGACAAACCCATTGAGGTTGCTGACGCATGGGGTCCACGTGCTGTCCCCTATATGATCCATATCTCCTCGCATGTAGGCAATTAGCCACCAGATCATTCCAAAGAAGAGCCAGGTCACAGTGTAAACCATGACAAAAATCAACAGGTTGAACCTCCACTTGAGATCGACTAAGGTAGTGAAGATGTCAGTCAAGTAACGGTAAGTCTCTCTGACATTCCCATGGTGGACGTTGCATTTCCCATCTTTCCTAACATACCTCTGGATTTTTCTCTTGGCACATTCTTTGTTTATATTTTTTGGCAGATCCTCTCTAGCTTGCTTGGGCAACTTTGGCTGATGAATAGTGACAGGGCTCTCTATGTCCTGCTCCATTGAGTCTTCTTCCAGTACGTTAGCTGCCATTAAAAACAAACAAACAAGAAAAAGGCAGGCATTATTTTTCTTATTATTTGTCTAAGCCAACACACAACTTCTTCCTGTATTACTGGCATGAAATGGCTATTAATCAATAAAATTATCATCCTTGTTCTTTGCTCACCTATTAGACACACAACACAAAAGTCAAATGATGCCAAGCATCCTCAATTTATTGCTAAATAGAACTACTTTGAAGGAAAACTCTTTCTTGTTTCCTATCTATCAGGTATTCCTATGTATGCCCATATTTAAATTCTGCAAGATGTGTTCAAGCAAATCTTTATTCCCCCTGCCCCCCTTTACAGTTTAATAAATGAGGTTTCTTATGCACCAAGAAAGATCTTCTGGGAGGTAGCAGATATAAATGAGGAAATGGATTCACTTGGGGGTTTCAGTCAACAAGATGAGCAGAGAAAATGAGCAATTGTTGAGTTATTTTTTCTATCAATTGCATTGCTATGGGGAAAGTATTTAATAAGTATAAGAGTTTAAAAAAACCCAACATTTTTTAGTAAGAACCAATCCTACTCTTGTTGAAGGAAAAGCGGGCTTTAGTGTAATATATACCGAGAACAATTCAAGCACATTTCCACAGAAAATCAATGTCTCGCTGATACTGAGACAAGGAATTGTGTGTCTTTCTCCCAATAACATAAAACATACAGTACTTCAGAACATAATTTCATTTTAGTTCAGTATGCCTGTGGCCTTTAGTTCAAGTGTGCCTTTTTCTCTAACTGTATAGGCCTACACAGTGTTCCCCTGTAACTGTCTTACAAGAATTAAAAAACCAGAAATGACAGTAACTGCCTTTTTTTTTTTTTTGGCTTCCCAGCCTTTTCAGATAAATTGCTTCATTATGTTTATGTGCAAGAAAGAAGAGTTTACTGAGGAGGAGAGTGGTTTAATCAAATGGGTTTTGCATGAAGCTGAGGACCTGGTGAGGTCTGGGGTACCTGTTATCTTTTTACTGGAAGCCCTTCTGCACTCTGGGGCTTGTTCCTGCAGGAATTTCAGCTCTTGAACTCCTAATTTTCTCCCTTCTGGCTAACTGCTATCATTCCGTTGTCAGGCTGTAAAGGGAAAAGGCTTCTGCTGGCTCTGCCTAGGTGCTTGGCTCTGAATATAGTAGCACTGATGTGACATAATTCCATCGGTTTACGGAGATGTTCTTCCTGAACAGTCAGGGCATCGACCTGCATGTTGTTGGTGCGCCCTGCAATGGCCACCGTTTACATTAATGTGCTGCAGTAACTGCTGTGCAGGCTCAGGTGTGGGCTGCCCAGCGCTGCTGCGGGTGGTGACCTTCAAGCAGAGAGCTGGGAGCAAGCACCTTGGGTTGGGAAGCACTTCATTTCCCTGAGCTCCGGTTGCCTCTGAGTACCTCTTGCCTGGCTGGGAGATGGGGTCATAAACCTATCAAAGCTCCTGCTTGACAGAGCAGTCCTGTCTCTGGCACTCCATGGGCTTGGGTGTCTCCGCCTGGCACTGCCTTGGGCAGTAGACCCAAACCCTTTCACGTGGAGGAGCTACCAGGAAAGCCTGGGCTCTTGTCCAGAGAGCAGGTTGCAGAAGGGACTGCTCTTGGTGGGTCAGTGTGGCTTGAAGAGCATTTTAGCCTCACGCTCTTAGAAACGTGTGCTACATAGCAGATCATCTGTGGAGTCTCACAGCACCTGTAGCTTTTTCCAAATGTGCAGACTCATCCCTGTGGAGAAAGATCACAGACCCTTGCAAAATTTTAGGGGTGACTAAAATACCCAGGAAACAAAAATAGGTTGCAGACTGGTTGTCTCTCCTTCTGTCTGGCTCCACTGCCAGCCAAGCCTCTGTTCAGCCCCATAGCCTTTTCTGTGTTAAAAGAAAGGCTCAAAGGCCGACAGTAGCATGGAAACCTGATAGCAGTTCTGTGTTTAAAGACTTTGCGTTCCATCCTGTGTCACTTTTTCAGTTTGCTGGCGTGTCTAAAGAGAGCATTATTCAGGCTGATGGTAGCGACAGCACTGGAAGTCGTGTCACCAGGCAGTCAGTTCTGAATGAACTTACCCCAGCTGGTGACAGTGTGCCTACTTGCATTATCATTAATGCTATGTAATATATGACGAAATAAACACAATAAAAAGGCATTGCAGGAACTTTGTGAGGCAGACTTAAGCCAAAGCCAGAAAATTTGAAGTTAAGGCTTCACACTTTATGCTTAACTCTCTATTGTGCCTAAGGAAATTTCAGTCCACAGGAGCTATCACGTCTCTGCAGTAATAAACCCCTCAAATACAGCCTACGAAGGCTCTGGCTTTTGAGGCTTTAATGCAATGTATGTTAGACTAGTAATGGTTTAATGTGGTTCATTATCTTTAAGGCATTATGAATATTTTGCTTTCCCCTCCCAGTTAGAGCCTGGCACGAACACAGAGAGGGGGTGCAGGTGTCCCCTGTTGCCTTTGAGAATATACCTTACTTCTGACCTTGCTATTAAAGGCAACCATGTCCTAGACCTCCCTGCCTGAGCATCTCTTATCAGAAATGGCAAAGCATACTAAAAACCATAACAGGTCTGGGAGGGGAGACAGGTGCTGATTTTATTAGTGGCATCAGGAGACATCTGAAGGGACATCCCCATCCAGGGATGCCTACCAGTCATACGCTGCACCCATCGAGCCTGCTTTGCACCCGGTGTTTATTTCCTATAGATGTACTTGCTAGCAATGAAGCACCTTTTATTCATACAACAAATTTTAGTGACGCTTTCAAAACACTTTGTGTTGATTAAGCCCTTGTGTATCATAACCAGCCTTTCCTGTCTTTTACAGTACATGAGCTGACCCACCAAGAGAGGTGAGGGCCACATTTTCTTAAGCGGCCATAGGTTTTGTAGCAGGAGCAAGGAGCCGCTGTGTCCCCCAGCACGTGGTGGTGGGCTGTCACTGTCACTGTAAGTGGGCTTCAGAGACCTGCCCCGTTCCACACGGGAGAATTTTTCTTAACCTTGAGAGGTTGCACCAGAGCTGACTCCCATCTAGATATGTAAGAGGGCAGCTTTGGACAACCAAACCCAGTGACTGCATTTAACCTGTCTCTCTCAGTATACCACCTCGCTGACACTCTTGTGGACATTTTAATCTCCCTGGGGGCATCTGGCCAGTTTGTAAACTCTTCAGGCTCTTTCCAGTGCTGTCATTTCTCAACTCTCAGGCAGTCTCTGAGAGGAAAAATTAAGGTCAAGTTTTTAGTTTTTTTTCTCTTTATGCAAGATGCCCTTTTACTCTTTCCCTCAGCCAGATTCTCCTACTGTGGGACCCAACGAATACATGTGTGGGGAGGTTTCTTGATCAGAATCACAGCCCATCACACTCTCCTGGTCTGAGTTCTCACTCCAGAGTGAACCTTGGGAGCAGCAATTCCTGAAATAAGTGATCCAAGGACTGTGCATCTGTGTGTTTCCATGGAAATGCTTGATGAATAAGTTTTAAACACATGGCAGGATCCCTGTTCGCCACTAAGGCTGAGGAACAACCACATATTGTCAGTGCCTTTGCCACAAAACACTTTGACTAATTATATTTTTACTTGATATCAACCCAATTAGCTTATGCTGTTTATTTCGTTTAATTTTCCTTTTGGTTATATAATGGCTGTCATGGTTCCAGGAACAGAGGAGTGAATAGCAGCTATCTCACTTGAGAGCTATTTTTACTCTCTCCGCTTTTCTTCATGACAAAAATATATACATATTATTAATCTGCACTGCAAAAAAAAAAAAAAAGTACTTCTGAATGCTTCCCCCTCTCCCAGTAAACATTATGTTTGTTTGAACACAATGTCCAGGTAGCAATATCATGCCAATTTAGGCCAATTTAGAGTATTCTGTTCAAAGTATTTGTTTCAGTGAGTCCCTTAGGCAAATGCATACAACATATATGAGATTTCAGTGACTTGTTTCATTTTCCAGCAAATGACAAGGAGTTCTCCTAAATAAGTCCCTGAATAGTTCACTTGTGTTTCATCATAGCAGTATGTACTGGCTTATGGCTATATTAGTAAATTAAATGTACCCAGACCTATTCTTTAGCATGGAGGCTAAATGGAATGGTACAGCCCACGCTTGTATTATTGAACTCCCGTTGTTTTCAAAGCAGGGTAGTCTCATACAATCTGCTTATTAGGAATAGACTGTGTCCCATGTTAACACCTGAAATGTAGCCAGGAATTGTGTGTACTCAGTTCTGCACTGGTCAAAACCATGCCAGGGGCTTTTCTAGGAATTTTACCATAAAAGAAATTGGGTGCCAGTGCTCAGGAACATTTGATTTTCTAGTAAAGATGCAACCAGTGTTGTTGTCCTGGTCTTGCCTATTCCAGAACAGCATTGGAAAGGCACAGTTCAGTGTATCCAAGCGCATATTTTTATTTAGAGTCTGTAGAATAACATGAATCCAATGTCAACAACAAACTATGAGCTGTACAGGAGATACTCTCACAATCTTCATGGCTGTGAATGTAAGGTATTACTATGATCCCTAACCAATCATTTTATCATTAGCAATGTGATTTTTTTGTACTTTGGTAGTGCTTCAGAGATCTTGTCATGGTACTGTGCAAATACAAAGCAAAAGGAGGTATATAAAGGGCATACTTGTCTAATTTAAATACTTGTAGCCAATTTTGATTGCATACTGTATTAGAGTTGTAGGATGAGCTGCAAAATAATTAGGTGTTTCAACAGAGAATATTACAAATTATAACAACTTTTTGTAACAGAAACTGATATAGAGAGTTTAGTGAATGTTTCACTGTAATTTAGTAGAATAATTTTATCTCTTGTAACATAGTTGTGAATGGGTTATACACAAATTTATTGAAAATTCACTATTTTCAAAAAACCATTTATAATCTACAAATTGTTCTCATGGGCACACATACAAAAGTCGAGCAGACGTCGTTTTGACTGTGATTTCTGTCTGCGTGCAGGTCATCCCCCACTCTCCTAATAGGATGAGGGCAACTTCTAAGTTAAGCAGGCGTTTGCATTTGTAAGGTCCAAGCTTGCCTTTTGTGAACATTTTTCAGTATTCACCTCTCATTTGCTATGATCACAAGCCTCCCTGACACTAAACTCATCTGTGAAATATTTGGCAGTACCAGGTGGCTATTTCTGTTCCCTACTGCCTCTGCGAGGTTGTTAGGCTTTGACATCAGGAGAAGGCGGCGTAGCACAAGCACAGCACAGCACAAGACATTTTCTGCAATGTTAAATTCTCTGCTCTAAGTCTGGGTCTTTCTGTTTCTTTTCTTGCCTGTGATGCGAGGAGAACTCAGAGAGAGGAAGCAGACGGGAAGCTTTTGAAATTCTTTGCCTGATCTCTGGCTGGTTTTAGTCTCTGTTTCAGAGCTTTGTGAAATCTCAGGTCTGATGAGCACTGAGGGCACAGGAACAGATATTCTCAGAATAGAGGGGGATTTGCCTGTTTGATGAACTCAGCCTGTATCGCTCTCAGTGAGACCAGGTAATCCATACCGCAAGACACTGTGTATTACCACTAGATAGGAGGAGAAAGACTCTTGTTTACAGAAAAAAATGGAGCTTTTTATGATCAGCTAACAATTGTAAGCAGTCATTATCACAAAATGCAGATTTTTCTTCCGAAAAAGAAAGGAATTAGGATCTGGTCCTGTGCCGTTGAAATCAATGCAAGATTGTCTATTCACTTGGCTGGGAACATTGTCTAGTCCTCGTTTTGAAATGTTGAAATGTTCAATAAGCACTGAGTTGGCAAATTTCTTCAAGAACCAAATTACTTATTTGCACCCACAGAATCATAAATATAATTTCAGAGAGAGCATGTGTGTGATTTAAATTTATTTCAGCAGCAGTTTTCACTAGAAAAGAAATGCAAATTGAAGTATATTTATGATTAGAAAAGAGGCTGTAAGGATGATACCTTGTTTTTTCACACTACCTGCTTCATCATTGCCTTCTAATCCAACTTGATAAAAATAACGTTCTACTATTTTCATTTCTTTTAAGCCTGTACAGCTGCAAAAATTCAGCCTGAGTAATGCTTTGCCTCTATGCAGTACAAACATTTCCATTCATTTCTGATTCTTGGCCCTTTTATTATGGAGGACGGAAAATGAAGCTGATAATATGAATTTAAAAAAACCCCACAACTCTGTTTTTGGTAATCACTTGACCTTGTAGTTTTCATCTTGGATTCTAACTAATTTCATTACAGAATTTACCACTAAAGGCTCCAGAATGCTGTTTTTACATCTGCTTTGCTAAATGTAGCTTCATTTGAAGCACAAGGAAGCCAAACAGCCTCGGCTTTGTTAGGTGTATGGGGCAGTGTAAAAAGGCTACACATTCTGAACCTGCAAAGAAGTGTGGAGACAGTTGGTTATCAATGTCTTCTGCCTTTCATTAGGCTGGGGATCCCAAATTGGATTATGAAACTTGTTTACTACCTGAAGTCTGAATGCTTGGAGTCAGTGTTAATTCAGAGCCATCGCTAGTGCAAATGCCTGGCATCAAAAATAGATTTCTGGAATAAGGAGAGTTTGCTGTTACATACTCTGCCCCTGTCTGATAGTCTAGTTGTACATGATTTTTATTAGGCTTTTGGCTTCCATAAAAGCTTGAGCTAGAGGTTCAGAGCAGGTAAGGGTTCTCCTGAAAGCCTATGAATCTACACAAATTAACCTATTGTTTTTGATGTCAACATACAAGCTGGCCATTGACCCCCTTATGTATCTGGTGTCTGGGACCAATGTCCAGAGTGGTGTTTTTGGGGGGCCGAGTTCAGTGCAGTCTAGATGCTATTCTTTTGAGCAGACTCAGCATATGTATGGGCTATTGCTGACATTGCACATGTGCTCTGGCTTGTGCCATGTTCTTATTCATCATATTCCCCTGGATGGTACAAGTAATCTCTGTCACAAGCTATACGTTAAATTAACAACTCCTTCTTATCCTTTATGGCAGATGGTCTATCACCCTTGTCTAGTGCTCACTACCTCTTCATGCTCAACCTCCCCATTTGTGTTCCCTTGCTCTCATCAGAAAGGCAAAAGCAAAGATGTTTTCACCTTAAGCAGATAATAAATAGGGAAGTCTGAGAATGACAAACCTGTATAGCTACAAAAGGGAGACAAATAGGTGTCCCATGCAATTTCAGAGAATGTTGAACAATGGAGACTAAGCTCAACATGATGGAGGGAGCAGTGGTTACTCTGAAAATCATGGCCTACCAATGGAAGACTAGACAATAGAGGACTACCAGAAAGGCAGAATGAAGATTCCGGGCCACGATATGAGTGCAAGGCCGGCATTAAAATAAGAGACCCTTGCATGCAATTGCTCATAGCAACGTACAAAGAAGTCAGAGAGGTACTCTATCTCTTTTGAAAAAATCAGACCTCACTCTCCTTTGCTATAGTGTTCTTGTCCTGTCCACAACCAATGCAGAAAACAGCCTCCTCAGAAGCAGTGTTTCTTCTGAGAAGGTGAGAAAGATAGAAAGGATGTATTTTTTGCACTTGGAAAATGCATACTATTGTCACTGCTGCTGCAAGCAGTGGAGCAAGGTCAGTGGCAGAGACAGCCCAGGTGTCCCACCCTGAGTCATGCCACCTGGCAACATCAGACCTTGGCTCATGTCTAGTATTTCCATGTGGCAAAACTACTGACAACTGCTGTAGTAGGGATAATAGGGATCATTAATGATTCACAGTGCTGACAGGCCTTCATAGCTGCAAATACTGGCCACATGCTTTCTTTCTGATGCCTCTGCGTCAGGTGTATGTCTCCCTGAGTTGCTGTAATGTGTCGTTGGCTGATGTGCCCCCTGAGAGATTTCTTTTTGCAGTTACTCAACTCCAGCTATTTCTGCCAGTTACTATCACGTGTACTAATGCCAAAATTTTCACTTGTCAGTTGCATTATTTCTTCAGAGATTTACTAAGAACTCAACTGTTCATCTCTGTGGCATGTACCAGGAAAAGGAGAAAGCATGAAGGAAGTGTACTGACCTGAGTGTTATCGCTTTTAAACTGTTTGTGTTTACATGCTCTAACTGCTAGAAATAAAAAATAAATAAATTTAAAACCTGCTTAAAATCATAGAATATTTTGGATCAGAAGGGACCTCTAAAGGTCTCTTGACCGACCCCCTACTCAATACAGGACCCACTTCAAAGTTAGATTACATTGCTCAGGGCCAAGGATGGGAGTTTCCACAGCCTCTCTGGGCCCTGTCCCAGTGCTGCACCTCTCACATTAGGGGCTTATTTTTTTCTTTATATCTTATTGGCATTTCCCTCACTGCAGCTTGTGCTCATCGCTCCTTGTTTTTTCCTGTGCACCTCTGAGAAGAGTATGACTTAATCTTCCCTGCAGCTTCTGTTGATTTACAGCTCAGCCTTCCAGGGAAGTTGTGTGAGGGCTGGTTAAATCCTGGTTTCTCCACATATTTTCCTTGCTGATTACATGGAAAAAGAGTATTCTCTAGTTTTGTGAGAAGAGATGGGAGAATCTGTTCCTTCTTCTCATGATTTTTTTCTCATTAAAATTTTCCCAACTGAAAACTCTAGAAACAAAAATTAGCCGATCAGCTGAACATTTCGTATAGATAATTCTGACTCATTTAATTCTGCACCTGTAATGTCACTGATATTTGGGCAGTGCTCCTGGTTGTTTCTGGAAGCTGAAGTGTAAATAGGAGCTTGGCTGGCCTGTCCAATGCTGATTATCTGTACTGCTAAATGTTAGCAAGCTACCCGTCTTGGCTTTGGCCCATGCCAACTAGTGCTCTGAGACAATACGTGGAAATGGTTTGGGAGACAGTATGTGCCAGGGACTGCTCCCATTAGACAGCATGGATGAGATTGCATCAGGTTTGGCTTCTTTCACCCTCATCTGTCAACACTGTCCCAGCAGGCATTGCTCCCTCAGACATCCCCACAGGCCCTCATGCCACCTCTGCGTCAAGCAACATATAACCTTGGTCTGCAACACAGACCTCATGTTATTTCAGATAATTTGAAGTGGAAAAAAAATCACTGTCAATATACTAATTATACCTTAAAACCAAGAGACATAAAGTCCACACAAGAATCAGGGCCAAGTGCTCTGCAGCGTGGCATGGACATCTTGTACCACTTGCTCTCGAGGTTGCAGAACAATTCTTGGCCTGGTTTTATTTCACATTGTAGATGTAATCACATTGGTGATGGGCCTGGTGCATACTCCAGTATGTGAAAAGTTTAGCAGTCAAGGCAGGCAGCTGTTGCCCTTGTCAAAGTCTATCTGTCCAGTTAGGTCACTAGAGAGGAAAGATATAGACCTTCACAGAAGGAGTTGATACCACCAGTTTTCCCAGTTTCATGTTGGCAGAAGCCAGCACTTCTTTCTTTGCTGATTCCTATCCCAACTCTATTCCTGTCCTTTTTTCCTACCCTTCCTGAGGTAAGGGTGGCTTTACTTGAATCTTTGTCCTTGGGATAGCCAAATAAAATTTTTGTCTGCATTGCTGAACAACCCTGAGACAGCTTTGTGCCTGAATGTTCATAGCACTCCTTGGGCAGGTGTTGGAACCGTCTTGACTGCTGCACACAGACATACTCTGACAGCTTGCTTTGCTTTGATCAATGAACTATCATAAATATAAGGCATAGGAAGAATGGAGAAGAATATTTTTGTCAGAAAGGAAGGACTTGATTCAATCAATATGCTGTACCAGTCAACTGAAGCCAGTAACTTATGCAATGAAGTAAGCCTTCAGACCAAGCACAAGAACTGCTAGTACTTTCCTACAGAAATGGGCAGAAGATGCTATATATTGATACAGATCTTGGACCTGATCAGCTTAGGGTTAGGGAATCTGAGATGACTTTGAGAGTGTTTACTTTTTCTCTGCAAAACATCACCTACACTGAATAAACTTTTCTTAGGTCAAGATGATCATTCACTGGGGAAACCACCTGGCATTGGCACTCTGGGTAGTGTGTGTGTGTGTGCTACTTTGCATCGTAGCACACACACACACTGACTGATACTTTGCAGCTGATTTTGCCCACCAGCAGCTTCCTAGTGAAGCAAGGCTTTGGGAGAGCAGTTTGAATGCCATTGGTAAAGATGAGATGTTTGAGCTAAAAAGAACTGTCACTTGCTACGTCTGCTTTTTCAAGAAATATGGACTACAGAGAACAGAGTGACTCTGAAGTACAGATACCTGATTCCTCCTACACCCCAGGTCTCAAAAGAAGAATGAAAAAATGTCACAAACTTCCATCCTTAAGTTATATTTTTTCGCCCTCAGTATACATCCAGCTGCACCCCAAACAGGCTGTCCCCAGGTCACAGACATTGCCTAAGTATGTTGGTTTTCCTTCTGCTATTACTGTTGCATGAAGTTACAGAAGGGGCTGGAAAGACTGGGAAAATTGAAAGAACCAAGAACTTCTTTTTTTATAATCTTGTAATGTAGATTTCTTTCTTCATAATATCTTTTCAGTCAAAGGAGGATTTTGGTGGCTTTTGCTTCTAGACAACGTATTTCAGAAGAGCAAGGTGCTCCTCCCTTACAAAAATGAGGGAGGATTTTAATTGAACTTTTTTGCACACTTGAGGAGAATAATTACTAAAATTTTTCTCATAGATGTTGGGGAAACAATATTTCTGTGATTGCTGCTGTCTCTCATGGTGGTGACTAGGTGGATGTACGCAGTTTTTCTGTTGGTTGAGGTGAGTGCCATTGTTCATTTGGCCTAACATACAAAACAAAAATCTTGCATCCGAACATTGCCTCACAAATAATATTGTCTCAGAGACCAGGCCGTTACCCCTCTTCCAGTTACTTAGTTTATCTGAACAACTGCCATGTTCTTTCCATCCCCTTCCTCTTCCATTTCTTACTGCAGTTGATACTGGGATTCTGGCTGCTTTCTTTAAGCTAAATAATTAGGCCATCACTAGCTTCAACCCCTTTTCCTGCCAAAAGAAGTCACAGTGAAATACAAAGACCTAGTTTCTTGCTACTGAATTCCCATTTCTGCTTTGTGCAGTTTATAGACTGCAGAGAGAAAAACCTGAGAAATAAGGCTAGAAGTGACATTTAAAAAGACATTTAGAAAAAGAAAATTTTAAAAAACTCCATAATTTCAGCTGGGTCAATGTTTTGTTTCAGGTTGTGGTATTTTGATAACCTGGAAATGGTAAGTACAGAATAGTACTTCAGCCCTGTTTCCTAAGGAAATGAGCCTTATCCATCACTCTGTCTGGCCTCCCCCCCAATCACTTCTGAAACTTTGGCTGATATTTAGGCTTTTAGATTTCTTTCAGATCTTCAGTTAGATTCTGAAAGGTAGGCATAGCAGCATTTGACAGTGTGTGGAGGTCTCAGAAATACTAAATTCCTACCAGTGTAATGAAAACAGACTGAGTTGATCACACCATCAGGTGCCAAGGAATCTATATGAGGGAGCTACAGGAAATGTTTCTTTTTCATGAGCATTGCTGGTCCCAAAGCTACGGTCAAATGTTTTTTCAAATAATTATTCCACTCAATGTCCCTGTGAAGTATCTTCAGAAAAATTGCTCCTGCTTTGTGTGGAGCCTGCAGGGTTGTGTGCTTCTATTTTCAGGCAGTAAGAGTGCAGCCACAGGCTGGATCTGCTTGATGCTCATATTCGATAGAAGCAATTCCATGTTCAAAACCAGGTTTGTTTAGGTCAGAGTTTGTGTCTTTGTCTACAAAGCAAATTGAGTGCAAGAAAGTAACACTGACTCAACTCTTTTTTTTTTTTTTTTTTTTTTCAATAAGTTTTTTAGTTGAATCAGAACAAAAGATTGAATGAACATATGTTTGGTTTCAACCCAGATTTTTTCTTACCTTTATTTTGTCTGAATGAAAAACCATATACCCTTTCTGCAATGAGCATCAGCTATACAGGATCTTATACCATCTACATATGAATTTGTTAAAAGATGTATTCAGGCAAGTACAGTGTCAGACCCAATATGACTGCAAATGGAAGTCAAAACCACCAAAAAATGTTTCCATGTCAACAAATAGCAACTTTTTGTTTTGAAATAAACAATTCAATAGTGTCTAAACTACCATTTACTATGTTATTTCACTTAAGCTACATAATAAAGTAAATAGGTCTATAAACTTGTTTGAAGAAAAGAATCAAAGGAGTTGCTGTGAAATTGCTATAATTGCTATTATCCTTTTCTATAGGGAAATAGGTAGCAAAAAAGAATTGTAAGCACTGAAATATTTTGTAAATTGGATTTAATTTGACCAACAGGATTTAAAAAATATTTTATGAAGGAGAAAACATTTAATTTCAGACTTTCAAAAATGTAGTATTTTGTCTGTGAAATACTGAAGTCTAGGAGCTTTTAGCAACGGTTTCAGAATTCAAATTTTCACTCCTTTTTCCCAGTAAAATTTTACCTAGCTTTAGGAAACAAAGTTGTTCAAAAGGATTAAATAACCTCAAAATGGAGGGATTATGTGAAAGATTTTGTAATGCCTATTTTGGGTGAGGTAGGAGTTTTCTGTTTGTTTTTCTTACTTTGTTAAAAAGTATGTAAAAGTCTTTTTGATTTGCTCTTAATTTTTCCTATAGTTTTTTCTAGTCTGAAAATAACCCATCATTCACCGGGATTGTCCCATGCACGAGTCACTAGATCACCAGTTTCCCCTCTAACAATAAGGTACTTTGAGAGGTAACTGGAACCTTTCTGAAAGACTCAGCGGTGCTGGGCTCTCTTGTTATCCCAGCTGGCTAGATTGCAACATCCAGTTTCTGCAAATCTGTTACGGAGTCTTGATGGCATTTGATTCTGGGTGGCTGAATGTAGAGTTTAATACAAAAACAAAATACTAGTGTGGATTTAAATTTTCTTTCTACAGTATGTTTGGATGTTACCACAACAGGTTGAACTGGTATTATATTTTTTAAATAATTGACATTTTAGATGGTACATTAGCCTTCAGCTAGCAAAGCCCGTGTATCTTTATTGGAGCTAGCAAAGCTCAGCATGAGTACAAATAATTCAAAGCTTTTGTAGACTTTAGATGTCTTGAGAGAAAAGAGTAGTTCTGCTTTTCACGTATCTCCTGATTTGTATAGGGAGAAGACCTACCTCTGAAATGTATGGACTGTCTTTCAGGGATTTGCTCATACACATCAGAAAAACAGATTACTCTTGTTAGAACTACTACATGAAACAATAAATATGCTGGAATAAAATGTGAATTCTATGTTTTTTTTAGTCAGGTACATGTAGTTGGACTCACTAAAAGAAATAGTTGATAAAGGACCTTTTAAAAAGAAAACAGGTCCTGTGCAGTAAACAAATTATTGAGCCCATGGAGGAGAGCTTTTGATAAATGAATAGACTGGTAACAAGAACACACTTCTTGTGCATCCAAAAAGCAAAATTAAATGGAAAACTGAGATGGTAAAAATAGAGCTTGGCTGCTTCAGAGCGGCTTTCCATGCATGAAATAAGAATGGAACATTTGCAAACAAATTAGCTTGTGTATTGGGTAGGTTGCTGGTTTTCTTCTGTTTAAAACTAACTTAAACCCCTTTTGTGAGGCTGAGGCCAGTGGCAGAAGGGAAATGCTTTGCCAGGAATGATGCAGGATTTCAGCTGTCCACCCTGGTGCCTGAATCCTACAGCAGCTCAAGCACCATGGAAGCCCACCTGGCTGGTCTAAAGGATGTGATCAGTGGCTTTGTAGATGCCCAGCTTTCTCAATAGGGACAGCAGTTGCAAGAGAGGGCTTCCAGATCAGAGCACGTAAAGTGGCAGAAATGCACATGGATTCATTTTTAATGAAATGACAAAAGCTTTAAAGAGACTTCCCTAGAGGTTTGATTGTGCTATCCTGGTGTGTGTGTTGATATGGGAAAGAAATGAGGATCCTGGGATGTCAGAGATGTGGGGGAATGGTAGGCAGGCAGAGGGAAATATCTGGGCACTGGCATGGGTATGTTTAAACAGGCAGAAACAGAAAGTGCAGGCAGGTGGTGAGAAAGGAGGCACTACAGTAACAGAGATAAGGGGCTGGATTTGTATTTGAGAGGGTGATGGGAAAGAAAGGGTTTGCAGTATTCAGACTTGGCTGGGTTTGTGCATAGGATAAGATTAATTTGTGGTGTTACAGAGACTACCTTTGTCTCACTCCTTTCAATTCTGGTGCCAAAACAGCCCCTTTATGCTTGAGCTGTAGCTTCCTTCTCTTTGTCCAAGACAAATGGTGATAGGATGAATTATGATGGGACAAGGAAAAACAGGTGACAATTCTTTTCAGTGACTTGCCTGAAGTCTTACTCAACTCTTTGGCTCTCATCTGGGGTCTCAGCTGGTGCTGGATGGCTCAGGACTTGGATGTACCAACTATGAGGATAGAGTACCTGCACAGCTCCCCTGGCATCCCATGGATGGCCAAGATGAATCTTAATATTCCTTATTACCCATCTGAGGCCTGAGGCCCAAGGGCTGCTTGGTTTCCAAAAAGGAGAAAAAAAAGAGATGATAGTCACAGCTCCATTTGTTCTCAGGGCCAGGAGCCACCTTCTAAAACCAGGTAACATCGTATTATACTGTGTGCCTGCATTGTTCTCAGGGCCAGGAGCCACCTTCTAAAACCAGGTAACATCGTATTATACTGTGTGTGTGCGTGGTCCCTGGACCTCAGGAGGCCATGGAAGAACTGGAGAAGGTAGTGGAGATGGGCAGCCAAAGGGGTGGAGGAGTCCCAGCACTTGCCACTCGAAGAGATAGTGAGAAAAGCTCAGACTCTTCAGTCTAAAGAGGGTGAAGGCCAAGAGGGATGACATGGAGATGGAGAATCCCATGGTACTGTGGATCTCACACAGCTAGTAGAAGATTGGTTTTAAAACAGTTACAAGAAAGTATTCCTTTAACAGCAGGTAGTGGCTTCAGAAGCTTGCTGCCCCTGGGAGGCTGTGGAGTTGGACAATATCAGGAAGTTCAGAAGTGGTTTGGCAAGCCCATAGACAAGAGGTCTTTCAATAGACAGTGGAAGGATGGGGCAGGGATGCTCCCTCCAAGAGGGCTAATGCAGGAGGTAGGGTGGCAGGGGAGCTGGTGGGAAATGGACCACCAGGCTTATGTGCTCCCTCTATCATGGTATGCTAGAGCACTGTTCTGCTTATATTCTCCCAGCTGTATAATACACATATTTCTCTTTTTGAAGTCATTGACATGTCCTCTGAGGTTAATGGGGGGGTTCATAAGAAGTGGACAGATGCTAAGAAAGATATTTTATCTTTATTCTGATAGGATAACTTTGTTGTTCACGTAAATACTGTGATCAGTTGACATCAGAGGTGATTGGGCCTTACTTCACTGCTATAAAATTATTTCTGAGTTCAAATATAGTCTTAGACTTATTTTTTCCTAGCCTTGCTAGTTTCCAAGGAGATCTAACCATGTAGATTGTCTGCAAAGGTGGTAATTAGCCAGCAATGAACAAGATGGACACAAAGAACTTCTTGGCAAAAATCAAAATTTCAAAGCAGTTCTTTCTTTTAACAGCTAGTATGCAGAAGCAATATGATCAGTTCTTTTCAGACTTTGAACAGGCATCCTCATTTGCCTTCACAGTATGGTTTTGTAAACAACTGCCTTTCAGATTGGTGGTTGAACAGAAAAATGAAAAATGTCTTCAGATTGATTTGGATGGGATTTTTTCAGAATATCTGGCAATTAAAAATAGGATCCAACAAATTATTTTGCCTGCCTATAAATAACAATAGTTTGGATTTATAACTCAGTGTTCAGAAAAATGATAGAGTCATAAGGCAGGGAGGAGCAAGGCAGGTGTCATTGATAAAACATGTTCCTTTTTTTATGCTACACAGACTTGGCCGCTACATGGGGTGATGAGTCTTGGATTTGCCTTTGAGTAAGGCAAAGACAGGGTTTGAGCTTGGGCTGTCTTTTACGCCTGATGCTTACCATGGGTGTTAGGAGTGAGGAAGGGTGAAGGAGAGGTAAGAAGGATCTTAACTCTTACTGACTCTCTTGGGAAAGCTGCCTGCATTTTTTTATTAATCTAACCCACAAATATAATACTGTTTCTGTATATAATAGCTGTGTTTTCCTCCTTAGGAAAAAAAAAAATATTAGTTGAAAATTATTTACCTAGTTTGACCCAAATGTACAGATTTTAAGCTAGAATACCTAATGCATCATTTGTTCAGTAAATAAGCTATTTGCCATTAAAATGCCTTATAGCCTATGTCTCAATGTAACTTTCAGGCACATCTAGGATGATGCTAAAAGAGAAGCTTTAGAAGACAAGACCTTTGCAATATCAATTGTGAAAGGGTCAATGTGGCTGAGAGTGACCCAGACCACCTGTGGGTAGAAAAGTGGAAAATCTGTCAGTTTACTCTGGCCTTGTCACTTTGGGAAGTTTTATCATTATTATTACAATTTTTATAAGGACTGGATTAAGATTTTGAGCTTGTCTCTGACTTTCACGCCTCCCATATATCCCAATGCAGACCTTATTTGTGTTAACAAATGCATATTTATTTCCATCTACACAGAATATGTGGGAGTCATGTGTGAAACGAATAATGAAATACATGAAATACAAAACAATGAATATGCGTTCAGGAAGAGTGGGGGAGATGCACAGGAACCTCTTTCTTATCTGTATACAAACACATTTTTTTTCCATTGGATACTGAGCTCTGAAATGGTGACTAAAGCTTTTATTTTGGGGCTGTTACTCCTCCTCCAGCTTGTGCGACTGGTATTTCGTTCTGGAAGGCCAGTACATGAAGCTGCATCAGAGACATTTTTACCTGACGCTTCCTCAAGCAGGCAACAGGGAGCAGTAGCTTCTGCCTTTTCCTTCTGCGTTTCCTTCTGCCTGATGTGTTTGGCTGCTGGAGATAGCCCCAGACCTACTGTTTTCCTCTGAAGCCCAAGAGAACAGTGAGTTTGTAAATCAGCATTCCCGGAGGAACCTGAAATGTTCAGCAGCACTAAAGCAAAGTGGAAAAAGCACTGCTTTCTCTAGTCACAGACTGCCTCTCTCTCGGTGGAGGGTGTCAGAGGTAGTGAGTAGGATTTACCTGCTCACATATGCAACACTGGGAAGGCAGCCTGGATAAGGGTGTAGTAGTAATGTAATGAGACATTCACTCTCTTGACACCTCTGGTAATGTTGGAATAAAAAAGGTAATGACGTAAGTACTTTCTGTGGACTGTTATGTAATAAGAGATATTGGTTTCCTCATATTTCTCATTTTTGTGTATGTATAGGGACCCTAAAGAGAGCTTTATCTGAGGGTCCCAGACAGGCTTCTTTGAGGTTTGGTAAATGGGGGATTGGGAACAAAGAGACTGGCTGCTGCATGGTCATCTAAGCCTTCCAGGGGCTCAGTCATCACCTCTAAAATAGAGAGAATGCCACTTACGGACCTTGAGAAAGAGCAAGGAAACATATAATGACCCACACTGGGTGTTACTTGTGCAGGTACTAAAGAAGCTGTAACCCCATTTCTAAGTTAATCTTCAGTTTAAGCTCTGATCTGTACAAAGAGCTGATGCCCTGAACTGCCACAGGACTGCCTCCAGTGCACAACATGACAGGCACTACCCCTTCGCCACGTTAATGTATTTATTATCACTGTCTGCTTATACAGAGCAAGCTCTGCTAGCAACATCTGGCAAGCCATTAATAACAGCTGACTGTGATAAATGTCTATTAGTTACAACTGATTTCAGTGTTTTGTGGCTGACCTGAGCGTAGGCAATCAGACCATAATACTATTCACATGTAAATTAAGTACAAGTTCCTATTGCAGGGATGCTGTAGCGAAATGGGCAACGTCTTGCTTTTATCTGTGATCAATTTTAACAAATTGCCTGACTTGCTTTCTTTCACCTTCCCTCTCTTGCAATTACCTTGATTATCTGTTTTTATATTTAGCATTAGTATGCCTTGTCTCTGGTAAAGCCTCCCTGTCAAATCAATAAGGAACAGTGCTTCCTCACTCACCCTGCTCATCCTCTCAGTACTGTTTAAGTGTGTTGATGTTATTGGGTCCAGACAAAATTAATAACAGGAGCTAAAAAATGCAGCCGGGCACACTGGTAAGTATGTTTGCAGGAGGCAGCAATGTATCATGTTATCTCCATATTGGCAGGGGAAAGCAGTGCTCAGTGCTGTTCACAAAACGCTCCCTTTCTTTGGCAGGCTGAACACATTTAATCTTCTGTGGTGTTATCCTAGGAACATTAATGCAAATAAGGGTGGCCCGGAATCTCCTCTAAGAGAAGTCATAGCTTAGTCAGGAGTTGGAGGGTAAAATTTCAGGGGCCGTACTATGCCAGGCATCAGATCTAGCGATTTTAAAGGACCTTTTTGACCTTTTGATTAAGAAGACTCCCAGCATTTGTTCTCCTCCACCTCCTCATAAAGCTGTCACTGTTTTCAGTCCTTCTGTTCCATTCTCTTCCTACTTAAAATAAAATTAAACTGTTGGCCTCTGGTCAAGTGACTTTGAGCTGGAGAACAAGCCCGTATCCACAGGAGGGAACACCCACACTCTGTTTTCCTACATAAAACCAAGGACCAGTGGATAAAGTAGGGGACTGGCAATTATGCAGCATGGGATCTCTGACCTGGCAAGGTACTTAAGACTGGACCCAGTACTGGCCTCGAATCCTGTTTTACTTGGTTAAGTGCTCAAATTCTTGTCAGATCCAAAAACACAGGATGAACCTTCCCCAGATACTTTGTACTCCTGGCACCTACATGCTTTTGTCCAAGTGGCTGTTGCTGAAGTGGGCCTGGTGCTTTCACAGGGGGCTACAGAGAAGACACACTGCTGTAATGTGGTGGGGTTTGGCACTGACAACTGGGAGCCAGCAATTGTCAGAAAGAGGTGGCCAGCTCTAAGCTGTAACACTTTGGGGTTTGGGAGATTATTTTTTTTCTTCCCTTTTACAACATGCAACTGCAGAGGAGAAAGAATGTAAAAGCTGTCTCTGTAATGCAGTAAACTCCGGGACAGATGTCCTACGACTGAGGCTCTGCCAAGCTCCCTGCTGTGGGGGTATCTGGGTGCTGGTGAGGACTCCTGGGCTCTCTGTGCCTGCTAACTTCAAGCAGTGCATGCACAGGGCAGAGAGGGTTGCCAGGGAGGAGGTGTGGGAAGCTGCTTCACCAGTTGCTTGCCCACAGGAGTAATGCATACAGGGAGTTTGCATAGTGAGGAGGCTCAGGGGGAGACAGTTTTCCGCTGGAAGCTGAAAAGGAAGATCTGCCCATAATGCACAAGGGGAGATTGGTAAGTAGGAAAAATAACCGTCTTGGTGAAGGGATCGTGGGTTTATCTGGTTCTCCCTATGAGTCTGTTAAGGGTCATATGTACAGATGGGAGGACAGAGGAAAGGCAGCTCACACAGCTCTTCCCACTGGCCGTGCAGCCCAGCCTCCTTACAGGGTGGTGAGTCTTCATTTTTGTAGGCCTTAGCCTAGATGTGTTTTATAGCTACAAACCCAACTCATGTTGGATAAGGAAAATGTAAGAAGGAAACTGTATGCAAATTTGTTGTTAAATAGTGAGAGTAACTTTCCTGTATCCAGTTAGCTTGCTTACAAATGAAGGCAATAGAGAAGGAAAGGGATGAGACATGTTTTGTGAGGTTCTCTAGGAAAGTCGGCACCTGAAACGTCTCTGCCCTTTGGCTTTAATATGAGAAGATAATGTGGGTACCTGCTTTGGATTTACACTTGCTAATATACTTTGTGGGATTACTAGTAAAAATGCTTGATTTCATTGTGAAGGGCTTGCTGATTCCTGGCAGCCTGATGTACTTCACCCCTCCTAGAGCTGGTGGGCTCTAAAGGAGGGATCTGATGGGAGTTCAGAGGTGGGTTTAGCCTTCTCTGTCTTTGATAGCATTAGCCTAATAGGAAGCTGGGTGTCAAGTAAGAAACTCCTGTGCTGGGATGGGGCTTGGCTGCAAATGTTCCCGTGCCTGGATATGAAAGGCTGTACTCTCATACATCTGTAGCACATGTACCCCATAGAGCCCCTTCACTGCTGTTATACAGATTCAGAAGCATCCATGTCTGTATTTTCTGCTCATTGTCTCTCTTCAGAGACAGTGAAGAAACTTCCAATTAGTTTCATGGTGCAAAATCAAAGGGAAATGCAATTGAGGAAGGAGAGCCTTCTGTTGATCTAAATATTCTAATATTCTAAGGAGAATATAACAATTTACAACACCCTATTCCTACTATGGAGACAGGTAAAAAGATCCCATTACTGACTCCCCTAAGACCATCACTGTGTCCTGATTCTCCAGGGTCTCAGTTTCCTGTTGCAGCAGTGCTCCAGCAGGAACTGATTTGAGTAGTGTTTGCTCCCGTGTGACAAGCTTTGCAGAACTGGACTGTTGGAGTGCATCTTCCAGCTTGGGATTTGTAGAATGCCGAGCAATTTTTAAAAATTGTATAAAAGTAACCTATTCACTAATTTTAATGGACATGCTGATATTTAGTTTTAATAGATCTACTTTGATGAGGACAATCAGACTTCCTGCTGGTTGCAAATTCTAAAGAAACTTCTTCTATGGAAAGGAATATCACAAGTATTGAAAGCATTTCATTTTCCTCCTGACCCTTGCAAACATCAGTATGAAAGAAGTGTGATGATCACTCTGTTGACAAGGGTTATTATTAGCATTTGCTTACACTTCATAGTTTCTGCTCTGTATGAAGTGGTGGATGTATGGTAACCCTTTGGAATGGAAAAGTGAGATGCTCTGAAAATTGAGAGAATCTGTTATAAATGAAGGGATTCAAAGAGGAGAAAACCATAAGTAGAGTTTAATAGATGTGGGAGATAATAATATGTTGGTTGCAATGGAATAAAGCAGCAAAGAAGACTTAGGTTGTGTGTTGGGATTTGTTTTTTATTTCTTTTCACTATGCTTTTCATCCTCAATAACTTTTCTGTCTAAAATAAAAGAGGGATACAATTGATTTCCAGGTTGCACTGGGATGTGTCTGAATGTAAAAGCCAATTTGGATGTTCTGTTTTCTTTTTCCCTTGTCATTTTTCTTTGCATTTTTATAGCCCCTTCTGATTTTTAGAGCTTTGTAGCACAGGTTTTGGTTACAAAATGGTGGGAATCAATACCATCTTAATATCTTGTGTTCTCATGGTCTTTTTTGAATTGTGTACTATTCTCACCCATTTTCAAAGGAGTTGTCAAGGTGCCCATCTGGCTAATGTAATTTATCAGTACAAGCACCCTGAACACTTCAAGTTACCAGATGTTAAACTCTCCTCACCAAATACGCTAAATAATCCAGCAACTATTGAGCTTCATACTTCTGGGTAGAAAAGCAGAGCTTTGAAAGAGTCTTAAATCTCTGGGTTGTAGACAGTTAATCATGGAGGAAAAATGAGTAACAGCCGATGAGAAATCAGGGAATCCACAGCGGAGATGTTGGTCTGCCTTTTCAAATACAGTTTACTACCTAGGCTCTGTTT
This sequence comes from Mycteria americana, assembly GCF_035582795.1. NCBI lineage: Eukaryota > Metazoa > Chordata > Aves > Ciconiiformes > Ciconiidae > Mycteria > Mycteria americana. The sequence continues at coordinate 121,688,606 of NC_134365.1, forward strand.
AAACAATGTCTTTCAGCATTCAGTACCTAGCATTAAAGTAATTATTCATGCCAAGGTAGTTGTTAAGACTATCAATATTACCTCTACTTTCTATTGTGGAATCTGTCAGCCTGTTATAGCATTTCAGATGAGGCAGCTGGCAGCTTTATGTTGAGCACCAGCCTAGTGTGCACACACACTATAAATCCAGTCACCTCCTACCAGTTGTACTCTTCTAAGTAATTCTTTTTTGGTAAAAAAAATAAAAAATAAAAAAATTTCCCTCATACAAGCTCCATCTTCTTTTTTTGCTGTAAATAATATTTTTTAGACTGACCTCTCCCCCCAAAAGCTCCAATAGTAAGAATGCCCTTTGGACTGAAGTTAAACAGGACATTGTACTCAAGTGGATGTACAATGGTCCATTTCAGTCTGGGGTGGGTACCAGGGGAGAAGAAGAAGTCTGAATGCAAAAGTGCCAGGAATCAAAAACTTGAAAATCTCACTGAAGAAATGGAAAGCTGAAACACACGGGTTTTTGTTTTTGTTGAGATTGCATTTTGTAGTAAATGGTTCAATGCAATGGAGAACTTGTGATATATTTTGCAGTTGTGAAGCCTACTGTACAGAAAGAGGGGATTTAGGAAAACTCAAATAACTGTCTTCAAAGAAGCTGCTAAGAAGGGAAACACGTGGCTTATGCCTTGCAGAGGGTTCAGCTGCTTCATCTGGACAGAGAGCATATTCAAAATTGCACTTGGCTATGTAGCTGCTGTTGGGACATTGTCTGGCAGGAGTGGCATTTGTCAAGAGCAGCATTTTTGGGGGCAACGGGGGAAGTCTTGTGATCTGAAAATTTTCACCCTAAACTGAAGGTTCACTCAAGAGTTACTGATTTTTCCTTTACATCTCTGATGTTTCCTCCTTTTCAGGTAGCATTTTACATTCTTTGAGCTTTGTCTCAGGTGACCCTAGAGAAATTAAAACTTTCCTATTGTGAAATTAAGGAATTAAATGTTTTCACATTGCTACAGTTTTATTAACTGTGACTATTTATACTCCAATTTCATATTACTACTTTTTTCAGAATTTTCCTTAAAGTTTTTGTTTTCAAGCACATCCAGTGCTCTTCTTCTGTTACAACTTCCAGCACTACCAAATGTAGCTAGTTGTGTATGTCTGTAAACACATTCACTGCAGAAGACAGAATGTGAACTGCAATTTTCATGGCAATGTTAAGATTATTCTTGGGAATAAATGTATGCTTTTGTTGTTAAACCAAAACATCATCCTACCACTTTGTATTAAATTCTTTTATTTCTTGAATTGGAGGGAAGTACTTGGGACAAGGAGGCAGCCCAATTACTGTTTCTCTTATGTGAGGAAAATGCAGAGCTTCCTCCACTTAGAAAATTGAGTTTTAGTGTGAATTTAATTATCACACTCTGCTCCCAGGAGCATTCTGTCTGCAGAACAGCAAGGCAGGCCCTTTTCTTTCTTTTTTTTTTTTAAAAAAAAAAAAAAAACCAAAAAAAAAACCAAAACAAAAAACCAACCAAGAGTCTTTATGCTTCCCTGACTTGCGCATTTGAAAGTTAAAACTGCGTCCCTGAGAAGGACAGACTGAAGGTTGTGTGCAGGTACTTACTTTTCAGGTAGAGCATTTCTATATGATCTCTGTGTTTTCCATTCTGCCCTTTCAAGAGCTCTCATATAAACAGTTTAATTAGAATGGATTATATACACGATGTACTGCCTTCTGCTCGTTTATTCATGTACTGCTCTGGCTGAGTGTCTCCTGTCCCCTCTAGTGGCTGGACAGTGAAAAAAACCACCCTGTGATCCATGTTTTCAATGCTTCTTTTCCAGTTTTTGGAGTAAACTTCTTATGTTGGATCTCTGCTTGGGCTCTTTGCCCATTTGCGGACTTCTTACAGCTAGTAAGGAAAGCTCCAAGTAGAAAATGAATAGGCAGCTGAGTAAGAGACAATATGTCGTATTGGGTGCTTTTTATTCAGCAAGAAGCTAGAGTTCCTCCAAAACTACATCAGAGAGAGCGAGCAGAAGATACTTTCTGGAGCAGAATTTGATAATTTTTCCTTCATTTTCTACTTGCAAACATCTCATGATTTCTTGGCACTCATGCTACAAAGTGTTTGATAAGTATTTCTGGGACTTTCTTCCCTTTCCACTTTCCATTGATGAACTGGTCCTAGAGAGTTTGCTGCAAATATCCAATATGTTGCATTTGAAATCTGGGCTTGGTTCTCCAGCTGGGACTAGTCACATAAATCCCACGACATTGTTGCTGTTCCCTGGTTGGATGGGCTGGAGAACATGTGGAAGTTCTGAATTTGTCACCAGGGCCATCAGTGTGGCTGAGAGCCCCAAGCTCATTCATTCATGCCATGTAGCGGGAGTGCCCTGCTGCGTGGGGACACCAGCCTGGCTCCTGAATAAGCTGTTGGCATACTAGCGCAGTGCCGAGCCTGAACTCCTAACCCAGGGAGGCCACCTCCTGCTCATGGAAATCTTGCCTTACACCTGCGCCTCTCCAGCTGCGCGATGCTCTGTACCCGGGCATCCCCTGAGGGTGCACGGGAGTGCAGCTCTCCAACGGGGCTAGCTTGCCTCTGGCCTTGGAGCTGCCTGAAAGGTAGTCTGCCGGCACGAATGTGCCTATGAGAAATAGCACAGTCAGAAGGAGAAAGACAAAGAGGGATTTTTGTTAAAAAGCTTTGTTTCTGAGTGTTGGCATTGTTCTGAGAGAGACCGAGTTATTGCAAGATGCTCACGCTACTGCAGGGTTAGCCTTACTCTCATTCTGTTTGCCATTTTGTTATGAAGGATGAGGTAGGTGTCATCCTTTAGGAAGGGTTTTGAGAATACTCTGTCACAGCTGTGGTGAGGCAATACAGCTCACCCAATCCAGCTTTCCTGGCAGGGATCTTCAAGTCGCTTGACACTTAGTGAAGCCCTTTCTGACAAGTGTCTGTTGAGTCTTTTTATTTAAAGAATTATTTCTTTGCTCTTAACATACTTTAGCCACAGGATGCTGTTTAGGGGGGGGAAATCTTACTAAAATGATATCAGAAGCTAATGCTTACAGACTATTAAAAGGAACAACAAACCAGCCATTAACTGGTGGTAACCAGTGATTAAGAAAAGCTTGCACAACTCACTTCCAAGTGGATTATTCAGTCATCAGTCATACTTTGCTGCATTTCTGTGCTTCCTAATCTTGTGAAGATATAATGTGTTAAATAAATTACATCAAAGATTTTTGTCTAGCTGTTGCGAGTTCTACGGGACCAAATGAAGGATGCTGTGCATTAGCTTTATGAATAATAGTACTTAACTATGTTCTGTAGACCTGCATTCACCTCTGCACTGCTTGAGGACCATGTCATCTACTTCCCCAAACTATGGGCTGAATATTGCAGGTGAAATCTAACAAGTGAATTCAAAGCTTAATTCAAACAATTTTACCTTTCATTTGCAGAACTTTATCAAAGCATCTTAACAATGGATTTTTTCCCAGCATATAAAAATCTGGAAACATAGAGGGACATAAATTAGAAAGACAAAAGAAATTAAGTTGATTGGCTCTGTTACTACAGATTTCTAAAAAGTTTTTTAAAATATTTTTTTCTGTTAATGATTTAGCAAATAACGAAGTCGAGTCTGTTCTGAATACTGGACAAACACCAATATAATTTTCCACTTTGATTAAGTTTACAAGGAAAAAGCCATTACACTTAGGTTTTTCTCCTCTTTGCATTTTGGTTTTTGAACCTTTAGGTTGCCTCTGCAATCACGACAGAGAAGAAACTCCACTTTTATATTGAGATTCTCACATAACGCATGATTCCAGAAGGTGAAAAACACCCGTAGTGTTCAAAGATCTGTAGGCAGTACGGTGAAAATAACTTTTCAGGAGTATTCTGCCTTGCTTTCACTGCCTGCTCAGGCTCCCAGTCTGGGTTGAGTCATAGAAACCTGAATATATCCCTGCCTGATGTCCCCATGTAGACTTTAATTTTCATTCATTCTGTAATATGTATTAGGTGGATGCTGGCAAAAATTTGTAGAGGCGCTTCATAAAGTTTTGTTTATAAGCATGGTTGGCTTGCATTGAAATAAGAAGTGCTTAATAAGTATCCAGTCACCACCAAAATACGTCCTTAAATTTTAGCATGAGCTTATTATAAAAACATGGTAACAGGACTTTGAAATTGCTAATCTACCAAAGTGACATCAAATGCTTTTAATCACATCTTTGGTTTTGCTACCCAGTTGCCTACAAAATCCAGGAAGCCTTCTTTGTAGTATGTTTTATCATGCGTTGGAACTTGGGAGGCAGGTGTAATTCACTTAGGACTGCTATCAACATACACATTTAAAATAAGCTGGTTGCTTTCAAAGCCATAAATTAACAGGCTTATCAAAGATAGAAGCCACAGATTCCAAGGAAACCAAAAGTACCTGAGTCAACAAACATGTAAAGTCAAATGCACATTTCTTCATTTTGATTGTCCCTTGCAAGTAATTGGCTGAGCAACTGAGGTTATATCTGCTGTCTTTGGAAGCCTGTAAATTAGGTACAATTGACAAGGTTTAAGAAACAAAGCAAAACACCCAAACAACCTCCAAGAGAGCAAGAGTTAAAAAAAAAAAGTTTAAACACTGAAAATGGTTGAAGCTCTTGTTTCAGCTCTGCGTCTGTCCTCCCGACATGGAAGTGATTTCCTGATCATGACCATAGTATTAGTAGGGCTTGTAGCTGTTCATCTGCTACCCACACGAATCACTGAATGTGTTGCTTTTCCTGATCGCAGGGGCACAGTCCTGCAATCTAGCACTGCACATGGAATTTACTGTAATTTACTACACCTTGCTCTAGTTTGTATGGGTTAAGCACTCTTCCATGGTGGGTCAGAAAGACTCTGAAAATCACCTGGCTTTCCCAGAAAGTGCTTTCATTTCAGTTTTCCCAAGAGAAGTAGTCTAGATCTAGATGTATTAGATGTATCGTATGAACTCTCAATGTGCAAGACACTTGCTGACTTTTGTGCACCTTTGCAAACCTAAACTTCAACCCGTGGCTGTTTAAAGACTTGCAGGTAAAGCCGGCCAGGGAACAATTTGTGTTTCATGACAGCTTCTGCAGTTTTTGTGACAGCTTCTGAGGTTGTGAAGTTTTTCTTCAGCACTGAAGGAAAACCAAATCCTTAAGAATGCTTTTTATGAAATGGGTCTGTGGAAAACATCCCTTTTTGTCTTGGCAGGATCAGATTTTTTAACCTGGCTTCCTTTCTGCAGTCACTCTGACCTGGTAGCCCAGTTCAAAGCCTTAGAAACCCCTTCCCAGTGCTGGTTTTCCTGAAACTGGAACCCACTTTGCTAAGCATTTAGGCTTTCAAAGAAAAATGTTTTCTGAGAAAATTTTTTGTCAGAACCATTCCAACAGGTTCGACTTCCTGGGGCGCCTGGTCCCTGCTCCCCGATCAAGCTGTGTGTGGAAACAACGTAAGATATAGGGACCTGATGGGCTGTAGGACTTTTCTCTGGCTCTCCTCATGCCCATTTACTTGGAGCATGAAGTCACCATAGGAAATATAGGGTGGAATAAAGATTTTGTGCAAACTGTGTAGAAAGTGCTGAAGTTTCACACATCTCTGGTGAGCTAGCCTGGACTCTGGGAGCCTAAGGAGAAATCTGGGAGGTGAGAAGGAGCAAGACACATGCTTGATTGAGAGAAGTGCAAAATGTTTCCACAGCTTTACTGTTCCTATGCCTTTTCTATCTTGTAGTTAATCAAGCTGTTACTAACATCAAGCTGTTTTGTCTTTTCACGTGAGAAGCAGCATATTGTACCATAGTTTTGAGAAATAGCCAAGGTCTATATGAGACAGACCAGTGCTTGGAACATAGTGTTCCATCCAGGAACTGCCAGCTGTTGTGCCCTACATCAAGACTAAGCTAATCACTGGGGAGCAAGAGACTGAAGGAAGAAATTTTCTGGGACGAGCAGGCTAATCAGTCAGAGAGTTGAGGTTTTCTGGGTTACCTCTGATATGAGAAGGCACTAATGTGACTATTAAGCACTGAGCAGCCTTTGATCTGTGAATCAGTCATTCAGTATTCTTGGCCCAATGAGGGCACATCTGCTCCTCTTTGATCCACAGGGCAGGGTCTGGTCTCATAATCTACTTTCTCCAGGGGTGCGTGACTGGTTGCAGTCTGTTAAGTGGACACAAGATAGTTGCCTTAGCAAAGACTGGGGACTTTGTAAAATCCCGGAAGTTTATGGACAACAGATGTCTTTGTCAATCTAATTTGCTATCATAGAATCATTTAGGTTGGAAAAGACCCTTAACATCATCGAGTCCAACTGTTAACCTAGCACTGCCAAGTCCACCACTAAACCATGTCCCTTAGCACTGCATCTACACATCTTTTAAATACCTCCAGGGATTGTGACTCTTCCCTGGGCAGCCTGTTCCAGTGCTTGATAACCCTTTCAGTAAAGAAATTTTTCCTAATATCCAATCTAAACCTCCCCTGGCACAACTTGAGGCCATTTCCTCTTGTCTTATTGCTAGTTACTTGGGAGAAGAGACCGACCCCCACCTCACTACAACCTCCTTTCAGGGAGTTGTAGAGAATAGTAAGGTCTCTCCTGAGCCTCCTTTTCTCCAGGCTAAACAACCCCAGTTGCCTCAGCTGCTCCTCATAAGACTTGTGCTCCAGACCCTTCACCAGCTTCCTTGCCCTTCTCTGGACACGCTCCAGCACCTCCATGTCTTTCTTGTAGTGAGGGGCCCAAACCTGAACACAGTATTCGAGGTGCAGCCTCACCAGTGCCCAGTACAGGGGCACGATCACTTCCCTAGTCCTGCTGGCCACACTATTTCTGATACAAACCAGGATGCTGTTGGCTGCCTTGGCCACCTGGGCACACTGCTGGCTCATATTCAGGCAGCTGTCAACCAACACTCCCAGGTCCTTTTCCGCTGGGCAGTCTTCCAGCCACTCTTCCCCAAGCCTGTAGCGTTGCATGGGGTTGTTGTGACCCAAGTGCAGGACCCTGCACTTGGCCTTGTTAAACCTCATACAATTGGCCTTGGCCCATCGATCCAGCCTGTCCAGATCCCTCTGCAGAGCCTTCCTACCCTCAAGCAGATCAACACTCCTGCCCAATTTGGTGTCGTCTGCAAACTTACTGAGGGTGCACTCAATCCCCTTGTCCAGATCATTGATAAAGATATTAAACAGAACTGGCCCCAATACTGAGCCCTGGGGAACACCGGTTGTGACCAGCTGCCAACTGGATTTAACTCCCTTCACCACCGCTTGTTGGGCCCGGCCATCCAGCCAGTTTTTTACCCAGCAAAGAGTACACCCGTCCAAGCCATGAGCAGCCAGTTTCTCCAGGAGAATGCTGTGGGAAACCGTGTCAAAGGCTTTACTGAAGTCTAGATAGACAATGCCCACAGCCTTTCCCTCATCCACTAAGCGGGTCACCTTGTCATAGAAGGAGATCAGTTTAGTCAAGCAGGACTTGCCTTTCATAAGCCCATGCTGACTGGGCCTGATCACCTGGTTCTCCTGGAGGCTACCCAGACAACTATGGTGTGTGCAGCACATTAAGCATGATCTAAAGCAGAAAATTTAAGCTGTTGGATGATGCGCAAAGTACAGATCAGTCTCTTTTCTGTTCTAGCTGGGGCACTACCACTCCCCTTTTGTCACATCCTCTCTTTCAATCCATTCAGTCCAGGACCTGCTGGCACCGGTCACCTCATCCCTGATGACAGCATTCAGATGGGTTGACCTGTTCTCTCTTGGCATACCCAAATGGGTGTGATCCCACTGTGCTGTGCTGTCTCCTCCATCTCTCCTAGTCCTGTTCACCTTTCCTCTCCCGAAAATAGTCCCTTTTCTTTGCTCCTAGGGAAAATATAGCAATTGTGCTAAATAAAGCCTATCCAAATTTGTTCTGTTTGGTCCTACCCTTCTGTGAAGAGGGGATGAATTAAGGGTTGTTTACACCCTGAAATAAAACAGAAGTATTTACTGATTTTTATTGCTTGTACTGCAATGACTCAATGTATTAGGACAAAATGCTATTTAGAGTAACGAAAGGAATGGATACTTCAGTGACAGCATTGATTTTGATCTAACACAGACTAATATCTAATGCTGGCACAATGCAAATCACAGCCAAATGAGATTTTCACTAGCTGCAACAGAAAATTATTAAAAAGCAGTACTCAGTAAATGCATTAACATATGGTGATACGACTGTGATTCTGTCTGCACTCCATAGGGCTCATGGAGAACGTGTTAAACTCTCCCCTCCCCCAACTCCTTAAGCAGACATTTCCTACTTAGAGAAGAGCAAGTAAATAAAGACCAGAGCTCCACTTTCTAACTTTTGTGTTAAATACCATTTCTGACTCTGACTCCAGTTGCCCAAGGCCAAAACTGGATCTATCTTTCACATTTAGCCTGGAGAAGAGAAGTCTTCAGGGAGACGTTATTGCGACATTTCAATATATAAAGGGGGCTTATAGGAAAGATGGAGAGAGACTTTTTATCAAGGTCTGTAGTGACAGGACAAGGCACAATGGTTTTAAACTGAAAGAGGGTAGATTCAGGCTGGACAGAAGGAAGAAATTTTTTACAGTGAGGGTGGTGAGACACTGGAATGGGTTGCCCAGAGAAGTTGTGGATGCCCCATCATTGGAAGTGTTCAAGGTTAGGGTGGCTTTGAGCAGCCTGATCTAGTGCGAGATGATCCTGTCCATGGCAGGGTGGTTGGACTAGATGATCTTTGAAGGCCCCTTCCAACGCAAACTATTCTATGATTTCTTTTCCTTTCCTTTGGATGCTGCTTGGCAACATGTTACTTAGCCAAACCTCACCAGCCATCCATGGCTAACTGTTGTGGTTTAACCCCAGCTGGCAACTAAACACCACCCAGTTGCTCGCTCACTCCCCCCCGGTGGGATGGGGGAGAGAATTGGAAGGGTAAAAGTGAGAAAACTCATGGGTTGAGATAAAGACAGTTTAATAGGGAAAGCAAAAGCCACGCACACAGGCAAAGCAAAGCAAGGAATTCATTCACTCCTTCCCATGGGCAGGCAGGTGTTCAGCCATCTCCAGGAAAGCAGGGCTCCATGACACGTAACAGTTACTTGGGAAGACAAACACCATAACTCCAAATGTCCCCCTCTTCCTTCCTCTTCCCCAGCTTTTATATGCTGAGCATGACGCCATATGGTATGGAATAGCCCTTTGGTCAGTTTGGGTCAGCTGTCCCAGCTGTGCCCCCTCCCAACTTCTTCTGCACCTGGCAGAGCATGGGAAGCTGAAAAGTCCTTGATCAGTGTAAACACCACTTAGCAACAACTAAAACATCAGTGTGTTATCATCAACACTGTTTTCAGCACAAATCCAAAACAGCCCCATACTAGCTACTGTAAAGAAAATTAACTCTATCCCAGCCAAAACCAGCACACTAACAGAGTGTGTTTGCAAAACTAAATAAAGATCCTCCACAGGTCCACATGAAAGATTGACCTAAAGGTTATTTCCATTCACTGCCACATTTGTATATGCAATTCATGTGCTGCTGAGATTCAAGGCAGTCAGGACTGTATTCTGTAATTCACAGAAGGAATTAGAAAGGCATAATGTTAACCAGGAGAGCAGTAACCATATAACCAGTATAGTCCTGACTCTTGACTTCCAGCCTCATATTCCAGGTATAAATCATAGAATCACAGAATCATAGAATAGTTTGGGTTGGAAGGGACCTTTAAAGGTCACCTAGTCCAACCCCACTGCAATGAGAAGTGACATCTTCAACTAGAGCCCTGTCCAGCCTGACCTTGAATGTTTCTAGGGATGGGGCATCTACCACCTCTCTGGGCAACCTATTCCAGTGTTTCACCACCCTCATTGTAAAAGATTTCTTCCTTATATCTAGTTTAAATCTACCCCCTTTTAGTTTAAAACCATTACTCCTTGTCCTATCACAACAGGCCCTACTAAAAGTTTGTCCCCATCTTTCTTAAAGGGGGCTCCCTTTAAGTACTGAAAGGCCACAGTAAGGTCCCCCCAAGAACCTTCTCTTCTCCAGGCTGAACAACCCCAACTCTCTCGGCCTTTCCTCATAGGAGAGGTGCTCCATCCCTCTGATCATTTTTGTGACCCTCCTCTGGACCTGCTCCAACAGATCCATGTCTTTCCTGGGCTGAGGACTCCAGAGCTGGACGCAGTACTCCAGGTGGGGTCTCACCAGAACAGAGCAGAGGGGCAGAATCACCTCCCTTGACCTACTGGCCACACTTCTTCTGATGCAGCCCAGGATATGGTTGGCTTACTGGGCTGTGAGTGCACATTGCTGGCTCATGTTCAGCTTTTCATCCACCAGTATCTCCAAGTCCTTCTCCTCAGGGCTCCTCTCAATCCCTTCATCCCCCAGTCTGTATTGATACTGGGGATTGCCCCAACCCAGGTGCATGACCTTGCACTTGGCCTTGTTGAACCTCATGAGTTCACATGGGCCCACTTCTCGAGCTTGTCCAGGTCCTTCTGAATGGCAAATAAGACTCCTAAATAAAACTCCTAAATGAGATTCCTCTTCTGATCAAGACTATGCATAGCAATGATGCAGTTGGTGAAAGAGATTTTCAATGTTTGGCTTCTCTAGTGAGAAGTAGGTATCATTTCGAACACTAGTATTTTCTGCAATCTGGATAAGTGCACGTGTTGGTGTTTTCTAGAGGACTGTGGGAGAAAGTGGAGGAGCTGAAACACTCAATGAATTTTAGGTACATTCACCCAAGCCTCAGAAATTTCCCAGGTTTAAGGCTATTAATGTAGAATTTCAGATTTCTGGTGGACTCAAGTTCTGATCAAATCTGTGCAATCCCTGTAATCATGTGTAACAGTCATTCAGGCTCTTAGTAACAGGCTCACAGAAACACACAAGAAAAAAAGCCTCAAAAGAAAGTAGGACAATAAAAGAAAACTGTTCTGAGAGTCAGGAAAGTAGAGAAATTAAGTAGATGCTTGCTTTCTTCTTCAAGCTCCAATCTTAGGGCTTCCTAAAGGAAACACAAATAAAAGAACATATGTACCTCCTTCAGTTGTAGCAAAACCAGCCTTCATCCTAATGTATTGAGGTTTCCAACAGACTCCTCAGCTTTTAAAAAAACCTTTTCAAAAACACAAATGAACTTCTATCATGCTGTATTGCAAGACAGATATTTAAAATTTTAGGTCTCCCAGCCATTGCGTGCTTCTTAGGGGAAATCTTTCTTGTGCACACGGGTAGTTCATTGCACAGCTGGAGTGCCTTTGGCAAATGAAAGGGTTATAATGACTCTGCTGGAGTTGTGCATTTCCTATGTCTCTGTAACCACTGGCACAAAGCAGCTCTTAGCACTCTCCGGCTGTGCAAGGATTTGCAGACTGATGGGGGACGGGGAGCCCCAGATAGGCAGCTGAGAGTGAGGAAAACTTGATGTGAGAGGAGGCATTGAGCTCCTGCAGCTGGGAGCTCCGTTAGGAGAAATGGTGGTAAGGGTCTAATTGCAGGTCCTTTACTTCCACACATGGACACTGCTGAGAGCAAACTCATGGCTGTCCTTGTCGCTGAAGGTGAATATGGGGTACCACCACCTGAGGGGTGTTAGAGGTGCCCTGCCCTGCTGCTGAGGCCAAGAGGGCCATGGCTGTGGTGTGAGACCTACATGGCTGAGGGGTACCAACTGTATCAGCTGCGAGGTTTGGGTTCCCCTCACGCAGACCCGTTGTCTGGGCTGCATTAAAGGCCTCCTCTTCACTGTGCTTAGAGCATGGTGCAATGAACACAAAACCCCACATTGTCATGAAAGTGTGACAATAACACACCAACCTTTCAACCATCGGGCCTAAGTTAATGATAGAATAAGATATAAGTAATTCCCTCTTGGTGATAAAGTGTGTGTTAAGGTGAGGTAAACATGTGTCAAAATCTGTCATTCTTAAAAGGGCTGAGAAAATGAAATAGCATAAGGGATGAATCTCTGGCTGGTAGATACTGTCTTCACTAGAGCCCTGTTGATTTATGTTAGCTAGAGATCTCATGCAAAGCGTGTTGCTAAGAATACTGCGGGAAGAAGAAAATCAGATTTCAAGTGAGGAGAGAGATCCATGCTTTTAATTTAAATAATCAACTGCATATGCTTTTACTAATCCTATTTTTTTTGATCCTTAAAGTTGGCTAGATCAAAATTCCTTGTGGCCCATCAGCATAATAGCCTCAAATAAAGCTGGGGAAAAAGTCTATGGTCATAATAGGAAGTCAGAGAATAAAATGATAACAGAATCATTAAGGCCCATGCCAGACAGTTAGAAGCTATTTCCATTGAATATCAATTCACATTGGGACCAGAAACTTGCTGAAATGTCCCGCTCTTTCCCACTAAAGCGTGTGCAAATTCCTGCACTGTCAGATTTGGTGCCTTTGTTGTGCGCTAGGTTCCTTTTAAGTGCCTTTTAATCACAATTTAAAAAATAGACATCCAATAAGAAAATTGGCTCCTTTAGGTACTATCTGGCATGTACCTTTGTTTGTTTGCCTTTCCCTGTCTATCAGCACCAGCTTTACATATTGCCTGTATTAGAACAAATATATGTATATATAGATCCCTTTTTTCTGTTTGATAAAGGAGGATAAAACAAGATTTCCCTGCAAAAGTCGTATTTTGAGTGTCCTAAGGGCAACATGACAAGGAAATCACCTTGTCTTCAAATAAGCTGACAAAACAATTGAGTTCACGGCATGACAAGGTTTCTAGGAAAACCAGATATGGTAGTCATTTGTAATTCTGTACCTGCCAGATGCTATCATGAAATATGCACTTTGTTTAATTGAGAAAGGATGTTGCATTGTTTGAAGAAGTAGCTTGATTTTGTTGGAAGCTGGTCTGTGTTTTGGAAATGGACAAGAAGAACCTGCTTTTTATCACAAATGACCAGATCCTTATGTACCTCACCTCGGCAAAAGAGATAACATCTGTATGCCAGAAGAAACTCCCTTGAAATCTTTTAA